>NC_056743.1:1462814214-1463131714 GCF_019279795.1 Protopterus annectens
GTTGATCTGGGTGTACCCATCCTGGGGTTATGGATAGTTCCATGGACATTCCCTACAATGATCCCTGGTGGAGACTCAGGAAGTTTCATTGAGGAAGAATAATACAATGAGGGGGAAAGGGTGGTGAGCATGTCTGAGATGCCAAAGATACAGTGTGATATGGCACCCCACATTGCATGCCCACCCCTTACACACAGACAGAGAGACCACACTGAGAAGGTGAATTATTAGGAAGGCTTAGGTAAAAATACCCCCTTCTAAAGATAGTGGCTAATCCCTCAGAATGCCCTTAGGTTCCACTACTGACATAAAAATAAGTCCATGTGGAAAACAGAGAAGTTGGCAGACCCAGTGTGAATGTGTGGCACCAGGCAGGAAGGATGTATGATGAAGAAGTGAGCAAAAAGTGCTCTAAAATGCATTATTGCCCAGAGTGACAGATGAACCTTGCATTTCCTGTAGAGTCATTCACAGCTGGCACACCACTGATGGTCCTCAGTAACATACAAAGATCTTTTTTCTTATATTACTTTTTGACCTTGTATATACCTTGTGTCCCACTACCACAACTGTACCCTGTTTATTCACTTTTGGAGCAAGAGCCAATCACTTTTCAGTCTTCACTCAGACAGACTTCAGAAGATTTATGTATATGACTTAACTCCACCCCTAGGAAATGACATGCCTGACAGAGGGCCTATATCACCTTTACCTATTCAGGTCCATGACCAATACACATGTAATTCTGGCAAATGTATGAATGTAACTTTACAGAACTGAAAACAAATGTTCAGGCTAAAGGTTGTTGCTATATCTCCATGCTCCAGTAGATGTCATCACTGCAGTAAATTAGATTGCCTTCCTCAACCCAATGGGGGCAAACCTGCATCAGCCATTCATCCCAATTTCCCTTAATAGCTCTTCTAGTACCTGGGGCTGCTAACTGACACTGGGGCATCTGGGACATGGTTATGGTTCATCCCTCGGAACCTCGGATTGAATTCAACAAGTCTTTTGGGATTCTAATACCATGACAGGAATGGACTCTTGTTCCTAAATCAGAGAATGATTGCAGTTCATGAAATTACTGTTGTTTCCATCCTTGATGTTAGGCAAAAGTGCTTTTCACAGCACCTGCAGTGTGCCCAGAACTGACTCTTTCTGCAATTCATACTGAGTTGCATGTAGTGGTACCAGACCTAAATATGACAGCAGATTCTTTTTTATTAGACCCATTGCTCCTACTACTGCCGTGACTGTCTAGTTATCTTTCTTCCACATTGTTCTCATTTCTGCCTGCAAATCCTGCTATTTTATGACTTTGTGGCTCTCTGTGCATACATGCTGTAATCACTAGATGTAGTGATTTTGATTATAAATGTTACTTGTTTTTCTTTTTTTCATGGACTACTATATCAGATTTTCTATCTATTTCTTGAACTGTTGGTAATGGGTGATGCCATATGATGTACACTTCATCATTCTCTATAATGCTTTGTGATTCCTGTTTCCAATGCTTATCAACTACTTTATATTATAGTGCTTAAACAATTCCCAGTGCAACAGTCTTGCCACATTATTGTGCCTTTCAGTGTACAGGCCCTTTGCCATGAATGTATCACACCCAACAAGAAGATGTGTGACTGTTTCCAAGTCTTTTTTAAAAAAACTACATTTGTCTGTTTTCCCACATGTTCAATGGAAGTTGTAAACCAAAATGTACGTAGTCCACTATCTTGGACTCCCATTAACCCCTTTGGGTTCAACTCACCTCTCTTTAACCATTCCTGCATCAAATTCTGATCAATATGAGGTTGTTATAAGCGATCTACATACATGCCACTATATTTATGGCTTTTACACATCTGTCTCCTTATATTCTTTATTTTTTATATGCCTTTATTGAATTATCTAACTGTTTATGGTTCATGCATCATACAGCCTTTACCTAAACTCTAGCTGCTCTAGCTTTTGCTTGTGCAAAGTGCTATCTGCTGTTCATAGCTGTTTTGTTGACATTTTGACTGTTGTTAGAAAGGATTATTGAAGTTGAAAGGGTTTGTACTGCATAACATTGAGTTTTGTATTATTTATCAGTGATGTTACTAACTGTATAACACGCCATCATTCAAAGTTATGCCTACTGTTGAAACTGACTTTTCTTTTTTAACTTTATTTGTGTTTTTTTTAAGTAGCCTAGTTGTGCTAAATTATATACCTATATGTGTATTTGGTCTGCAGTATTTAACTGTGTATTAACCACTGTATTAGATTCTATTGCTAAATTGTATACTTAGACACTATGTGCTTTACTTTACTATTTTATTGTGCTAATACCATTTCTTACCTGCCCTACACTACTACTAGATGCTAAGGGATTATTACTACTAATACTACTAACCCTCTCTCCCTTATTTCTCCTGTCTTGTTTTGTTTTACCCTGCTTATTCCCCCCTCACTGCCTTCTTGAACACACATATTCAAAAACTAAAGCCACCAATCTCATCCATTATTTGTGATCCTGTTGGGAAAAGAGGTCTCAGAGTCAAGACACAGAGGATTAGAAGCTGTAATAACTGCTACTACTTGCTTTTTCTGTCTGTTTCCTGTCTGTTATCTAAAGCTACCTCCCTGCCAGGACAGCCAGCAGCCCCCTCAACCCCCCCATCTCTCTTCTCACCCTCATTAAATTCCCCCAATTCCATTCTCTCCTTCATTCCCACCCATCCACCATGGGCCCAGTGCCCTGTCCCTAGTTACTTTAGTTCTGACCACAAGGTGCACCCCCACTTGCTTTGCTTTTTTTTCCTCCTTCTCCATTTTTCCTTACTTTGCTTTTACTTTCATTTCTCACTAAACTCATAGCCCACTCTACTTATGACATAGGCTAACTTATATTTATATAAAAGTAATCAAACCATATAAACAAGCTCATGATTATAAACATTATATATCACATTGCTATATATCCTATAATCTAGGCAACATTACATAAATTATTCAATTCCTGCCTTCTTTTAAACTGCATTCCACCTCCAAAATGTTTTCCTCCATGTATTGTTCCCACAATTTCCATTTTTTTAATGAAATTTACTCTTACCAATTTCTAAAGATTCCATTTCCTGTTGCTTTATCTCTGTTAACAATACTCGGTATTTTGGGCATAGCTGGTTTAGATTTTGATTTGCTTTTTCTGGTAACGACTTTTTTGACAGCCACAGGAATTAGACTCAACAATGCCTTACTTTGTCTAGGCAATTCAGATCCTGTATACCAGCTCAAAAATAATTTCCTTAGTTACACTGTCTGTAGGGATTTGCTAAAGTCTGCCAACAAATTACACTGCCAAAACATATGTTCCATTTATCGCTTTCTTCCCCATCACACCCGCAAATATTTGTCAACTCACTAAGGAAAAATTCTTTGGAATCTGCTTGAGGTGTTAAAGCATCCATGCAAACACTTCTGGGCAAAACCCCTAAATCTTCTAGAATTTGTTGCATATTTGGGTGCCATACATATGTCCTCCCATTGTTTCTTTATGAATTGCTTAATTAATCTCTCTTCCAAATCTTTTCTGACCTCTTCTGATTGATTCCTGTAGTTGTCATGCAATATTATAAATGTCCTGCTAATTATCCCTTTTTAACAGCAGCTTCTGTTCTAGATTCAATTAAAAATTAAACCATGCATGAATTTCATTTAAATCCCTCCTATCCCTTTCTGTTTGACAACACTCTGATATCAATCCCTGATAGGGAAGGCATTCACTAGCCTGCAGTCCAAATGTCTTCTTGGCCACTTTTCATTCTGTTACCTTTCCTTCTCTAATTATTTGTTCTCAGTGTCTTGGTTCCTTTGTCATCTTCCTCTAATAAATTCTAACCACCTCTTAGCTATTCCCTGTACCCCTAATAGCAGTCATCCCTACTGGCAGAAGCGCCTGTGTCCATTCCTATGTTGGCTTAGTCCTTAGTGAACTTTCTGCTACTTTATGAATATAATATTCTGTATGATTGCTATTCTTCTTAAGGGCCAGTGTCCAAAATCCCATTATTTCCTTATTTCTTGACTTACCCCCCCCCTTTTGTAATCATCCCTTTAATTTTTTGGCAGATTCAGTTGATGTTTCATTTCTGGTTACTTCTGGTTTGATTTCCAAATGCTACTGCTAATCTCTTCATGTTTTAAAATGTTCGCTATGTTTTGATCTGATGAGATCAGTAGATATGTCTGTAGTCCCATGACTCCAGATCTATAAATGTATTCAGTTTTGAGGATGCCCAAACCTCCTTCAGAGCAAGGAGTATATAATCTTGGTATACACTGATTTTTTATATATCACTTGATGTGTGAAGCATTTTTCTTCTTGTTTTCCTGTTCAGCTGATACCCTTTGGTGCCAGTCAATCACACCAAACAGTAAGTTGGAACAGGAAAAGCAAATTGATTTATTGTTTAGGCTTTATTCCAAGATGTCAAGGCTATTTTCAACATTAGTTTTAGTCTTCTGATGTATTTTTATAGATACATAAGATGTGGAAGGAGTAAAGATACACAAATTGATAAACTGTGCAGATTCTAAAATTTATTCTCAGATACAACAGATTATAGATATATTTACAAAATCTTATGCAAAACAGTTTGGCTCCACAAAAGGGGTGGTAAGTTGTCCTAGTGACATCTAGGTAACCACAGATACTGGAATCAAATTAGATTATATTGAAAAAGAACTGTGCAAACTGGATCCAAACAAAGCGCAGGGAGGAGACGGAATAAGTGACAATGATTTGAGAACACTTAAGCAAGAACTTACACTGCCATTACATCAATTATTCACTAGGTCATATAAATATGAGGAGATTCCTCAAGATTGGGGACATGCACTTATTAAACCTGCATTTAAGGGAAAGGGGAGTAGGACAAACCCAGAATCATAAAGACCCTTAAGTCTACTTTCATGTTGTGGAAAAATAATGGAGAAGGTAATACTGCATAAGTTATTGTCATAACTGGATAGGCTGGGACTGGAAACCATATATCAGCATGCATATGTTGAAAATAGATCTATTGCCACCTGTAACATGATGTTCTATAACAATATAATGACAGCTATGAATGTAAAATTGTGCTGTGACATGATTTATATAGATTTAACTTCAGCATTTGACAAGGTCATGCACAAAACACTGATCAATAAATTCCTACAACTAGGTATTGATGTACTGTTGATAAAATGGATAGCTGCATGACTTACAAATAGGACATGGCAAGTATCACACCCCAACTGGACAGGTGAAATCCTTGGTTACAGTCAAGGTGTCCCGCAGGGCTCTGTACTAGGCCATTACTTGCTTAGATTGTATCTTTCAGACCTTACTTTTTCATCTGAGGTATTCTACAGTCTATATGCTAACAACCTGAAATTGGGTAAACTAATTACAAGTGTTACAGATAAGGCACATCTGCAAAATAATTTGACTAAATTGATCATTTGGGCACAGTAGAATAATATGTTGATAAATACATCAAAAACTAAGCATATGAGATTTGGGAGACATAAACTGAAAAGTAAATATTTAATACAGCACACAGTGATTGAAACTGTAGACTCATTTAAGGATCTGGGTATATGGATAGATTCAGCTATGACTTTTTCTAATCATATCAACCAATTGGCTAATGATAGTTATAGAACTATAGGTTGTATAAAATATTTATAAAGTCTAGGAAATGAAACATAATGAAGTCATTGTTTGTTAGTTACATTAGACCCAAACATGAGTATGGAATAACAATAAGGAAACCATATAGGAAAACAAGCATGAATAAACTGGAAAGAGTACAGCGGAAATATACTAAGGGCATCCATGGATGTGAAAATCTAAGTTATTATGAAAGACTAAACTATCTGAACTTGTACAGTGTCTCTTACAGATATTTAAGAGGCAATCTTATTCAGGTATATAGGGCATTTAGGGACAACTACCTCTGGGAATGTTTGGGGTTATCAAAAAGTACTAGAGAATCATCAGATAACCTATGTAGAAGATTCTATAGGAATGAGAAGTGTACTAATTGGTTCTTTGACAGAGTAGCTGATGCTTGGAACAGACTACCTAACTACATTAAAGCAAGTACTAGTTTAGATATTTTTTAAGAACAGCCTGGACATTTATTATGGGAACCATACCTCTCAACCTCTTAGAGCAAGAAATCTGGTCAATGCCACAAATAAAAGTGGGACAAAGTCACAAAAATAGGGACCATTTTTAAATATTGCTCTTACAAACTTAGAAATTTGATAGAATAACATGTTTTGCATTAGCATGAATTTTCTGAAGAGTATGAAGTCTGAAAATCAAATATCTGTCATTATTTTCTAACTTCAGTCTTTAATGATTTGCCACTAAATTGTCAGAAAACCACAATTTTATGAAAAACAGACCAAAAATATGAGGCAAAAATCTGGACATTCTGCGAAAATCTGTACAGTTGAGAGGTATGATGGGAACAAGTGTTTTGGCATATTGGCAAGCTAGAAGGGCATTAATGCTCATGCTTGAAATATTTGTATGTATGTATGTATGTATGCATGCATGTATGTATATATGTATGTATATATGCATTCCTTACTGAGTTTTATTCACATTTTTTCATGTGTTATTGCTGATCCTTCATCAGTCCACAAATATGTGTATACTGCTTCTTGTTCAAGTTCTTTTATATCACATTCCTGTCACAGATTAATATTTTTTGGTAATACAAATTTCCTGCTTTAAACTTTGCTGCTGCATGTTTGTCAAGACAAAACAGCATTCTTTTATCATCTGAGAAACTTTTAAACACTTACATTTCAGCTTTTAACTTCTGATGATTAATTCAATTTTAAATCATCCAAGATAAGCTCAATAGAAGTCATTAAGAAAGGTTGTTTTCTGGGAGCCAAATTGCAACTATGACCTAATGTGTTAAGTAAATAGCTTAACGAGCTAAGGGCAAGAAGAAACAGCAGTTATGACATAGAATCACCCTGGAATATCCCCCTTTGAATTTTTAGCCCTGGGATAATATTTTTCCCTTTGTCATGGCTTAACTACAAAGTGGTTTGCCACTATTTCATGTTGATTGTAATGTAATGAAGCAATGTAGGATATATCCTATGCATCTGTAAGCACTCCCTATCCATGAATGTGGGATGCTGTCAAATGCTTTACTGTAATCCACCCATGCCATGTTTGGATTCTTCACAATTTCTTTCTTTTTTTTTAATTTCTGTTTCTTTCATTGATCTTAATAATAATCGTGTGAGCTAATATTCTGCTGAATGCTGAACAAAGGGACTCCAGGTTATGCTGACCTCTTCCATTCAATCTTTGTCCCACAGAATTATTGTATTTTCACACTATGCCATATCCATTTAAACTATTGGCACACATGCTCCACCTCCACCCCTCCCCCAAGCCTCTAGCCATGAATGCAATGCACTCAACCCAAACCTGCTATTTTCCTATATTATTATTATTTCTTCTTCTTCTACTGATGCTGTACATATCTCTGGTAAATGCAATAGCATGCCCATATACAGATGTTGCTTTCCATCTCATGTAATCCCATCCTGCAAATTAAAATGTGATCCATACTTTATGCAGAGTTAGTTCCTCAAATGGTGACTTCTAATAGATGTTGCTGATTTTACTTGTAGATTTAATAAGTCTGACTAGCAATCTTTCCAAAAATGTATTCCTCATTTAGTGTACTGAGACACAGATTTTCATTTCTCTTGCCACTTTGAGGCACAAAAATCCTCTGCTGAAGAAGTGTCGGTAAATAAGGAAATACATCCAGGCCTAATAATCCCCCATTTGCCCTCTGTTTTCCTATTTCACCATTGTCTCTGAAGTTCTGCCATCATGGCTTGGCTACAATGGTTTGTGTTGCATGCATGTGCCAAGTGAACGAACATTTCGCCAGATGTCTCGGACAGATAATATAACTGACAGAAAAAGAGAATTTGTTTTTAAACAGAATGTTTACAAGAAGAATTTTAATTTCTTGACATTTTTAATGCTGGCTTCTGTAAATCCTCAGACAGTAAATTTCCATATTTGAATAATGAAATATTTTTTACACCTCCACTGTAAATACAGCATCATTGTTATGTATAAGCATAAGAGCATTTCTCCCCGGGCCTCCGCTGAAAACAGGCTCTGTGGAACCTAGTCAGACTTTCCCGGTCAACAAAATGATAAATAAAAAAAAAAATAAAAAAAAAAAAAATAAGCAGGTCTTCAGAAATGAAACTCACATCTGATTACCATATATTGCATATTAAGACGCAGAGCCAGAATAATGTCATATAATATTATCAGAATTACCCATACAAAATAAACTGGGCTGTGAAACTTAGAATGTTAGTGAGTACTGCAGTGCTCCTCTCAAAGATTCATAGAAGCTGAAGCGGGTCATGTTAGCAGTTCAAATTTTGTCCATTAACAGCATAGCTATAGGTGTGGCTAATATTCTAACAATGTTTTGCAAATGATTAGCCATACCACATAACCCAAGGGGGTGAGGAATCCTGTTTCACCTGCCATACATATACAGATGTGGGATCAGGTTACTGCAGGTCACGTATACACAGATTTAGCATACATCAGCACTATGATACGTACAGCTTTTATTTGCCCCTCAGAAAAGTCTTTCTAATTAAGTTGATGGTGAATGTCACATATATGCCTCATGCTGACATCATACACATTGCCAATACCATGATAAAAAGAACACTGGGGATGAGGACATCTTAAGTGCAGACCACCTGATGGTTCAGAAAATAGTCTTTCATGTTGATTTAAATTTGCCTGTTTGGATTAGATAGTGCCTTAATTGCAACATTCATCACGTCAATAGCAGGTATGACTGAATGGAGGAAAGTGATGTCACAGACTTCAAGCATGGTCATGGCTCTGCTTTGTTGGGAATAGGATAGGATCTCTATGAGCTAAGAAAGGTGTGAGGCAGGGGAAGGGACTGGATAGTGCGCAACACTGACAGTGATGCAGACTGAATGAAATATAAAACAGGGCTGGGCATAAGGTAGCGAAATGGAAAGGTGCTGTGAGTACACAAATGGGTGGTAAAGGGTTCCAAAATGAAGGATTGGTCTATTATACAGAGACTTTTGGAGAGAGAAGTAAGGGAGGCAATGAGCAGAATGAATAATTTGTTGTGCAAGGAAAGTGATGATGGGTAAGCAGCATTTGTGAAAAGTGTCATAGGAAATGGTGAAAATAATTAAGGAAGTTAGGGACAATGTACACTTTGTAGATGCAATTACTGAATCTGGGGTACAAGACTCAAAAGGGAATTAAAAAAGAAGGATGGTGGGGCACAGAATGTTAAAGACATGGTGAGGCAGAAGTTACTACCTACATCTGAGGCAATCCTGCAGGAAGTTCAGGGGTACATGGAAGGAGTCAAGGGCCTATGGAAGGAAAGGTAAAGAAAGGTAGTGGAGTGTATTTGGTGCTTTTGTTTGAAATGCAGAGGTTGAGGAGGCCTTGAAAAAGGCAGAGAAAGTTCAATTACAATTATCTGCAGGATGTGTGAGTAGAACAATAGAAAGAGGTTTGAAAGACAAAGAGTTTCAGGAGGTTAAGAATGATGATATAAAAAAATGGTTGAATGAGATAATAACAGGGTGTAGTGAGTAGTACTGGAGGTATAAGAATGGGCCACAGGTGAGGAATTATGGGGAATAATGAGGAAAAGAAATGGAGGAAATATGCAGAAAGACTTGCACCAAGGAAAGAAGTAGTAGTAGGATGGAAAAGAGAGAAAATGAGCAGGAATGCTAAGCATAACAATGTGGGGTAGAAAAGGAGAGTGGAGATTTAATCACCTTCATTTCATGTGGGATGTGAATGGGATTTTGTTAAAGTGTGGAGAATGATTGGGCAGTGTAGGGATAACATGACATATGCTGTACAGAGATTAAAGGGTAATTGGAGAGGGATAAGGGTAGGGTAAGAGTTGCTAAAGTGGATGACTGATGGGACATTTCCATGAAGATGCAGTCAATAACATTATGGGAAAATAATTGAATACCAAAAAGGGGTAAGGGCGGCAGACGACAGTTACACAAGTTTCATGAGAGAGGGACAGAGTTATTACTAAAGTGATCAATGTATACATAGATAGGTTTGGTATGTATAATGTGTTTTTTAGAATGAGATAGAGAGGAGGAAATAGAAATATTTATACAGGGAGGGAAGGGCTAGTGAAAGATATTCTCTACTGCAAGCATAATTTGTGGGGTTTGTATCGACAAGTGATGTTGGTTATATCTACTGAAACTGTTACATTATTGTAAATGATATGTTGAACAAATATTCAAAATTTTTTATGACCTATTGCTAATGAGAACACAGAATTCTTCAGCAGTCCTTTGTCAGCATTATGTAAAAAAGTTTTTTTTGAGGATGTGTTCCTGGCCATCTGACAGAATTTTAAAGCGGTGTCTTTGCCGGTACATAATACATTCAGCCTGAGGCTGTGCTCAGTACCAGCAGTACCATAAATGTGAATATGAGCTACCAAAGCAAATCGGCATTTGCAAGGAGCTCATAAAATGAATAACTATCATTCTGCATGTTGGAGTGAAAACTGGTATATGACTGCTGTCCAAACCTGCCATATTCCAGCTGAGCACTGAGCAACCTACTCAAGCACACAAATGGTATCCAAGACTGCTCTTATGTGTTGGCTCTGTGGTACTGATGTATAAATTGCTGATAGTGACCCAAGATCAACTATTGACCCATTAACTGACCAACAAGGGATGGTAAGATTGATTATCTGATGCCAGCTTCTCCATCTTGGCATAAGGAAGGCAGTCTAAACTGCTGTATTACTAATGCATAGAAGAAGCTAAGAATTGTGGCACATTACAGATAATCGAGTGGCATGTGCATGGCTTTTCAACAGTTTCTAAAAAAAATCACAGGCCTCGTTCACGAGTGCAATCATTCAGTCATATAAGAGGTAGTGCAACAGATCATCCTGAAGTTTAACAACAAGAATTAGGCACCTGTAAAAAAATAAGGGAATTAAAAAAAAAATTCCAGTACTTGATATGGATGACCAACATCTAACAGCTCAAAATTCATCTCTAAACAGAATGAAATGGAAAATGTGAATCTGTCTTTGAGGGGACGAATAGGACAAAAGAGTGACAAGGCAGAGGCGAGATGATTATGCAACATTCCACATTCCTGGCTAACTTTTATTTTTAACAGTGACTTATCTTGCTTGCCAGGCCACATGACTGTTTAGTAGCTATACTCCTGAGACTCACCTGAAACACCTAAAGATATCATCTAGATACCGTGTGTAAAAGACTGAAATGTAAAACAGGGCTGGGCATAAGGTAGCGAAATGGAAAGGTGCTGTGAGTACACAAATGGGTGGTAAAGGGTTCCAAAATGAAGGATTGGTCTATTATACAGAGACTTTTGGAGAGAGAAGTAAGGGAGGCAATGAGCAGAATGAATAATTTGTTGTGCAAGGAAAGTGATGATGGGTAAGCAGCATTTGTGAAAAGTGTCATAGGAAATGGTGAAAATAATTAAGGAAGTTAGGGACAATGTACACTTTGTAGATGCAATTACTGAATCTGGGGTACAAGACTCAAAAGGGAATTAAAAAAGAAGGATGGTGGGGCACAGAATGTTAAAGACATGGTGAGGCAGAAGTTACTACCTACATCTGAGGCAATCCTGCAGGAAGTTCAGGGGTACATGGAAGGAGTCAAGGGCCTATGGAAGGAAAGGTAAAGAAAGGTAGTGGAGTGTATTTGGTGCTTTTGTTTGAAATGCAGAGGTTGAGGAGGCCTTGAAAAAGGCAGAGAAAGTTCAATTACAATTATCTGCAGGATGTGTGAGGAGAACAATAGAAAGAGGTTTGAAAGACAAAGAGTTGCAGGAGGTTAAGATAGATGATATAAAGAAATGGTCGAATGAGATAATAACAGGATGTAGTGAGTAGAACTGGTGGTATAAGAATGGGCCACAGGTGAGGAATTATGGGGAATAATGAGGAAAAAATGGAGGAAATATGCAGAAAGACTTGCATGAAGGAAAGAAGTAGTAGCAGGATGGAAAAGAGAGAAAATGAGCAGGAATGCTAAGCATAACAATGTGGGGTAGAAAAGGAGAGTGGAGATTTAATCACCTTCATTTCATGTGGGATGTGAATGGGATTTTGTTAAAGTGTGGAGAATGATTGAGCAGTGTAGGGATAACATGACATATGTTGCACAGAGATTAAAGGGTAATTGGAGAAGAATAAGGGTAGGGTAAGAGTTGCTAAAGTGGATGACTGATGGGACAGTTCCATGAAGATGCAGTCAATAACATTATGGGAAAATAATTGAATACCAAAAAAGGGTAAGGGCGGCAGACGACAGTTACACAAGTTTCATGAGAGAGGGACAGAGTTATTACTAAAGTGATGGATGTATACATAGATAGGTTTGGTATGTATAATGTGTTTTTTAGAAGGAGATAGAGAGGAGGAAATAGAAATATTTATACAGGGAGGGAAGGGCTAGCGAAAGATATTCTCTACTGCAAGCATAATTTGTGGGGTTTGTATCGACAAGTGATGTTGGTTATATCTACTGAAACTGTTACATTATTGTAAATGATATGTTGAACAAATATTCAAAATTTTTTATGACCTATTGCTAATGAGAACACAGAATTCTTCAGCAGTCCTTTGTCAGCATTATGTAAAAAAGTTTTTTTTTGAGGATGTGTTCCTGGCCATCTGACAGAATTTTAAAGCGGTGTTTTTGCCGGTACATAATATATTCAGCCTGAGGCTGTGCTCAGTACCAGCAGTACCATAAATGTGAATATGAGCTACCAAAGCAAATCGGCATTTGCAAGGAGCTCATAAAATGAATAACTATCATTCTGCATGTTGGAGTGAAAACTGGTATATGACTGCTGTCCAAACCTGCCATATTCCAGCTGAGCACTGAGCAACCTACTCAAGCACACAAATGGTATCCAAGACTGCTCTTATGTGTTGGCTCTGCGGTACTGATGTATAAATTGCTGATAGTGGCCCAAGATCAACTATTGACCCATAAACTGACCAACAAGGGATGGTAAGATTGATTATCTGATGCCAGCTTCTCCATCTTGGCATAAGGAAGGCAGTCTAAACTGCTGTATTACTAATGCATAGAAGAAGCTAAGAATTGTGGCACATTACAGATAATTGAGTGGCATGTGCATGGCTTTTCAACAGTTTGTAAAAAAATCACAGGACTCGTTCATGAGTGCAATCACTCAGTCATATAAGTGGCAGTACAACAGATCCTCCTGCAGTGTGACAACAAGAATTAGGCACCTGTAGAAAAATAAGGGAATTAAAAAAAAAATTCCAGTACTTGATATGGATGACCAACATCTAACAGCTCAAAATTCATTTCTAAACAGAATGAATTGGAAAATGTGAATCTGTCTTTGAGGGGACGAATAGGACAAAAGAGTGACAAGGCAGAGGCGAGATGATTATGCAACATTCCACAGTCCTGACTAACTTTTATTTTTAACAGTGACTTATCTTGCTTGCCAGGCCACATGACTGTTTAGTAGCTAGGAAGTACTCCTGAGACTCACCTGAAACACCTTTCGTCAGTGTAAAATGTGGGTAAATAATTGAAGGCTTTAGCTATATGCAGAATTGCCATGCTTAACTAAGATTCTCCTTTGCTGAATGTACTTAATGCTGCTGAAATATGGGATATCAGTTTAAATGTACCACTGTAGTCAGAATTCACCATATTAAGGTGAAATTTGTTCTGCTATCCTTTGGTTGAATGCATTCTACACCTCTGGGGTGTAACAGCTGGGCAGTTAAACACATCACCTTAGTTATTACTCATTGTGATATGCCCAGTGTGGGTCTATAGTCCATCTGGGACAATACAGGTTTCTACCTTTCCATCAATCATGCTTACAAACTTATTATATTTTTTACAGCACTAATCCTCAACCTTAACTAATGTACCAAACTGTCCACATTCTCATTTTCTCTCTCTCTCTCTCTCTCTCTGCTTAGCTTCTTCTGCTTGGAGGCCTATTGCTATCAGTATTTATGACTACCTGACCTTTCCTTGTGTGGTAACCTCATACCTTATGTGACATCCCCACTCTGGACCAGTAATCAAGGAGCCTGAATCCTCACCACTGGCACTGGAGAGGGACACTCACTTAGAACAAAAACGGATGCACACAGCATTTCTAGATGAAGCTCTCTGCATAAAGCACAATTTCCCTTAAGAGGACACAGGGAACACATTCAGTCCAGAGTCGGGATTTCTGTATCTGTTTCCTTCCAGGTCCCTAGTAAGACTCTCCACTAGCACAGCTATAGAGTTGAGATCTCAGCTGAGTGTCCAAGAAAAGTTCTCTATGACTCTCTCTGTGAAACCAGTGCTTCATGTACCTGCTCCAAGCAGCTGACATGCACTTTTTGAAATTTGATTTTCACACACAAACACACACACACACACACACACACACACACACACACACACACACACACACACACACACACACACACCTGGGAAAGGCTGGTACAGATTTACTACCTATGCCCCCTTCTGCCCAGACTATAAGGTAGTTACACCACCACCAGATACTCCAAAGCCAGCTACTCTAAGGCTCTTGCAAGGGAACCCAATTATACCGACTGAAATTAATATTAATACAAATGGATGTCTGACCAACAACAAGGTTTCAGGAGAGGCCAGAGCTGTCAGCAAATATATATACATATATATATATATATATATATATATATATATATATATATATATATATATATATATATATATATATATATATATATATATATATATATATATATGTATGTATATACATATATATTTATATATAAGTACTCTCAGAGATTAAAATGTTTTCTAAAAGATCAACCACAATGAAAAGTTTAAAATTATTTAATAATAAATAAGAGAAGAACATGAAAATACTAAATATCTAGTTACAGTAAACACCAGATTTTCAGCCACAGGAAATATTATAATAACTCAGATGAACAGATTCACACAGATACAGAAAACAGCACTTAACTAGTCTCACTATATTTTCCACTGATTTAAAAAATTGCTGTTCTCTGGTTCACTTACTAGGGGAAGGCTAGTTGAAGTAGTTGAGAGTTCCTTCTCTGTAAGGTTCCAAAAACAGACTTCAGTCTCACCTAGTATTAAAATATCATTTTTAGTAATGGATTACAGAATTATATGACATACATCTAGTCATCTGACTTTTGGTTCTCATGCTAACCCCCTTGGCTAGAAGCTGTCAGGATTTAGCACTATGTGTCAATAATACATACACACACACACACACACACACACACACACACACACACACACACACACACACACAGCCTTTCTAAAATCTGCTGCATCTCCTGGAATTCGTAAAACAATTTCAAACCTTCACCCTTCCAGAGTAGCAATTAGTTCACCCCAAAGACAATGCAGAAAGCTTCCTAGTACAGACTTTTTGTCTCTGGCTGCATTGAGAACTGTAAGATACAACCTTTATGGCCTAAGCCAGATAATTTAATTTCAAACTATTTTCAAAGTTAGGTGGATTGAGAGTAACCTATTGTCTTCCAGTATCCTCTGTTAGGACATATACATTTAAAAAGTTACAATAATATATGTATATTTCTTTTTCTGTCCAGCAGGGCATACTGTTGGTACAGTTTTAACATGAGCAGCTTTACAAATACATTTTTCAGCACAGGCATCTGTACAAATCAGTTTGATATACAAGTGACATATAATTCTTTACAAAATTCCAGCTAGCTGTGCTAGTATATGTTATACAACCACTACCCTACTTCTCCTGGCATAGCTGGCAATATCTCACATCGTCACACCTTATTCCTCATTAAATGCAGAAACTGTAGGTTATTTCACACTGCCCGTCACTCATCCTAGTCACCCATGATGATTATGCTTTGATAGTATGCTATAGCCAACATGTGAACATCATCCACTGTCTGATATCCCACTTCCCTGATATTCCACTTCCCCTAACTACCAGTCTTGTGTTCAGTGATAAAGTACTGTTACCACATTGCTTCTACTACAAGTCCCCAAAGCTCAAATCATTGAGGACCCATTACGCACAGTTAAACTGCCTGAAGATTCAGATGGAACTGGATGGGAAACATTTAAAATAAGCATTTTTTGTAGTGGGCAAGCTGTCAGGGACTGTAAACTCCCCACATCACCAGAAATTACATATACCAATTCTATAGTCAAAGAAACATGAATCAAAAGGAAGAACACAAATCAAAGGAATCACTGGTGACGTACAGTCCACAGTCACATTGTCAGTGATTTCCTTTAGAAAACAGTGAATAAGGAATTCAGCATTACCAAATTAAACATAACCCGGCAGAACCTCCTCTAATATGCTTTCAGTGAGGTAAGGTAAGTCAGTCACACCTTCCCTTTCTTCCCACACTTTCCTTACTATTCCTTCCTCCTCTGCTGTTACTCTACACATTAGTAGTAAATGCAACATTAGGCCTTCCATATAGATGCTCCTTTCATATTAAATATTTCTGTCCTCCAATCCAGATTTGTGCTTCATCGTGTCATGCATATGGAGACACTGACATAAGTTCCATTAAGTGTTGGTGCTTCTGCTTGAACATGAGTTCTTGCATGAGTTTGTGCAGTCAATATGTCTGGTCTTTTTGTTAAAACATAGTTCTCTTTTAAGTTACTCAGACAAAAATTACCATTCCCTTTTATCTTGTAGGCAGAGCAACAAAACTGAAGTTTCATTCTCATATTCCTATTTTGTGACCGTCTTGCCAGCTCTCCCAACATAGCTGCACTGTCTTGTGCCCCAGATGTATGATTAATGAGCAGCCATTTAAACAAATCTCTCAGTCAATGATGTGATGGAAAAAACAGGCATCTGGGTTTTGGACAAAATATTTAAAAGAAGAATGTTCCTGTTTTAGTAAAAAAAAATGTTTCTCATAATGAGTTTTTATGTAGCTAATTTCTTATAGTCAAGTAATGAAATATTTTAGGCATCTACACTGTAAGGATAACATCATCAAATTAGTTTGCAGTTCTCTCAAAAAGCAGATACATCTGGTCACCAAATATTTTATAAGGGGACATAGTGCCAGACCAGGTTCACAAAATAGTATTATAGATAACCATGAAAATAAACTGGGGGAATAAAACCAATATGGTAAGGAGGAAAAAAATAGAAATTTAATAACTGAATAATGCTGTGACATATCAAGCCCTAATGCATGTTTAGTGACAGTTCAGGTTCAGCAATGATTACCATTATAACATTTTTCAGCCATAGCTGGCAGTGCCATTTTAGTGTCTTCAGCCTTGGTTCAAGGTGGTAGCTTGGATCACTTGGGCAATGCAAAACATTGTATTTTGTGAAAGAGATCAATCAATAACATTTAAGACTAAAGAAAGGATGTGATTGTGGTTCAGAACCATTGGGAAGAGGGAAATTAGATATGATCTTATACATAACAAATCATCACATCAAGGATTTGTCCAAGATCTTGAAGTATATGATTGTGAGTCTCCCTCAAGATCCCTGCTGACTGCTGTAAATCCTTATTACATAGACAGCTGAGACAAAACATATAATTGTGTGTGAATGTAAAGGTAAGCCATATATCTCTTGAGGTGCCATAAATGGCTGCCCATGTCTGAAACGGTGATCAGTAATTCACTATCCATAGAGTATTGATCAGCGATTGCTGGTCTCTAGGGCTTGATAAGTATAGTGCTGTTAGATTTTGCAGTATTGCTGTGAATTATTATGTGGCCAAGTGGGGTTTACCTGTGACACTGGCAAGTACTTCAGAACAAAATGGAAAGAGTGTTGAGGGAAACAACAAGTACAGTCTGCATTTTGTCTATGATGTTGACATATACTGGAGGGTGAGTACAGTAGAAAATCAATTATCACTACTTCTTTCACACATAACTTAACCTACATGACCTGAAAACTTGCTAACTTAAAAATATATTCAGACTCTGTTACCCAACTTTATAATTTTAGTCTGAGAATAAATGATTGTTGCAGAATCACAAGGTGAGGTTTACTTCTAGGTAAAAAAAGAAGATTCTCTTGTTCTGCCACTGTACTGTAGAATTCTCTTTTTGGAAGTTTATATAATAAAACTTAATGTTTACCTTCTGTTCTCCGTTTTCCCTACAGGGTCTGAATGGTAATACTTTATATAGTGCACATGATAATCACTGTTTTGCAAAAGATACATTAATGTTTTCTAATGATGTTTTAATTATTATAATGCTGCAAGATTGCTTTTTGTTCTGGGTATTACACTTTATAAATAGGGGTGTATATTATTAGAATGAAAGTTCAAAATGTTGATCACTAGAAACAGCGAAAATGCCAATAATCGATGTCTGTTTTGTGAGATTGCAGTACAGTGAAAATCTCGAAATTTGCCCTTTCCTCATTGTAGGGTGATCTCAGAGTTGGTATATATAATTAGCGGGGGGGGGTGGTGCAGCCCCCCACAATACAGGATTCAATTATCAGCATTTTCGCTGTTATCAGCTATCGACATTTTTAACTTTCATTCAATTAATATAGACCCATAAATACATGTAATGAAATGATCTTTTAAAAGTGAATCAACATTGCTTTCTATGGAATGCCTGTTATGTATGTATACTTTATTTAATTTTATTTTATTTTAGATGTTGATGAATGTCGTAACAACAATACATGTACAAGGAATGCAGAATGTGTCAACACCATTGGAAGTTTTTCCTGCAATTGCATAACTGGGTTTCAGACACAGTCAGGAAGTGTTGCCTCAAATAGTCCTCAAGACAGTTGTCTAGGTAATCAATATTTATTATTTGATTCTGATTATCCTAATGAATTAATGAGCTGAAGCTAATTAGATGAACATGTAACTTTTTCAGTAAAATGCTAACAACTGATTTCATGAAGGTGGCTGTTATTTTCATGTGACATCTTGAACTGATACTTGTATCTGTACACGATGTACTAAGCCTGACGCTGTGGTTAACAACACATGCAGAATTCACAATGCAATCAGCTGGAGGATGAGCTGCAGAAGACAATGCAGACCTGCTAAGATGTTTATGAAATTATGATAAGGAATCCTCATGATACAGCTTATTGACAACCTTGGTATATGACATCTGTCCAGTGTCTGCCATATTCTTTCTCGAACACATCTACTTCTACTTATTAGCTCCATGATGTCAAATGATAATATGTTAATAGTGTCCCCGATAAAGTAGTGAAGCTTATACTGCAGAGCCAATGAGTCAATGTGGGAAACTGAGATTCAGTGCCAATGCCAGCTCACCAAACCATGGGGAAGGGAGTCATTCTGGATAGCTGTGTTACAAATACCTGGAATTGTACATGCACAACCCTCAAAACAGATGCAAGGTCACTTATTCACTATAGCTTTGCCTTTCACATTTGAAATTCACTAACACCTTCATAACTTGCCAAATAGTAATGGCCTAATCTAAAAATAAGGTCTTACTTTAATGATACCATAAGACTAATGTATGTCTTCTACCTCTTCAGCCAACACTTACTACAATTTATTTTCATCTCTTGTTTTTCCATTACATTCATCTCCCTAATAATAATCAACTGTCTCTCCATGTCCTTAATGTTCCCTCCTGCTCATTATTCCTCCTCATCTCATTCTGTTCTCCTGTCTATTTTCTCAGCAGAAAACTCTGTCACTTCTCACTTCCATATATTATTAAAAATATAGCAAATATTTTGAATAACTATGCATTAGTTTACTTGACACAGGCTGCCCACTTCTGCAAAATGTTTTGCTACTTCTAGTACAGTGTATTTTTGATTGCAATTTATCCTAATAAAATTCCTGTAAATCTATTTTAATCTGTTTGTGTTGTTGTCTGTTGTGAGGATTTTGTCCCCTTATAGATCATTGCTTAGCCAATACTGTAAAATGTTTTTGTGTGTCTTTGTAGAGCCTTTCTCCACAGCTCATTGTAAAATATTTACTCTTCTGCAGGCTTTGCTCCCTTTGTATATAATTACTCATCAACTACTGTTTATATATTTTTGAATCTGTTGTGGAGCTATTCTCCCAAGCCCTCCACTGAAAAAGTGGGCCTTTGGCTCAGTTAAACTTTACTGGCTACCGAAGAACAAATAAGTAAACAAAAAACAAAAATAAATAAACATTACGGAGTATAATACATGGCAAGTGGTTCAAGGCTGTGTACGTGAATAATATTCTTCAGAACATTGGAGTTAAAGCTTTTTTGTGTAGCAGAGGATGTTATATGTCATTCTGCACTATGGACGAATGCTTCTGCCAGCAAGAGAGGAATTAAGAAGTTAAAGACAAAAGACATGAAAATTCCATAAATGTAGACACTTCACATCTCTCTGCTCTCACTCCTGATAGCAAAGAATGGGTCACTGGAGTTGTGAGATAACCAGACAAATGTTAGATGGTGAAGCAACACTCAAGGACCCAGACATTGCCCAGAAAAATTAAGAAAACAAAATGTTAATTGATATTTCAATCAATATGACAGTTTGGTAACAAGAAGAGGATTCCTGGAAACTACTAGGATGGTCCTTGGTCAGTGCTGAATTTATAGGCCCAATTTATAATTCACCATAATAAGATTATAGTTGCTCTACCTCATTTGGGTGAATCTGTCTTAAACTTCTGAAGTGTAACAGTTGGATTACTAAATACATTACCTCAGTTATTGATTATCATGTTAAATGCAGCGGTGATCTCTGTTCTAGATGTAATAATGGGGTTTCACTCTCAACAAAGTATTCACTGCCTCAATGAACCCAGTGAATCAGTCAGTCAGTGCACCACATTGAACACACAGTAACTCAGTCTGATTTTACTCTTTCATTAACTGTGATGATCTGTATTTCCTGTCACTAATGGTTCATTACACCCCACTGTCTACCTTTTCCCTCTTTACCTTCTGTTTAGAGGTCTGATTTATAGCAACATTTATATTTGTCTTACCTTTTGCTCCCCGCTGGACACAGAGCCATAGGTCATCATTTCCCTATGCAACTCAGCCTTTTCATCTCAGGCTGACTCCATTTTTCATATTACACTATTTTCCTGCAGCCTCTGGCACACATCATTCACTCATGCCCCAACTGCCAGCCTTGGATATAATGACATTTTGCTGAAGCACTGTGCCCACAGCTTCTTTTTTCCTAAGCTCCTTATTCATCTTTCCACGTCTACTATTGCTCTGCACTGCTCTAGTAAATCCAAAATCATACCCCATATAAAGACATTTTTTGGCACTACCCCACCCTATCCCCTCTTCTTTACCAGCTGTGTCTCTTATCATTTTATGCACACTGAATCCATTTTTTATTTAACCTTTATTAACTGGGTAAAGAAACTGTCAATAACAAAGGGTCATTTTCAGTCATGACCTGGTCCAAATGGCAACAGCAAATGGAGCAGAAAATAAACAAACAACAGCAAATGATATAAATAGTCAGCAATGTACTAGATGCATGTATAGCATTTTACTTCTCTGAGTAACTATACAGTACCTAGTAAATGTACAGAATAATAAATGCATTCACTGACAAATAGCACACAAACAAAAATAATGATGAGAATGGCTTTCTGTGTGTCTGAGCAGCAGTAATGAGGCATAGAATATGTACAGAATTGTATAATAGGTGCAGAATATGTACAGAATTGTATAATAGGTGCAGAATATGTACAGAATTGTATAATAGGTGCAGAATATGTACAGAATTGTATAATAGGTGCAGAATATGTACAGAATTGTATAAATAGGTGCAGAATATGTACAGAATTGTATGAATAGGTGTAGATAGAATATGTACAGAATTGTATAAATAGGTGCAGAATATGTACAGAATTGTACAAATAGGTGCAGAATATGTACAGAATTGTATAAATAGGTGCAGAATATGTATAGAATTGTATGAATAGGTGTAGACAGAATATGTACAGAATTGTATAAATAGGTGCAGAATATGTACAGAATTGTACAAATAGGTGCATAATATGTACAGAATTGTACAAATAGGTGCAGACTATGTACAGAACTGTATAAATAGGTGCAGAATATGTACAGAATTGTATAAATAGGTGCAGAATATGTACAGAATTGTACAAATAGGTGCAGAATATGTACAGAATTGTATAATAGGTGCAGAATATGTACAAAATTGTATAATAGGTGCAGAATATGTACAGAATTGTATAAATAGGTGCAGAATATGTATAGAATTGTATGAATAGGTGTAGATAGAATATGTACAGAATTGTATAAATAGGTGCAGAATATGTACAGAATTGTACAAATAGGTGCAGAATATGTACAGAATTGTACAAATAGGTGCAGAATATGTACAGAATTGTACAAATAGGTGTAGAATATGTACAGAATTGTACAAATACATGCAGAATATGTACAGCATTGTACAAATAGGTGCAGAATATGTGCAGAATTGTACAAATAGGTGCAGACTATGTACAGAATTGTATAAATAGGTGCAGAATATGTACAGAATTGTATAAATAGGTGCAGAATATGTACAGAATTGTACAAATAGGTGCAGAATATGTACAGAATTGTACAAATAGGTGTAGAATATATACAGAATTGTACAAATAGGTATAGAATATGTACAGAATTGTAAAAATAGGTGCAATATATGTACAGAATTGTATAAATAGGTGCAGAATATGTACAGAATTGTACAAATAGGTGCAGAATATGTGCAGAATTGTACAAATAGGTGCAGAATATGTGCAGAATTGTACAAATAGGTGCAGACTATGTACATAATTGTATAAATAGGTGCAGAATATGTACAGAATTGTATAAATAGGTGCAGAATATGTACAGAATTGTACAAATAGGTGTAGAATATGTACAGAATTGTATAAATAGGTGCAGAATATGTACAGAATTGTATAAATAGGTGCGGAATATGTACAGAATTGTACAAATAGGTGTAGAATATATACAGAATTGTATAAATAGGTGCAGAATATGTACAGAACTGTATAAATAGGTGCAGAATATGTACAGAATTGTACAAATAGGTGCAGAATATGTGCAGAATTGTACAAATAGGTGCAGACTATGTACAGAATTGTATAAATAGGTGCAGAATATATACATAATTGTATAAATAGGTGCAGAATATGTACTGAATTGTATAAATAGGTGCAGAATATGTACAGAATTGTATAAATAGGTGCATAATATGTACATAATTGTATAAATAGGTGCAGAATATGTACAGAATTGTATAAATAGGTGCAGAATATGTACAGAATTGTACAAATAGGTGTAGAATATGTACAGAATTGTATAAATAGGTGCAGAATATGTACAGAATTGTATAAATAGGTGCAGAATATGTACAGAATTGTATAAATAGGTGCAGAATATGTACAGAATTGTACAAATAGGTGTAGAATATGTACAGAATTGTACAAATAGGTGCAGAATATGTACAGAATTGTATAAATAGGTGCAGAATATGTACAGCATTGTACAAATAGGTGCAGAATATGTGCAGAATTGTACAAATAGGTGCAGACTATGTACAGAATTGTATAAATAGGTGCAGAATATGTACATAATTGTATAAATAGGTGCAGAATATGTACAGAATTGTTTAAATAGGTGCAGAATATGAACCAAATTATACAAATAGGTGCAGAATATGTACAGAATTGTATAAATAGGTGCAGAATATGTACAGAATTGTATAATAGTTGCAGAATATGAACCAAATTGTAAAGATAGGTGCAGAATATGTACTGAATTGTATAAATAGGTGCAGAATATGTACAGAATTGTATAAATAGGTGCATAATATGTACATAATTGTACAAATAGGTGCAGAATATGTACAGAATTGTATAAATAGGTGCATGCACTTGTCTGGGCATAGCTTTATTCACAATTTGAGCAGCAATATACAGGCATATAAAAACCCAGGCTACTGCCCATTTGCACACCTCTGTCTCTATATGTCATTGAACTGTTACTGGGTATGTTTTTCTGGCTAAGTTATAGCGTATCAGTGTACCTCTCAGCATTTCAATTTTCAAAATCAGAGCAGGGGTCCATCAAAAATCATAGCAGAGGGTCCAAAATTATAGCATTCGAAGTTTGCCTATACATAACTTTTGACTGCAAAGGAGAGGGCACAATTGTGTAAATGTACCTCTTACCACATGCCAACTATAAAACTGAAACCATTGTGGTACTAATGGATATAATCCTGCATAACTGTGCCAGAAAAATGTATCCTCAGTGCTCTAAAAATGTATCCTTAGTGCTCTAAAAATATATCCTTAGTGCTCTACAAATGTATCCTTAGTGCTCTAAAAAATGTATCCTTAGTGCTCTACAAATGTATCCTTAGTGCTCTAAAAATGTATCCTTAGTGCTCTACAAATGTATCCTTAGTGCTCTAAAAATGTATCCTTAGTGCTCTAAAAATGTATCCTTAGTGCTCTACAAATGTATCCTTAGTGCTCTAAAAATGTATCCTTAGTGCTCTACAAATGTATCCTTAGTGCTCTACAAATGTATCCTTAGTGCTCTACAAATGTATCCTTAGTGCTCTAAAAATGTATCCTTAGTGCTCTACAAATGTATCCTTAGTGCTCTAAAAATGTATCCTTAGTGCTCTAAAAATGTATCCTTAGTGCTCTACAAATGTATCCTTAGTGCTCTACAAATGCATCCTTAGTGCTCTGTAAAAATATATACATGCCTGTTTTCTTCCTATGCTGTATGTGACGTATGTTAACTATAATTCAGTTAACAGAATGAGTAAAACATTTTTATTTCTCCACAAAATGGTTGTAAAACTTTCACATAAATATGTTGCAGATAAATAAAAACATAGAAGATATTTCATCCTAGAATTTAACTTGACCCCCCCCCAAGTATTTATAGCAAAGCCAGATGCAGCCTTAAATTTTCTAATAAACAACATTCCAAAGCTTTTGCCACCTGACAAAATATTGGTTATAAACTCTTCTATTTTTTATAAACAACACACTGTAAAGAGTATGTATAGATTGGATGTCTGCTTGAGATCAAATGAATGTGTAAATAATTAGTAATTGCCTAGAAAGATATATTGTCTTGCTGCTGTCAGAACCTGACAGTAGCATTCATTTCCCACCCCCCCACCCCAACTATCTCAGGAATCACAGACAAAGATCTAAATCTAGGGATGGTTTTTAAATGCTTACGTACTTAGAAAATTTATAGAATTACAAGGTGTGCATTAGCAAACATTTTTTCCAAGAGATATGAAGTCTAAAATGAATGTACTTATCATTATTTTATAACTGCAAACCAAAACAATTTGCCAGAAAATACCTCTCAACTTCTTGAATTCTGAAGAAAGCCAAAAATAATAGGGAGTTAAAAACACAATAAGCAAGCATTTTGTTCCAAACTATTACTATAATTCATTTAAAAAATAATAAAACAACATGTTTTGCATCCATATACACACTCTGAGGGATAAAAAAGTATGAAACATTCAGGCATCCATACCATTCAACCGATGATCCACTTTTCAATTTTATTGAATATAGATCAGAAGAATAGGTTCGTAAAACACATCAACTAAACAGTTTTGCCCCTTACAAGTTTTAGGTTCATAGGTGTTTACTAGGCTAACGACCACAAGGGCCTTTTTAAGCCTAGCCATGCATCCCTGTTAATTTAAAAGGAATTTCAGTTTATCTACCTTCATATAAAAGGTATCCAAAGAAGAAATAATTCACGCCAACCAAACTAACTGCCCTTTAAGCAAGTTGTTTTAATGATGTAATGGCTGACAACTGTCAAACTGCAAAAGTGAATTAGAATACATTGGTTTTCTATAAATGCTGGAAATGAATTATCTCTTTAATAGAATATTTCCTGAATTCCACATCTAAATAACATAAAGCAACATGTGACCTTTCCATAGTGAATCTCAAGAAGTTGGTAGTATTACTGATTTATTGAAAAAATCCAATAATCTGCTTACAGTGCCATTCCGGAAAATAACTATACTGTCCAAAAACTGACTGTATAAAACCCAGCCATCATTGTAACCTGATTTAAACACATAAGGTTGTTCCCAATAGGTCATAACAATGTTTGCAAAGATGGGGGTGAATGTTGCCCCCATAGCTACCCCATCCTTTGTTTATAAGTACTATCTTCTAAAAAATGTAATTATTCTCCAAGACAGTTTCTATAAGCGTCTTTAATACAGTATCTGTGGTGTTATCAAAGTACTCAGCATTAGTCAAATATTCATAAAAACAGTCTACACTTTGTTTGTGTTATATAACTGAAAACAATTTTTAACTTAATTGATTGTGACAAATAAAAGATCATTGTCAGACAAATCTTCCCCAATGTTCCTTAAAACTTCTCATGAGTCCTTGCATATATTCCTTTCTTCGTTCAAAACATCCTTTAATCTAATATCAATCAATTTTGCCATTCCATCGGTTTTGGACCCTTGCCATCCACAATCGGTCATATGGGCGATGCATGGAACTCTTATGTATTTTGGGGAAACCAAAAATTTGTGGAATTCGGGGATAATCGATCATAAGATACTTATAATCCTGATCAGAGATCTGCTCCTGCATGAGTAGGTCATATATTAAACTGTCAATCTTAAAAAAGGCAATGTTTAACTGATTCCTGGAGATCTGCTCCTACTGGTCAGATAACAAAATACCCTCTATCTTGAGGTTATAATCAAAGGTATTCAGTACTACTAAACTCCTTACCTTATCAGGTTTCATTATCCTGATATCCCTGTTTTCACAAATCTTAACCAATAGCTCCCTTTTATCCCAGATGAGGTTTAGGGTGGATTTCCTGTTATAGTTTCTAAGACCATGTCTAATATCATGTTCACATAGCTTTTCAAATAACATTATTGGCAGATGTAAAGGTGGAATGTACATGCTGGATCTCCTTAAACTACTCATATCTCCAACATGTGTAGCATTATCAAAAAATAGTACAGTGAAGTTCAACTTCCAGATAAAATAATTTCAAATCAATCAATGTCTCAGCTAGGCTAGCCACACTAGTTAGCACAAAAGTCACACCCTTCCCAAATCATTGTAACTATCAATAATATTCACAGAGCTAAGATTGTAAATTTTAAAATCTCCCTGTTTATTGATGATTATACTACTTAGTTTCATGACTGGTGCCTCTTCAGCACTCCCCTCCCCCCTCATACCTTTCAAAATCTTAGCATGAGAAATCTGGTCAAAGGGTCAAAAATAGGGACAAATTTTAAATATTGCCGTTACAAAATTAGAAAGTTGAGAGAATTATAGGATTTGCATTAGCAGGCATTATCTGGAAGATACAAAGTCTGAAACACAAATGTCTATCATTATTTAGTGACTTCAATCCTCAGTGATTAGACAGACAAATGCACATTTATGAGGAGCAGACCAAAACTATAAGGCAAAAATCTGGACATTCTGTGAAAATACATGCAGTTGAGTTGAGTTTAGTGATACTGGCCAACAGAAGGTTGGAAATGCCCCATGCATTATATTTAAAAAAGATTGATGTTTATAAAATTTTATCAAAAGGATGGGTAAAGTTTCTGGGAATGGTTGTAATAAGCCCGAAACATATAGATGTGGAAGATCCAAATATTGTCTTTATACAAAGGAGGGAGAATTTACACAGCTACATGGATTTACGATGATGCAAATGAAAAAGAAAATTCATCCACCGCTAGGCAAACAGAGGAGAACAGAAGATAAAAACACAACTGGTTTTATTTTATTGCTTTCATCCAGAAGGATTTCTTCAAAATAAAACCATGATTAAAAATGTCAGTTTATGTACAAAATTTAAACTGTAACAATTTAATTAACCAATTAATTCATATTAGAAAAACAATTTTTAAAGAAGCAGTCACATTTACAGAAAACATTTAATACATATAGTATCAGAAAGTATGCTTGTACTCAGGACACCCACTCCACCTATCTGGACTTACATGAAACCATCAAGATTCAGCCCTCTACCCCGATCTCCTAACCAACATGAGTAGCCACTGTAGCACTCCTACAGTGTCACCCTCCTTGGTAAGATCCAACCATAAAGTGATCACTTTTGAAGTCACCATCTCCCTGACCCTCCACCCTTGTCAGGGTCAAATGAAAAACCTTTTCCAAAGCTGACTACAATCTCCTCAGAGCAGGTATATGCAGCTTCATAGCTACCATCCCTTCAGTTGGAACTAGGACTAATGTCCAAGCCTACATCAAAAACTATATGAGCACCTACATAGCTGTATGGACTCAGAAATACCTGACAGGACCAGATCATCTTCCTCAAGGAAGAGTAAACTTGTCTGGTGGACAATAAACAAACATTATAATAGAGGGGAAACATTGCTGTCCAGGGCCCAGAAGGAGCAGGTGCCAAGTTGGAAGCAATCTCTCCTTTGTCTGAACAAGCAAATAAGGTCACTGGTGAAAACCTCTAAGGCTAACTTCAAGTACAAATTGGCCACATCCACCAAGGACAATCACAAGGCCTTTTTCACATAGGTCCGCAATCTCAAAAGCAACACCCAAATCTGCTCTGAACTGAAAGGTCAGTTCCCTGTGCTTTCTCCTATTAACCTGGTGAACTTGGGCATCCTGATGCAATGTAGAAACTGCCTCATGTACACTGACAACCCCCTTATCTTACCTACTAACACTCAGACTTGCAAGAGATGCACTTATATATCCAAACTGGAAGCCACGCACTCTTCAGCCAAGACCGGAATAGCTGGTCAAGAGGAGAAGGTCAATCACACCACATGGAACATATAGTCCTCCAGAACACACACCAGCACTGCCTTCACATAAAAACACAAACCACATGCCCACCTTCATGGAGGCTCTCAATAAAAGTCTACCCAAGCAGTAGAGACCTCCAAGGCAGAAATGCATTTGACCACCAGAACACAACACTAATCATGAGACACATAACTCTCCTAAACAGTGTGCCACTCAAACAAAGCCCCTAAGGCAAAACAGCATGCCCAAAACACTAGTCATAGGTGACTTGATAGTGAGGCACAATGATGTCCCACTCACTAGGGTGAATAAGGAGAAAGTAACAGTCAGCTGCCTGTCAGGTGCCAGGATCTGCTACATAATGCATGCACTCAGGTCCCTCAACAACAGGTACAAATATGACTCTGTCATTGTACATATGGGTGTGAATGATCTAAGACGTACCTCCCTGGACTACATGAAAAGAGACATGGAGGAACTCTCTGATTATGTAGCCCAGGTGGGTATGATCCTAGCCCTGAGCAGCATCCTACCATCACCCAGAATGATACCACAGTACAAGCAGAAAATGATTGCCAGACCTCAATGCTTTGTCAGAGATGGCCTGCATCTGTCACCCCTGGACTTCTGGATACTGGCCAAGGCTCTTGCCACCCCTATAGTGCCTTTTTTAGGTGATGTTGCAAAGACCAAATTACCACCGTAACAGCTACAAACAAATGCAATCTGGGGGTCATGCTGCTCAACGCTAGAAGTCTAAATCTCAAAATGCACTCACTCGAAGCACTATTTAAAATGAAGAACACTGACATTTGTGCTGTAACAGAGACCTGGTTCAAGGCAGCAGAAAGCACCCCTGCACTACCAGGCTAAAACTCATTCCACACCTTTGTCCCTCAACAACAGGTACAAATATGACTCTGTCACTGTACATATGGGTGTAAATGACCTGAGATTTACCTCCCTGGACTACATGAAAAGAGACAAAGAGGAGCTCTCAGATTATGTAGCCCAGGTGGGTATGACTCTAGCCCTGAGCAGCATCCTACCATCACCCAGAATGATACCACAGTACAAGCAGAAAATGATTGACAGACCTTGATGCTTTGCCAGAGATGGCCTGCATCTGTCACCCCTGGACTTCTGGATACTGGCCAAGGCTCTTGCCACCCCTATAGTGCCTTTTTTAGGTGGTGTTCCAAAAACCAAATTACCACCGTAACAGCTACACACAAATGCAATCTGGGGGTATTGCTGCTCAATGCTAGTAGTCTAAATCTCAAAATACACTCGCTCAAAGCACTCCTTAAAATGGAGAACATAGACATTTGTGCTGTAACAGAGACCTGGTTCAAGGGAGCAGAAAGCACCCCTGCACTACCAGGCTATAACTTATTCCACACCTTTCGGCCCCAGAACTTGGACTGAAGCTCCAAAGGTGGTGGTGTTTCCATATTCATAAAGGATGCGCACACCTCCAGACTGGTAGCCAAACATAATCCATCAGAGATACTTCAGGGGCAGCTAACATTGGGTAAGACAGTGATTCAGGTCGTAGCCTGCTTTAGGTCCCCAACCATGTCCCAAGACTTGCAATCCACGTTACTAAGCATCCTGGAGAACATTAGAGTCCAACCTAACACTCTCTTTCTAGGCAACTTCAACTACCCTTCCATTAACTGGGTAAACTGCTCATGTACCAATACACTTGCCCAACGTTTCCTGGAGTTCATTAATTCCAATGCCCTGGACCAGCTTGTTCTTACCCCCACTAGAGGTAGCAACATCCTTGACCTGGTCATTACTAACATGGGCGACCATTGCTCTACACCAATAGTCAGCTCCTCCCTTGATAGATTTGACCACAAACTAATCACCTTGGAAATCCACATCCCTCCCAGCCCCCTCTGCAAAGGTAACCACCATGAAAAACTTCTCCAAACTTTGGGCTCTTAAAAACAGAGGTGGCTAACTTCACGGCACCCATGCAAATGGAGAATAGTTACAAGACCATATAATTATACACCAATGCACTGTACGAACATGTACACAAATGCATGGATCTCACCATACCCAATAGAACCAAGACACACTCCTCCAAAAAAAGGAAGCCAACCTGGTGATCCTCTGCCATAAACAAACTCTACAACAGAAGGAGGAAAGTGATGTGGAATAAGGTGAAGTCCCAAGACTGGAAAAACTCCCTTATCAACCTCAACAAAAAGTTGAGATCCCTCATTAAATCCTCTAAAGCTGCTATGAAAACAGAATTGCAGCAGGTAATAAAGACAACCACAAGGCCTTTTATAGTTATGTAAAGTATCTCCACAGCAATACCCAGATTTGCTCTGAGATACTGCACAATGGCACCTCCTATAATGAGCCAACAGATTTTGCCAGTATACTGGCCGACAGATTCAGTGCCAACTTTACCGCCCCCCCAAAGGACCAATCACAATACCAGTAGATTTCCAGGCACCCAGTATTACTGCTGCACAGGTTAAAACAGCACTGTCCAAGGCCAACAATACAGCTTCTATGGGACCTGAAAATATCCCTGGTTGTGTTCTACATGAATTACAGAGTGAACTGGCACCTTATCTGTGTGCTCTGTTCACTCACAGCCTCACCTCAGGCTTTGTCTCTACCAAATGGCGCACTACTACAGTCATCCCTCTCCACAAAGGAGGAGCGACTGCAGACTCTGGGAACTATCACCCCATTAGCATGACAAATCTGATATGCAAAGCTATGGAATGCATCATCATGGACCTAATAAACAATGATGTAGTGAATCTTCAAAACTCTAGATCCCACACAATTTGGTTTTGTAAAGAGTAGATCATCCCTTCTTAACTTGGTCGACTTCTTTGAGTCAGTCACCAGAGCTGTGGATGAAGGCAAGGTGGTTCATACAGCCTACCTTGATCTGGCCAAGGCTTTTGATATCATTCCCCTCTCAGTAATCAAAGAAAAACTCGCTAAGCTTGTCAACAACCCCTATATCACTAGGTGGGTTGCAATCTGGCTCACAGATAGAACCCACAGTGTGAAAGTAGCTGACTACAAGTCAGACTGCTGACTAGTTATGCATGGAGTCCCACAGATTTTGGTCCTGGGTCCTCTGCTATTTGGTATCTACTTCTCTGAAGTCCAGGCCAACACGAAGGGACTCTGACTGACAAAGTTCACAGATGATTGCAAGTTGGGAGCTATTATTAACTCCCTATGTGATGTTGACATCCTACAGAATGGCCTCACTGAGACCAACAACTGGTGTCAGAACCATGGCCTTAACCTCAATGCCAAAAAATGTGCCATCATCCTCTTTGGAAAAAAACTGGTTCCCATGAATTACCACATTGATGGTAGTCCAGTGAACACAGTAGATGTTATTAGAGATCTGGGAACACAGGTTGAGGGCAACCTCATTTTTGATCACCACATTGCCACTCTGGTCAGAAAGTCCTTCTGTGTGGTACATCTCATTACTAAGGGTTTTGCATCCAGGAAGAAAGAGGTCATTGTCTCCCTCTACTCTTCCCTCATTAGGCCAATAATCGAGCACAATGCCCCATTTGGTATGTACCTCACTAGACACCTGCAACAACTGAAGAGGCCGCAAAAGTACCTCACAAAGAGGATCCTAGGCCTTAAACACTTGTCCTGTATGGACAGACTCACAAAACTCCAACTATTCTCTGCCTCATATCGCCTACTTAGAGGCGATCTCTCCTTGACTTACAAAGCCATGTCTGACCCAGCTCTGTTAGAAATGCTACAGCTAATGAAATCCCAATCCCTCCGCACCACACACTCCAAAGACCTCAACTTCATTACCACAATTAACAGAACATGCTGGAGAGATAGGTTTATAACCCAGAAACTTCCCATGCTATGGAACAGACTTCCCATGCATGTCAAGCAGAGCACCTCACTGACCCTCTTCAAGAGAAATCTTGATGAGTGGATGGGTAACAGAAAATTCACCCTTGGGATAACTCCAGTGGCTCTACTCGACAGAGGCACTGGGAACTAAGGTCGGGTGGCACTATGCCAAACTAATGACTGGTACCAGAAGCATGGCCTCAAACTGAATGCCAAGAAATGCATCATTATCCCCATTGGGCAAAATCTCATCCCACTAATTATCACATTAATAACAATGTACTAAGCATGCAATCAGCCGTGAGGGACTTGGGCACTCAAGTTGATAGCAACCTGACTTTTGACCACCAATTTGCCTCCATTATATGGAGGCTTTCTCCATGGTCCACCTCATAAATAAGGGTATTTTATCCAGGAACAAGGAGGTCATAATATCCCTGTACTCCTCCCTTATCAGACTCATTATTGAGTACAATGCCCCCTTCAACCTGGACCTTGCCAAGAACATGCAGCAGTTGTAGAAACCACAGAGGTTCCTGATCATGAAAACCAGGGTCTCAAACACCTATCCTATACAGATAGGCTAAAAGCCCTGTCCCTCTACTCAGTCTAATATAGACTGCTCAGAGGTGACCTGTGTCTGGCATAGAAGGCCATTTCAAACTCAGCCTTCATGGAGTTGTTGCATATCCATAAGAAAAACTCCACTCATGCAACCGCATTGCAAGGCCTTAACCTGGTCTGTGACATTAAAAGAACTTGTTGGCAGGATAGATTTGTGTCCCAAAGACTCCACATTCTGTGGATTAGACTCCCTCTCCATGTCAAGCAGAGTAACTCTCTACCCCTCTTTAACAGGAACCCGGACAACTGGATGGGAAACAGAAAATTTACCTCTGGGATCCCACCTATGTCCCTGTTGGACAGGGGAAACAGGTGCTGACTTTGAGGGAACATGGGCAAAATTCTTGGCTAGGCTTATAAGGTCCTCCGGGCCTATAGCCTAGTATCATCCTATAAGCCTATGAACCTATGTATAATGCATTATTGTTTTCCTTGGACCTGATAGCATACAAGTGTTCCTTGATCCTATTAAAAAGTTTCCTAGTGGTCATGATTGTATAAACTGTTTCATAGTAGGAGCAAATAGCAATATACATCAAACCCACTGAGTTGCAGTCATAGTAAGAATTAATTCTAATACTTCTTTTCATATGTGAAAGGCTTATTGATGGGCCGTTGTAAATAAAAAAATTGCTCACACTACAAAATCCACATTATGCATGCCATAATTTTTCATAGTGCAAGGTAAAACTTTTTTTTGTATCATCATTGCATGCAATTAAGAATGCATGCCACTGGGCTGTATGGTTTGAATGATAGTGTCGATGGCATGCATGTTAAAAATGAAGTCCCTAGATTTTTAAGTGTGACAAATTATAGGATTAATTTTTAGTTGCTCTTTTAATACTTGATCCCTGCAATGTATAACCTGAGGTGTGCACAGTTTTTTTAAACGTGAATAGTGTGGGCTTCTTTTAAAAAAGTGTTGATATGAAATACACATTAGGTATTTAATTCTATATATTTGTTTTTACATTACAATTTTGTATTTGTAGTTTATTTACAACTCAATGTTTATCAATTGAATTTGATTACTTGTGTACATGTGACTTGACAGGAAAATGTTCTGGGTTTTAAAAAGGAAGTTTATACAAATATTATTTTAAGTCTGATGAAGTCCAATAACTTTTAAGGGATGAAAGCTCTTAGTTGATGTGTTTTAAGAACCTGTTTTTTTGGTCTGCATTTTTTAAAATCAAAAATGGTGAGAAGTTTCATTTGGATATGTGAATTTAGTGGTCATTCATTTAAAGTGTGCTGTTTCATTCATCAGGCTTTTTTGGGTTTTAAATATTTTTTTCTGTGTTTTGGTTTTCTTCTTGCTCATCCTTGTTCTATTAATAATGTCAAATATTTGTTTCCCCTCCACAAAACCAAATTGATCCATGTCTACCAATTTTGGCAATACCTTTAAAATCTTTTAGCTATTATAGAAATAAGCACTTTATAATCATGGTTTAAAATTGAAATGGGTCTATATGAAGCTGGTTTCGATGGGTCTATACTATTTTTATGTATTAGTGTCACCACAGCTTTCTTCCAGGATGTTGATGTTTCCCCTCCTTTTAAAATACTGTTAAAACCTTCCAGATCTTTATCACTTTCCTCAGTCCTAGTTTGCAAACTTCCACAGGAATACTATCTATTCCTGGAGACTTTCTTGCAGATTGATTGTACATCACCATTTTCATCTCATCTCTCCCTATCTTAATTGTTAATTGCTGAACCTTATCTACCTCTAACCTTGGCATAATTGTCTTCCATACATATTTCCATTTGTGCTTTTTCCTTGATGTCCTAATTTCTCTGCTTTATAGAGATTATCATAACATTTCTAAAATAGCTCTAATACCGCTACAGGATCTTTAGTTGTTTATATTGTTATTGGCTCACTGTGTTTAGCAACAACCTTTTCTACTTTCTATTGTCTAAGTAACTGTGCTTAAAGTTGTTTGTGATCTGGAGTTCTTATCAAAAATCAATTACTTAGGTTCATAGGTTCATAGGTTGATACTAGGCTATCTGCCCTAGGGCATTTATAAGCCTAGCCAGAGTGTGTTGGCTTTCGCCACCCTTTTAGATTAGTTGACTGTGCCTCTGTATAGTAGGTCACAGAAGATAGCCCTTTTAAGGTTAGTTTACTGTGCCTCTGTCTAGTAGGGACACAGAAGAGATCCCGGTGTAAACCTACGATCTTCCATCCACTCGTCAAGATTTCTCTTGAAGAGAGTCATTGAGGGGCTCTGCCTAACATGGATTGGGATTTTGTTCCAGAGTGAAGGGAGCCTCTGGGATATGAATCTGTCCTTCCAGCATGTCCTATTTATTTCTGTGCTGAGGTTTAAGTCCCTGGAGCATGTAGTTCTAAGGGATTTGGATTTCCTGAGGTGGAGCATGTCCATTAATTCTGGTTTGGACATGGCTTTATACGTCAGGCACAGATCGCCTCTGAGTAGGCGGTAAGCAACTGAGTAGAGCTGGAGTTTCTTTAGCCTAACTGCATAGGACGTCTGTTTGAGTCCCTTGATCCTCTTGGTGAGGTACTTTTGGGGTCTTTCCACTTGCTGCAGGTGTCGGGTAAGGTACATCCCAAATGGGGCATTGTATTCAATTATGGGCCTGATGAATGATGAGTAGAGGGGCACAATGAGCTCTCTTGATCTAGATGTGAACCCTTTCATGATAAGGTGGGCTATATAGAAGGTCTTTCTAACCACTTTGACAACGTGATTGTTAAAGGAGAGATTGCTATCTACTTGGGTCCCCAAATCCCTAATTACTTCTTCTGTACTTAATGGATTACCACCTATGTGGTAATTTGTGGGCACTTTGTTTTTCACAAAGGGGATGACTATGCACCTTTTGGCATTTAGCTTTAGGCTATGGCTCTGGCACCAGTTATCCGTCTCTGTGAGACCCTTTTGGAGGATGCTTGTGTCAGTCGGCGAGTCGATTATGGCACCCAGTTTGCAGTCATCTGCGAACTTGGTCAGCCATAGTCCTCCCGTGTTAGCATGTACCTCAGAGAAATATATACCGAACAAGAGAGGTCCCAGGACTGAGCCTTGTGGGACGCCACTTGTAACTGGTTTAGAGTCTGACATGGCACCTGCAATTCTGACCATGTGGGTTCTATCCCTGAGCCAGTTTGCAACTGATCTTGTGACATACGGGTTGATATTTAAGCTGGTGAGCTTATTTATGATGCCCGAGTGGGGTATTGTGTCGAAGGCTTTTGCGAGGTCCAGGTAGGCTGTGTGGACTACCTTCCCTTCATCTATGGCCTTGGTGACAGTTTCAAAGAAGTTGACCAGGTTCAAGAGGCAAGATCTGCCCTTAACAAAGCCAAATTGGGTAGGATCCAGTGTTTGGAGGTTCCCAATGTCTTTGTTTATGAGTTCCATGATGATACGCTTCATAGCTTTGCAGACCAGGCTAGTCAGGCTTATAGGGCGATAGTTTCTGGGGTCCATTGTGGCGCCACCTTTGTGGAGTGGGACCACTGTTGCTGTACATCATTCATTGGGAACATATCCAGTAGTAAGGCTGAGATTGAACAGTGACTTTATGTGAGGGTTCAGTTCTTCTTGGAGCTCATGTAAGACGCAGCCTGGGACACCGTCCGGTCCCATTGATGCTGTGTTTTTAGCTTTGGAGAGGGCAGCTCTCACCTGTGCATCTGTGATGTCAGGGAGGCTACACTCTGTTGGGATAGACATTTGCTCTTTTGGAGGGGGGGAGTTTGCACTGAACCTGTCTGCCAGGATGTTGGCAATGTCTGTGGATTCAGTGTATTTTTTGTCATTTTGCACTAACTCAGAGCATATCTGGGAGTTGTCACCCAGGTTCCTGACATAACTAAAGAAGGCCTTGTGATTATCTTTAGCGTCTTGTGCAATTTTTCTTTTGAAGCTGGCCTTAGATGATTTTATGAGGGATCGTAGTTTCTTGCTAGCACTGATCAGAGATGCCTTCCCTTTTTGGGATTTTGCTCTATCATGTAGTAGCTTCCAACTTCTGTTGTATAGCTTATTTATGGCTGGGGTCCACCAGACAGGTCTCCTGCCTTTGGAGAAGTGAGTCTTGGTTTTATTTGGGATAGCACGATCCATGCATTCCTGTAGGTGTCCATAGAATGCATTTGTAAAGGATTCTGCAGTTTGGGCCGTATTTTCCACTGGCCCGGAGGCTTTGAAGGATTCCACCTCAGTTTTGAGAAGTGTGAAGTTTGCTTTTGAGAAGTTCTTCACTGTGGTTTCCTTGGCTGGGGGTGGGGACAGGATATGGATGTCCAGCGAGATTAATTTATGGTCAGATCTTACCAATGAGGGGTATACCTCTGGTATGGAGCATAAGAGTCCCCATGTTGGTGATGATCAGGTCCAATATGTTTTCCCCTCTTGTGGGAGTGGTGACCAGTTGTTCCATAGCATTTGAGTTTATAAATTCTAGGAACCATTGGGCAAGGGTGTTGGGGCTTGAGTAGTGCTCCCAGTCTATGTTTGGGTAGTTGAAGTCACCCAATATGATGGTGTTTGGAGAGACCTTCATATTCTCCAGTGTTCTCAGGAAAGCTGGGTGGGGTTCCTGAGTTTGGGAGGGTGGTCTGTAGCAGGATACAAACTGAAAGGCAGTTTTGGCCACTGTTAGTTGCACACGGATGGTCTCCGATGCTTCATGCAGTGCCACTAACCTGGAGGTGTGGGTATCTTTGATGAATATGGATACTCCCCCTCTTTTTGTGGTTCGGTCCGAGTTTTGGGGCCGAAAAGCATGGTATGAGGTATAACCTGGTAGTGCTGGGGTGCTCTCGGGAGCCTTGAACAAGGTTTCTGTTACTGCACAGATATCGATATTCTCCATACTGAGGAAAGCCTCAAGTGCGTGCATCTTGAGGTTTAGACTTCTGGCATTGAGCAGCATTACCCTTAGTTTCTTTTTCCTTGTGTTGTCTGTGGAGGTGGGTTTGTCTTTTGAGCCTTGCCTAAAAAAGGCACTATGGGGGTGGCAAGAGCCTTAGGCAATATTCGAAAGCCCAGGGATGACAGGTGCAAGCTGTCCCTAGTGAAGCAACGTGGCTTGTCGAGCATGTCATCCCAGGCTGAGAGACACTGGATCCCTTTTGAATGACACCAATACTTTAGCCAATTGTTAAAATTGATCATTTTGTCTTTATACTGTGGCATCATTCTTGGTGAGGGTAAGATGCTACTCAAGGTCAGGGTCATACCGGCCTGGGCTACATGATCAGAGAGCTCCTCTATGTCTCTTTTCATGTAGTCCAGGGAGGTACGTCTCAGGTCATTCACACCAGCATGGACAATGATGGAGTCATATTTGTACTTGCTTTGGAGTGACCTGAGTGCTTGTGTTATGTGGCGGATCCTGGCACCCGACAGGCAGCTTACAGTGACCTTCTCCTTGTTCAGCCTGATGAGTGGGACGTCAGTGTGTCTGACGATAGAGTCACCTATTACAAGTGTATTAGGTGTGTTGTTTAGCCTTAAGGGCTGTGACTGTGTGACACACTGACTTTGTGAACTATGTGATACATGGGTATTGTTGTGGGGTAGTGGTTGCTTGGATGTCTGCTTTGGAGGTCTCTGTTGCTTGGGCATATTTTTATTTAGAGCCTCCTAGTATGTTTTTGTGTGTTTATGTGTTTGGTTTGCTGTTGTGATAGGTCTATGTGAGACTGGATTTGTGGTGTGTGTGGTTACCTTCTCCTCCTGACAGACTGCGCCAGTACTGGGATGAGAGAGCTCAGCCTCCAGTTTGGCCATATAGTTGCATCTCTCACATATATTTGAGCTTGTTGGGAGGAGGAGAGGGTGGTCTGTGTACATAAGGCAGTTGTAAAACTGCCTGAAGATTCACAGATTCACCAGCTGGACTGGAGAGTAAACCCAAAACTGACTTTTGGACATGCCAGAATAGTATAAGGAACTACTTTTTGACTGATCAAAAAGGACCAATAGGGACCAAAGTACTTAAAGGGAGTATAAGAGGGTGTAGTGCTTTAATTTATTAATGCTTACTTATAAGATTACTTATACGAGCAACTGCAGGGCTTTAGAATGAAAATAGAGTGCTTACTTTGAGATTTAGAACAGTTCTAAGGGAAAAAGTGAACAACAGACTTTGTGGAGATGGGAATAGTTTAAACCCGTTTAAGCGGTGCTGCCCGATGCTGCGCTATGTGCAAAATCAAGCAAAACCACGCAAATGCGGGTTTTATAGCAGGGAAACTGAAAGAGATAGGAATTGACCCAAAACGGTCAATAAGCTACTAGTTTCAGGGCTGAGACCACTCCTCCAGAGACAGATAGGCTGCTCAAAGCTCCCCACTCTCACTGGTGAACAGAGAAGCTTCCTCCTATCCAAGTAAGGATATGGACAACACAGAAAACTATACCACAGTCCGGAATTCAGCAAAACCTGAAATCTGGACTAATCTATTTCAGCAAAGGCGGGAAAAGAGAATATTTTTTTTTTGTTTTGTTTTTTTCAGGAAACAGCAGACAAACACACAGAAAACACTGTAAATGCTATAAACAGGCTAGCGCACTTTAGTGTGTAGCCTACAACAGTTATACAATACAAAAACAACTTAAATTGATATAAAACAAGTGCAAAAACTGTAAAAAGCAGAAGGCAAATGCAATTTAAACTTTTTAAAGCACAGATCAGTTAGAAATTTGCTTTTTAGGCGGGAAAAGGTAGTCGGAGCAAAAAAAACAGAGAAAAAATACTTAAATCTGGAAAAGTCTCTCTTGGGTCTCTCTGTTGCCTGTAACACTCCGCAGGACAACACGAGGAGCTGTGCGGAGTTGTATACTGGTACAAAACCATGCAGGTGCGGGTTTTAAAGCAAGGAAACCGAAAGAGATAGGAATTGACCCAAAACGGCAAATAAGCTACTAGTCTCAGGGCTGAGACCACTCCTCCAGGGACAGATAGGCTTCTCAAAGCTCCCCACTCTCACTGGTGAACAGAGAAGCTTCCTCCTATCCAAGTAAGGATATGGGCAATACAGGAAACTATACCACAGTCCGGAATTCAGCAAAACCTGAAATCTGGACTAATCTAGTTCAGCAAAGGTGGGAAAAGAGAATATTTTTTTGTTTTTTTTCAGGAAACAGCAGAAAAACACACATAAAACACTGTAAATGCTATAAACAGGCTAGCGCACATTAGTTCTTGGAGTTTCCTTTCCAGTTTCCTTTCATCCCACTCAGTAGCTATAACTTCTGAATAAATTTCTTTCTTCCCTTATAAATCCCTAATATGTTCTATAATATTCCTCTATTTTTAACAGGAAGGTGGGGAAGTGCCAGTGTCTCATTTTTACTTTATTACCTTGAATTTTTATCTTAGTTGTCATTGACACATGATTTGAACAGGAATCATTCTAAATCCATGCATATTATTCAGATATTCCCTTATTTTCTTTTATCACTTTGCAATTGCTTCGCTTCTTGTTCTTTGAGAGTCTCCTTTTTTTCTGCAATGCTTTAAACTTTGTCAGCCTCTCTAAATAATTCCTGTTACTTGTTAACTTTGTCTGTTTTTCTTTTATATCTACCCTATTGTTAAATTCCAGTTTCCTTTCATCCCACTCAGTAGCTATAACTTCTGAAGAAATTTCTTTCTTCCCTAATAAATCCCTAATATGTTCTATAATATTCCTCTATTTTTAACAGGAAGGTGGGGAAGTGCCAGTGTCTCATTTTTACTTTATTACCTTGCATTTTTATCTTAGTTGTCATTGACACATGATATGAAATAGTTATTGGGTGTGTATCAAAGCTTTTAATTAAATACACATATTCCTATGAAATATAATTTCTGTCTAGTCTAACCCAGTTATTGTACCTTGAATAATAATATGTAAATTCTCGCTGAGCTCCTGCCACTGAATTCACATCTTCCATGACAAATATTTTCATACATTTCTACAAAAAGCTACCCTCTTTTGTTACATTTTACCTTTTACGTTCTCCAACTTCATCCTCACTGCTCCTATCTCCGCCTACAAGTAATATTCCCTTCTGAAAGTTAATTGTTTCTCCCAATTTTTTCCTAAGCTCCATAATAGCAGTTTTAAGTGTAATATAAATACATGCCTGCATAATCTTCCTCCCTTGCCCGTAACCCTTTATTACCACAAATCTAGCATTATTATCTTTTTTCCATCTTCTATCATTATTGGAGCTCCTCTAGTAATTAGTATGAGTACTTCTCTTTTCATTTTGTCCCTGATACTCTGCTGAATATCCATCCTGAAATTCTTTCTTTAACAAATTTACATGCTCACGTCTTTCCAAATATGTGTCCTGTAGCATTCCTTTTTGCACTCTGAATTTCTAAGTATAATTATCAATACTCTTATCTTTTTTTCTATACCTGTGAGATGATTCACATCTCAAACTAACATGGATAGTGTAGCCATTATGATAAGAAGTTATTATTTCCACCAGCTATTATATATACGACAGCTTTATTTAAATGTCTATCTCTAGCTTTTGTGTTACATGCTCCTACTAATGTTTGGAAGGTTGATCTTCTACAAAGCTTTTTCTTGTCATCTCCATTTGAACCTATTCACATTTTACAATCCTTTTTATTTTAATGAAAACTCTCTAAAAATACCTCAGAATACCCCATAACCTATTAACTTAAAATAATCATACAGACCTATGCATATCTTCAAAAGGAGCAATTTCCACAAATCTACAGCTGTATCCATAGGCATTACCTAACATGGAATTAAGGTTAGCCATGGTAAGACCCATTTTGAAGCCTATGCTCCTACTTACACTAATTGCTACCTGTTGTTGTCTTGTCTATACTTCTCTCCCAGATGTGAAAAACAGCTTGTACACTTTCAGATAACATTAACTTTTAGCCTTAAAAAAGTGATCTGGCTTTTATTGCCTGCTCCTGTAGTCAGCTTGTCTACATAGAAACATGAGAAGAAAATCTACAGCAGACTTCTCAACTCACATTAAATAGATTAAGACAAGTGCCTGAATCTAGACATTCACCCATGCAAAAGTTTGAGAAGACGTATCAGCTCTACATATATTATAATTAGTGCACTTTTACACCCCATCCCCCACTTCAGCTATCCAAGAATACAGCATATTAACTCAAGCATGCTTTTTTCTGTCCTTTCTTCTCTTTTTGCATTGCAATGCCTACATTTTTTTTTAATCTAAAAAAATATAATAATAATAAAATGTACTTGTTTAGTATCTTTATCACATACAACAATAACTGAAAATACTTTACTATATAGCATGCAATTTGTATAGATTCATACTATTACTAGGCCAACAACCTGGAAGGGGCTTTCTAAGCCTAGACAAGTTTTCCTGAAAGAATAACAATGTCCTGCTATAATATCATAAAATATTTCATGCAAATGCTGTTAAGAGCAAACATTGTTTTACTTAGTTACTTTTTCCCTTCCCTTTTAGTGTTATTCCAAACATTAATGCCATGAAGTGTGGTATGTGCTTTTCAGCCCCCCTACAAGTTTAATACAGCCAATACAAGCACAATCTTTCCATTTTTTTCTTGTAAATCCATATTTCATAAATGTGATTCAGGCTTCATAATCTCACATTTATTCACTAATATCAGTGTTGCTAGTCTTTTTCCTGTTCATCTCCATCTCCCAACCACAGATGTTGTTTCAAGTCCAAAATCTTTCCTGTTCTTCTTGTCAACGCCTGTGTTTTTATTCTGTCTCTCAAGCATTTTCCTTTACAACATTGGAAAAGGTTTTAGTGGCCAAGTCTCTTTATAGGTTTTCGTATCAGAAGAATGAAAAGCATAGTCCCCTTATGTTTGATGGCTCACATTTTGTTTGATAAACTTTAACTTTTGTCCTTAGCCTGTTCTGACTAAAAAAATGATTTTGATGTAGCAGAAAAAGTAGTCTGAAGACAGCTAGATAACGCATCTTGAATCTCACACCTGCCTCTTGACATTCCCTGATTGTTGGGATAACTTTGCTTTTCTTCTGCCTGGTGTACAGTGAATAATCATTTTCCACAAATAGTCTACTGTCTCCAATTTTTAATAGTTTTCCCTTCTGACACAGTTCTGTCAGGATCGATTCTTTCTGTTGTTATGATTCCATCTTTACTAATATAGGTCTTGGCTGATTTTTCATGGCCAGGTTTGGAGCATATACTTGATGTGCTCTTTCAGTTAGCACATCCTGCTGTGGAATACCTGTCCAGTTACTTATTTTTGCTTTCATAAAAGTAATGTAGCTTGTCCCTTCCAGTTTCTGAGGTAAAGCAAAAAAATCTCAGGTTTTCCCCACATGCTGTGTTCTCTAATTCTACATTTTATAAAACAGTTCTTCTTGAACAGCCTCATGCTTAGCAACTTTTTCTTCATGTCAATATCTTATTTTTTTCCAGTTTTATCAGTTTATCTAGATAGCTGTTTAAAATGTCTTCCATTTTCCAGTCTTTTGTTATTTGAGTTAATATACTCTTTCAATGTTTCATTCATTTTCTTCAGCTCTGAGCACAGTCAATTAATTTTTCCCCTCTAGATTACTGGAAGCCATGTTTTGCACCCAGAGCTTGAACTGCATTTTGCTGAACAGCTGCAGGATTCTTCCCAGTAATTGTTTTCTCTTCATCTTTTCTACTTGATTTTCTTTCAGGCTCTCTAAGTTTCTTCTTTGCTGACACTGAAGCAGTGTATTTACTAACCAGTAACTTAATTTGTTAAAACTGGCAGAGTTACTGACCCTCAACTCTCACTTTCATTTTTTACATTGGAGAGCTGAAATTAAGCTGTGGCAATCATCTTATAATAAACACCACACTCTTGTGAACACAAGACCATGCTCCACATCTACAGTTCAGCATATTGCCTTGTCTGTGGTCCCACCCTCTGACCTGAAATGTACTCTGCTGTGTTCACTGATACAATGAGAGCACAGTGGCTACAGTCCTCACTGACATGCAGTCTTATTCTTCCTCCAGAGAGAGAGAGGCAAGCATACATAGCTCATCATTCATTCTCTTCCCCACATCAGCTTCGTAGTGCCAGAACTATTACTCAAAACACTCACCTGGGTCATAGGCAGAGCTTCTTTCCAGAATCAATAAAACAACTGGTTAAGTTTTTCATGGGAAGGATATAAAGGCTCAGTTGAGGTCTAAAGAGTATCTGGTTTAGGAATGTGGGCATTTTATGTGTTTGTTGTATGCAAATGATACTGTCCCACTTAGGGATAGGAGTAAGTCTGATTGTTGTTTGCTGATGATACTATCCAGTTTGTGATGCTTCCCAGATTGATGATATGCTGTATGTTGATGACATAGTCCAGTTTAAGAATGGAAGTGTTATGTGTTTGCCTTTTGCAAATGATGCTTTCCACTTTAATGAGGGGAGTTTAATGTGCTTGTTGTTTGCAAATGACACTATCCAGTTTGGGGTTGTGAATTTATGCATTTTCTCTTGGCAGATGATACCGTACTCAAGTGACTGTGTCTCCAGCATGGGAGCCCATTGAATATCTCAGGAGCTGTGTTCTAGAGAAAAGAGAAACTTTAAGTGCATTTAGATAGAATATGCACTAATTCTGAGTCTGCATTTTATATATATATATATATATATATATATATATATATATATATATATATATGTGTGTGTGTGTGTGTGTGTGTGTGGGTGTGTATGTATACATATATACATATATTAATATATATCAGGGGACTTGTGATGCAATCCCAATGATAAGGGTGTAAATGAGTAACTGTGAATGCCCCCTGTAAAAAAACACTTTAAAAGTACAATAGAGCATTCTTTAAATTTGCTATTGTTTTGCTAAACAACACTTTTAATTTTCAATGTGTCAGGACTTGCTTTATTGATTCTCACTGTTTCAGTAGGTAATCACCCAGTGTGCACTGGTGCCATACACAGCTTTGTGTGTCAATGCTGGGATAAAAATCAAAACCTAAGTAGCAGAGGCCATGGTTCTCTCAAACAAAAGACTGGATTAATCTCTGCCAAGAGATAGGAGATGTTACCTGTAATGGAGTAGATTAACTATCTTGGGTTCTTGTTTATTACTGAGAGTATAAGGGATCATAACGCTTACTAGAGGATCTATGTAATAACAGCAACACTGCAAGCATTTTAGCAGACTATGTTAATGATGACTGGGAGAGAGACAGAGAGAAAGAGAGAGAGAGACCAAGAGAGATGAGACATAAGAGAAAGCACTATGTTTACATATCTACATTGCCATTGTGACCTATGGTGCTAGAGAATAAGATAGGGGATACAAGTAACAAAAATGAGGTTCCTTTCCAGCATTGTTCTGATGATTCTCCATGGCTGAATAAGAAGCTCAGATGCAGTGACTCTGTGCTGAGACAGGGCATTTGAGGAAGACCAAGGAGACCTCTAACTGGAGGTGTGCTAGTTACAGTACTTTAGGACAAAATGCTGGGTAGACCTAAGCATGCTGGAGAGACCAGATCTTCAACCAACATGGGAAAACCCAGGTAAAATAAAGATGAGAATTTACAGACTTCTTCAAAGATGAGGGAGTCTGGTTTGATCTGTTAAACTTGTTTTCACTGTAAACATGACCTGGACAAGTAGTTGAGAAAATGAATGAAGGATTGGTGAGCAAGTAATTTGAGAATGTTGGGTCATTGCTAAACAACATGCTGAGTTCTGTGTCTATTATACACTTTATGTATATAAATTATTTAAATAACCAGGAAATTAAGATACCCTTTCTTAGATCCCTGTTACAGTATTCCAAAGTGTTGGGTTATCATCTTGCTAAATAACCTGGATGACTGGCTGAGGTACCAAACCAAAAACCTTCATTAAAGTCATACATCCAATGTATGACCTAAGCCTGTGGGCATAAGTGTACATAAGTGGACTTATGAGCATGAATCACCAGATTATCTTGCTGCCAGACTGAATGCAGATCTTGCACCCATTTATCTGTTCTACTCTGGTTGTTGGTACAATTATCTTTCATGGCTCAAATAAGTGCCATGTTGGAGACCCTTTCTTTATTATTCTTTATTGTATTAACATATTTTGCTCTGAAGTCAGCTATGAGGGGAAAGTGCAATTGTAGTAGGAATATTCACTGGAAGGATCTCCACTCACAGTGTCTTTTCTGCTTAGGTGCAGAACATGACTGTAAAACTTGTTTGATCTTTCAGTCCTTTGTTCCAAAGACCCTGAGAACATGACTTTTGTGTCTTAGTTTTTATTGTAAACTCAGTGGCTTAAGTGCCTTGCCCAAGTTAAGATGATGGACACTTCTACCCCTGACATCCCACTTATTCCAAAGAAAAAGTTTAAGAAGCTTAAGTCTGATACCATGGCTGCTCAGTCAGACTTCAGAATGCCCACAGAGGTCTTGGAATCTTCAGTACATCTGCCACTTTCTCCATGACCCAAGTAGAGGCTGGCATGACATCTGAGGTTCACATGTCTGTAATGTCTGGAGATGCTGATATTACTGAGAAAGGGGGGCCTTGCTTTATTATTTCAAAAGGACCAAAAGGTGTACCACAAGTCCTTCTTAGACAGGAAGTTCCCAGAATGATCATTGAGGATTATCAGGGGTCAGAGCTACCATGTTTTGTTAAGGCAGATGTCACTCCTAGAAAAAAGAAACAAAATACAAAAAATATTCCTTCTCCGTGGAAATCTGGAGAAAAGGAGTTGATGGGTTTGTCACAAGGCCTATTCAAGGCCATAATGACACTCAGCCCTCCATCATTTACATGGCCTGTTACTGCTACTGATTCTCGCCCCACTCCACAGAAGAGATAATTAGACAAGTCTTCTGAAGTTGAAGAGTAGAAAGCAGACTTATATGAGCAATTTTTGGCCTGTTTATTCTAATGCCATATCAAATGGCCTAGGACGAACTATTGTCAATATCATGAAGCATTTTGAATGGAAATTAAAACAGATTTCTGATGTTCAACAGAGATATTGTAATCTCCTGGTAGTAGGCACACCTGCTCCTGCACCCCCATTCTGGAGGCTTTCTCGGATGCTTCTGCATCCATTTCCACTGCAACAGACTCCCCAGCCACCAGGACTTAAAAGGCCTGACAGGTTGTACAAGATACCTGAGAATTTGAAATTCCTATAGAAAACCCTGTAACAGACCCCGATGTTTTTCATGTCTGCATGTCTAAGTTACTTCCTTTTGCCAATGTTTTTATGGGGAATAAGATTTATACATTCTCCACTTTGGCCTTTATATCTTTGAATTATCAGACTCAAATGACTAAATACTTATTGTCTATTCTCAGCAATTTAAATTAAATTTTGCCCTGCCATGAAGAACCTGGAAATGAACAATGGTCCTAATCTCTTTTGGCCCAGTCTACTGAAAGCATCCTTCAAGGTAGCTGCTACAGGTTCTATAATCAGGAAGTATGCATGGTCAAGCTCTCAGCCCCTTCTAGACAATATTATGGTGAAACTCATGTACTCTATTTAAAGAAAGACTTTTTGATTGGTCCAGATGTTGCCAGTCTTTTCAAACAATGCAGGAAAAGGATAAAATGATGAAGGATTGTAGACAAATCTTTATAAGCTAGGGAATTGTTATGGCTAGGCTTGTATAGGCTCTAGGGCTGATAGCCTAGTACCAACCTATGAACCTATGAACCTATAACTTCTGTGCCCTGATATCAAAGGAATTACCTTGCAAAACCCACCTCAATCACCCGCAGGGAACACAGACCTCAACATAAGACCATGGTAATGACTAGAAAAAGATTCCTGGACAACCCAAAAAAAGCCTCTAGATTTGGGAGGCTTTCTTACCCAGATAAGTCCACTTGACTATGTTCTATCCAGCATCTCACCTCTTAGTCCATCCCTTATGCTTTCCAAAAAAACTGACATCACCCTAAAAAAATGGTTACTCATCCTGTCTGACAAATGGGTACTCTCTATTATCCAAAAGAGATGACATGAAAATAAATTCCTCATTTAATAGGCATCCCTTCTATGCCTCCAAATGAGATTCAGTTGATATCTTATATCATTCTGTCCTTGCTAGAGCATGGCACAATAGAACCAGTGCCGCCACCATATGTGGGGAAAATATTCTATTCCAGACTATTCCTTATCCCACAAAAATAAGGAGACAGTAGATAAATTCTGGATTTTTCCACCTTGAGCACTCCATGTTCCATCTTTCAAGATGTTGTCTCTACAAACTCTGCTCATGTTCATCTTTCCTCAAGTTTATTTGGTGTTTTTGGACCCCAAGGATGCCTATATACACATTCCCATTCATCCAGTTTACAGGAGGTTTCTGAGGTTTTTCTACTGGCTTATCCCATTTTAATTCTTCTGCTTTGCCTTTTGTCTCTTTAAAGCTTCCAGGTCTTTATAAAGTGCCTTGCCCCAGAAATAATTTACTGCAGGACTCAGGGAATTCAAATACTGCCTTATATGGATGATCTATTAATACAGACCCATTCTTGGCAGGCACTCTTGTCTCATCTCAAATTTACCATTACATTGCTTCAGGTCCTGGGTTTTAAGTAAGCAATGATATCCACTCAAATTCTAGTTTTCTTGGGGTGCAGGCTTGACACTAAACTCATGCAGCTTGTTCTCCTACTTACACTAATTGCTGTCTATTCTTCTCTTATCTTTAAGACATCCAGACAAAGTGCAGAGCTGAACCAGTTACTTCCATTTTCTCCTCTCCCTTTGATCCTGTATGGTAAAGGAGATCCTCAGAGCAGTGAAGTTCTTGACAGCTACTATCTCCATGATTCTCTTTGACAGACTCCATATGAAGTACATATAGCGGTAAATGAAAACCACCTGGTGTCAACATTCTCATTTTCTGGACACACAGGTTCCTCTCCTGCCTTACATAAAGAGGGAATTACTGTGGTGAATGTCACAAATAAAACTAAACCTGGTTCTTCCCTTCCAACCTCAACCATCACTATAGGAGCTGCACACAGACTCCACAGATGAGGCATAGGGAGCATGGAAAGGCAACTTCAAAGTCCAGAGCAATGGCCTACAAATATAAGGTTAGAACATATCAATTTCAAGGAGACCTTGCAGATTTTCTCCCATTCATGGAAACCAGATCAGCCATATGGGGGGCACCAGATCTAATAAGTTGTGCAGACTGGCTCTCTTGGCTTGGAAGCAGGCCACAGAAGCAAACCTCTCCCTCCAAATGGTTTATATTCACTTGTAGGAAAATGTCCTGGCAGAACCTTTAAGCAGCTCAAGCAAAGATCCTCATAAATAGTTAACAGGGAGATCTTCCAAGACAAAGTCCACAAAAGGGGAGTTCCCAGCTAGATCTCTTTGCCTCCATCAACAACAAACTTCCACTCTTTTTGCATGTGGACTTATCCTGAGGCATGGACAGTGAATGCAATGTGCTTCCCTTGAAGAGGGAGGTTCTTACATGCCCATCTTTCCACTTCTTCCCAATGTCAGACTGAAGATGCAAGGGAATATTCCAATATTATTTTGGTGACTCCCTTTTGGCCAAGGCAGCCCTGATTTCCCCCTTCTCTTCCACCTAGCCAAAGGCAATCACCATAAACTTCCCCCCAAATTGGACTTGCTCACACAGTACAATGGAATCCCTACGTAATCTCAACCAGTCATCCCTCAGCCTGACATTATGAATGATAGGATTCTAATTCATAACTGTTTATGTATTGCCAAACAATGTTTATTGGAAGATAATGTAGAACTGTGGCATGCCATGTATCTAATTATCTCTTTTTTTGTCTCTCCCGCCCTATCTCTCACTTTTTTAATTTATTTTTGGGGGATTATAATTTATTAGCAATCTTCTGTTTGCATATCTCCCTGCTGAAAAAGAAATGACCAACAGTACAGAAAGGTAAACTAATCAATGTGTCTTGGCCTGCCATACCTCCACAGATCACAGCACAGGCACCCAGCACTTCAGGTTCACAACCTGTCAGTGTTACCCCACAAGCCCTGTCCTAACTGTTCCAACTGCATCAGGTAGCTCTGACCTACTGCTGGTGCAGAGGTACCTTCCAGGAGCAGTACCAGTAGAGGTGGTGATTTTGTCTTCCAGCAGGAGCTGACAGAGCAGGTGGAGGATGTCATAAGCCTCAGTATTGGGAATTGTAGAGAAGGTACTGTACTGTATTGCAAAGTCAATGCCACATCAGGCACTGTCCCAGGCGGCTGCTGCAGGAAACAGTAATGACAGTTCTGAGGGTGAAGACTAGATTCTCACTGTTCTCAAGCTGATGAGTGTGTGCCTCCTTTGTCCTCTACCTATGCCCAGGCATGTTGTCTCCCAACCCTTTGTCTCCTTCACCATCCTCATCTGTCTTGTATGTCCATGTACCTATGCATTATTCCTAGCTTACTCTACCTACATACCTCTCTCATTCATAAGCACCTTTCCCAACATTCCTCTCACTCTCAAAATAATAATAATAATAATAATAATAATAATAATAATAATAATAATAATAATAATAATAATAATCATCAGTGGGCACCTGTCCCACAACAAATATGCCCCATACATAGCTCTCCACTTTGAATATGCATTATGTTGACATACTTGATGTGGTCCACTATAATATTATTCTGTTAGTGTCACCCATCACTGGTGTGGGGACTCTTCAAAATCATGAAAGTGTGTGTACAATTAAACATTTATGTTGTGAAGAAGGGGATAGCTATGCTGCTTTCCCACCCTCCTGCAAATATGGTGCCCTCCCACTGCCCTCCTGCAAATTCCTGTTTTCTTAACCCATGCACTATTCTCTACTGCCATCACTATTTTACCACTATCCTATTCAACCCATTTTAACATGTTTGATCTGGTCAAAAAGTAGATTCACATACCACACACATAGTTAGAAATGGTCCATTGAAAAGCCTTCTCTTTATTATTCTTGTTATTGGTACAGAGGTAGGCATAATGCAGCAGTTCTGGGTGACAGTGAATGCTGTGTAACTTCTTGTTGCAAAAGTGCATGATTTCAATTTAATCTACAGTGGCCATGTTACTTTCACACAAATTTGCTTAAATCCACTACACTGTGAAAATACTGAGTAGAGGCAAATTAAAGTCTGTACTGTGAAACTATGGTAAAATTAAATTCTTCATAGAAACACAGTAAACACAAACTGATAAATCCTGTGGTACCAAGAAGGAGGCAACAGTATTCCAAACTCAAAATTTATTAGAACACGTTTAGCAATTTCATTCCATACATCCCATAAACTTCCTCAGCACTAAATCTGTTATTAATGGCACTTCTTTTATACATAATAAAATCACATGATACACTGTTAGACCCAACCTACCAATTAAAACTGATTGCAAAGTAAAACCATACACAAGGATAAAAATAAAAATAATAACAAACTATGTAGCGCCATAGTATTTCAACTTTAAAACAGAATTAATAGGCATTGAATCATTCAGATCTAGAAAACATGCTGCATTAACTAAAATTTTCCATTTTAATTCACATTTATTAAGATATTCTTCTATAACAAAACCCCTTTTCTTTTGTCAAGTTGCTGCATAACTGCAAAAGCAAAATCAAGGTCTTTATTTTCTTGCATCTGTCTATAAAGGGCATTTGCTGTCTTCAATTTTTGTATATCTTGCATCTGTTCATAAATTCAATTCTTAAGCATCCTCTGGGTTTTCCCTGTATAAAAAGTAGGACACCTAAAACACAAAGCTCCATACATCACATTTTTGGCTCACAACAATAATGCCCTGTTACAAAATATTCTCTATTTCTTATTATGACACTACTGGCTACCAGAATGTGTTTGCACTGTGTGCAATGGCCACACTTAAACATTTCTAGGGGTCTGTTACTAACTGATTGATCTTTCCTAGAACTCTCCAAAATGTTTTAAATGACCTGTCTTTCTTATAAATCAACATGGGCTTATTATCTACTTTCTTAAGAATTGTATTATCTACTTGAAAGATCTCCCAGTTCTTTATCAAACAATCATCTATGGCTTTACTATCCAAGTTTAATGTCAAAATAAATGATCTATTAATATTAACCTTTAAAGTTCTAGTGTTGTTTTCTTCCCTATTATGTACATTACTGTTTGCATTCAGTATAGGGCAATAAATACCATGTGCTCTTTTGAACACTACTTCTTCCCTAATTTCTGTTAATAATTCCTGGGGGTGCCCTCTCCTAGAAAACATACCCAGAAATACCTCACACTCTACAAGAAAGGTGTCAATTGTTTTCAGTAAGCACTGCTTGATTTGTTTCTAACTTCAGAACAACTGCCTAAATACTCCATCCATAACTTTTCAGGGTGTACATATTAGTTTCCCCTCCAGTGTTTGGCAGTGCTTTGTACGGACCCAGACACCTTTAGTGATATTTTTTTCTGGGAAAGTATGATGGAATGTATTCCAGTACCACGTTGTATACAGGACAAGTAGCCTGCATTGACAAGCACTGTCCCCATAATTCAAAACTGATACTCGTGACATTGATTGATATTCTCAATACAACTGTTCAATCAATAAAAATGAGTCAGCTGCCATGGTTATGACCTTTCCCACTGTGACTGTAACCACCTTTGTGGATATGGGGATCCTGAGTCAATGTAGAAAATGCCTCATGTTTACCAATAACCAGTTCATTCTCAAACAAACGGATATGGTATGTGAGAGATATATTTACACAATATCACTAGAGTAAAGCTATCACATGAAAGTACTCCTAAATTCAATAAAGTAGGCAGTAGTACACATGTAGCACTCATCGCACACAATTCAAAGCACACATAGGCTGAAGCACTGAACTGTAACCTCTGTAAATCATAAATACCTCATAGACAAAGTGCAGATAACAAATACCGTCAGCAGCCCCAAATGTACTCTGTAAAAACAACACCCACATCAATACATAGAGCTACATCTCATGGAGGCTCAACCTATAAGTCCATAAGGCAGGCCAACACACAATCCAACATTCTAGTTATTGCAGAGTCCATTGTCCCTCCCACCAATCTGAGTAAGGAGAAAGGCATGGTCAGCTGCTTACTAGGGGCTAGGATCTGCCACATTATGCATGCACTCATGTTATTGGACCACAAGAAACACAAACTCAACATACAGGTCAGAGATGCAACTATATTAATAGCCTGGAATGCATGCTGTCTTGCACACCAGTCAATACATATGACAAAGAGCAGGTTGTCACCATGCACACCTCAACTAACAATTCACCCAAACCCACATCACACATAGCTACATATGTGGAGGTTCTCACCAGAAACATACATAAATATCCGAGACCTCCCAAACACAAACACAAGCATGCTACACATAATACGTCCACTGCAGAATACAACACACATAATAGCTCTTGCACGAGGGTCTCACCTGTCAAGGCCTTAAGGCAAAACACTAAAAAAAATATAAGTCATAGGTCATAAGTGATTCCATTGTGAGACACACAGATGTCCCTCTCACCAGGCTGGATAATGAGAAGGTCATGATCAGCTGTCTTTCAGGTGACAGGATACACCATATCACAGATGCACTCACTCAGCATGTGCTGTTGTGAATCTGTCATATTCCATGTTGGTGTGAATGACTTGAGATGTACATATGAAGAGAGACATGACTGAACTCTCAGACTGTGTTTCTCAGGCAGGTATGTCCCTAGCCTTAAGCAGGATTTTGCCTTCACCTAGGACGGTGTCTCAATACAAACAAAAAACTGATTGACCTCAATAATTAGCTTAGTTTCTGATATTATTCTAAGGGGATACCATATCTGTCAGCCTGTGATGACATGATCAACAGACGACAGACAGAAGAGAGACATGACTGAACTCTCAGACTGTGTTTTTCAGGCAGGTATGTCCCTAGCCTTAAGCAGGATTTTGCCTTCACCTAGGACGGTGTCTCAATACAAACAAAAAACTGATTGACCTCAATAATTAGCTTAGTTTCTGATATTATTCTAAGGGGATACCATATCTGTCAGCCTGTGATGACATGATCAACAGACCTCAATACTTTGCCAGACATGGTCTTCATCTGTCACCCCTGGGATTTTGGCCACTGGCTAAGGCACTTGCCACCCCATAGTGCATTTTTAAGCAGTGTCTCAAGGATAAAATTCCAAACACAAAAACCCCATCTAAAAACCACCTCAAGATTATGCTGCTAAATGCTACGAGTCTCAACACGAAACTACAGTCACTGGTAGCTGTCCTCACCTTGGAAGATGCAGGCATTTGTGCAGTCATGGAGACCTGGTTCAAGGCTGTGGAGAGTGCCCTAGCCATACCAGGTTTCACCTCCTTCCACACATTCATACCTCAAACTGAAGACATGTAGACTAAAGGTGATGGTGTATCAATATTCATTAACGATAATCCAGATTGGTTAAACAGTATGATTCCCTGGAGACACTTCAGGTGCAATTAACTGTTGGTAGGGCACCTATTCAAGTCATTGCCAGCTACAGAAACTCCTTCATGAATCAGTACAACTATTCTGCCTATTTGGATCTACTTGAGTTTATCAAGATACATCAGAATACACTGGCTTTGGGTGACTTTAACTACCCATCCATTGACTGCTGTAACTCACTTTCCCAAAGGTTCTTTGACTTTGTTAACTGCAATGCACTGGACCTGTTGGTTGACACCCCCGCAAGGGGTGCCAACATCCTGCATCTGGTGCTTACTAATATGGGGAGGGGTAATATAACACCCCCACTGTGAGGTCTTCCCTATTGATATCTGACCACAAATCAGTTTAATTGGAAATAACTATCACACCACCCCTCCCCAGCAGCAAAGAAAGTGAAACACTTCTCCAAAGCACTTCATTACCTCTTACGGGATAATATAAATAGCTGTACTGCACCTCCACCCTCAGATGGAATTGGCAACTATGCCGAGTTCTGCACCAATGCTTTATACAAACACCTGTGTAATTGCATTGACTTGGCTGTACCTGATAGAAATAAAACAAGCTCTGCAAGGAAGAGCAAACCTGCCTGGTGGACAACTGCCATTAACATGCTTTACAATAAGAGGATGAAATTGCTGTCTAAAAATAAGAGGGAGTGAGACCTAAACTGGAATCACTCCCTACTCAGCTTAAGCAAGCCAATAAGACTTCTTGTGAAGTATTCAAAAGCAAACTTATGAATCCAAGGACAACCATAAGGCATTCTTTAGTTACATATGTTAACTAAAAGGACAGGGCCAGATTAGTTAATGATACCACATATACTGAGGCTGTGGACATAGCTAACCTGTCAGCTGACAGGTTCTGTGAAAACTTCAGTCTCCTGTTCCTGCCACACGTACCTCATGACATCCCTCCCACCTGTCCCCTACCATGCATCTCTAAAGAGAAAGTCCTAATTGCTCTCTCTAAGGCTAAAAACACAATAGCTATGGGACTTGATAACATCCCAGGCTGCATCCTACATGGGCTCCAACAAGAATTAGTAACACCATTGGGTACTCTTTTCAATCATAGTCTAAACACTGGCTTCATCCCAGATGAATGGGAAACAGCCACCGTTATTCACTTGCATAAAGGTAGTGCTTCCGCTGACTCCAGGAACTATAGACCTATTAGCCTGACTAGCCTTATCTGCAAGGCCATGGAGCAAATCATTGTGGACCTTATCAACAAAGATATATGTATAGATCAAAGTATAAAGTGTATGCGCTTTATCTTTAAGAAGCATACAAGGTTGTACGTTCATGTATAAATTACAGACACATGCAGTCCCTACTGCCATTTTGTAGAAGCAACCAGAGAGTAAACATGCATAATCGCAGTTTTTAGTTTGTATATAAGTTACTCAAGTCCTAGTCAGTAAGCCTCTGTAGTGAATGTCTTTATGAAATAATGCTGCTTGAACAGACACCACAAAGACTTGTTTATTTGTGTCCTTTTTTTGCACTTTATTCATTTGCTTTTACTGTATTTGTGTCTCCTCCTACTTTATTTTGCTTTTCTTAAAAGTAATCAGTTTTATTTATTCTGCTGCATTTATTACTGCTTGGTCATAGCCAGATTAAATTGTAACTGTTATTCTAAGTCTTTTGGTTTAAGCACTGGGGCTTCGTACAGGCTGTTTTACATTAACAAGGTTTGTGGTCTGCACTGTTGTACAGGACAGGTAACTTACATCCTTCTAAGCTGGGAATTGCTGATTGAAAGCCCAGTGTCTGCTATTCTAAAAGTGTATTAGTTTTGGCTTAAGCACTTGGGCTTCAGGCCAGTTATTCTACATTAAGAAGGTTTGTGGTCTGCACTCTTGTGGGAGGAGAGGCTGGATTCTGCCCTTCTGAGCCTGGAATTTCTGGTCATAGGCTTATTGTGACTGCTTATTTGAACTGTTTCTTTCTGAAATTGATGTGCCTTGTTGTTGTAGCATAGACCAGATTCAGGCCTGCTGAATCTAGCTTTGTTTGTATAACTTGAGCACTGATCCAGGCCATCTTTTTTTGGAGAAGGTTCCCCTGCACCCTAGTAAACAGGGGTGTGCGGTTAGAACTTATCTGATTGAAGACTGCTGGAACAGGGCTCAGTTTTGAGATTTTTTGGTTAATTGTGTAACTTGTTTAAGTCAGTTTGTTTGTTTTCTATTGTTTTATATTTACTGTATTTGTGTTTCTTCCTACTTTATTACTGGGGGCATTGACCACAACTCTGATCTGCGATATATAACAATAAGTATCCTTTTCTGTGCTTTTAAACTGGTTTTTATTTGAGTGTATCTGCTTTATTTTCTGGGGGGGGATATATATATATATATATATATATATATATATATATATATATATATATATATATATACTTGCTTCTCGCCTTTCCAAGCTAGTATAGTCCAGTTTTCAGGTTAGTGCTGAATTCAGGGCTGTGTTACAAATCTCTGTGTTTGTCCATACGTTACTTGGATAGAAGGAAGTTTCTCTTTTCACCTGTGAGAGAGGGGAACTTTGAGCAGCCTATCTGTCCCTGGAGGAGTGGTTTCAGCCCAGACATCAGTAGTTTATTGGCCATTTTGGGCTAATTTCTATCTCTTTCATTTCCCTACTATAAATACCGTATTTGCCTCATTTTGCGTGCTGGGCAGTGCTGGTTAGCTAGGGTAAAACTATTCCCGGCTCCACAAAGTCTTCTCTTCAATTTTTCCCTTGGAACTAGACAAACTTTCAACTTAAGCACTCAAGCCATTCATTTCTCAGCCCGGCACTTGCTCAAACCTTATAGCAAGCACTTATAAACCCTAGGACTAGACCCTCCTGAACTGTACAGAAGGACAAGGCTCTCTATTCGACCTTACCAGCCATCCAGTAAAACAGTTCACTGTACTTATCCAGGCATGTCCAAAGGGCAGTTTCATGTATACTTTCCAGTCCAACTGGTGAATCTGGGCATTTTGAGGCAATGTTACAACTGCCTCATGTACACAGACAACCCCTCCTCCTACCACCAAACACTAATACATGTGAGAGATGCAGTTATACAGCCAAACTAGAGGCTAAGCTCTCTGAACCCAAGACTGGATCAGACAGTCAAGAGGAGAAGGGAAATACTTGCATCACACCACCAGTCTTACATAGACCCATTAAACCAGCACCGGCAAAAAACACACAAATACATGAAAACATACTTGGAGGCTCTAAATAAAAATCTGCAAAACCAACAGAGACCTCCAAAGCAAACATCCAAGCAACCTCCACCCCCCAACACAAACCATGAAACACATACTTCACAAAACCAGTATGCCATGCAATCACAGCCCTTAAGGCAAAATAACATACCCAACATGCTAGTAATAGGTGACTCTATAATCAGGCACACTGATGTCCCACTCACTAGGCTGAATAAGGAGAAGGTTACTGTTAGCTGCCTGTCGGGTGCCAGGATCTGCCACATAACACAAGCATTCAGGTCACTCCAGAACAAGTACAAATATGGCTCTGTCATTGTCCATGTTTGTGTGAATGACCTGAGCCGTACCTCCCTGGACTACATGAAGAGAGACAGGAAAGAGCTCTCTGATCACATAGCCCAGGCTGGTATGACCCTGACCCTGAGTAGCATCCTGCCCTCACCAAGAATGATACCACGGTATAAAGAAAATATTCTCAATTTCAACAATTGGCTAAGTTTCTGGTGTCTTTCAAAGGGGATCCAGTATCTGTCCACCTGGGATGACATGCTCAACAGGGCACGCTGCTTCGCTAGAGACAGTTTGCACCTGTCACCCTTAGGCTTTCGAATACTGGCCAAGGCTCTTGGCACCCCCATAGTGCCTTTTTTAAGCAAGGCTCAAAAGACAAACCCACCACCGTAAATAGCACAAGTAACAAAAAACTGAGGGTAATGCTACTCAATGCCAGAAGTCTAAACCTCAAAATGCATGCACTCGAGGCACTTCTCAATATGGAGAAAATTGATATATGTGCAGTAACAAAAACCTGGTTTAAAGCTCCAGAAAGCACCCCAGCACTACCAGGCTACAACTCATACCATACATTTCAGGCACAGAACCCAAACCGAAATGCAAAAGGCTGGGGCGTATCCATATTCATCAAGCATACCCACACCTCCAGGATAGTGGCACAGCATGATTCTTCAGAGATCATCCACGTGCAACTAACAATGGACAAAACTACAATTCAAATTGGAGCTTACTACAGATCACCCACTATGTCTCAGGTCCCCCATTCCGCATTTCTGGAAACAGTGGGAAACATAAAGGTCCTACCAAACACCCTAATATTGGGTGATTTCAATTACCCAAACATGAACTGGGAGAGCTACTCAAGAACTAATTCCCTTGCCCAACTTTTCCTAGAATTTATAAACTCAAACGCCCTGGTTCAACTGGTCAACACTCCCACCAGAGGTGATAACATATTGGACCTGGTCATCACCAACATGGGCGACCAGTGTTCCACACCAGTTGTCAATCACTCGCTGGTTATATCTGACCATAAACAAATCACTTTGGATATCCATATTCCACCCCCAACCCCGGACAAGAAAAGCACCATGAAAAGAAAAAATTTTCAAAAGCAAACTTTACGTTACTTAGGACAGAGGTGGAAAGTTTCAGAGCCCCCATGCTGAAGGATAACACTGTCCAAGCTGCAAAATCCTTTACTAATGCATTCTACGGGCAGCTACAAGAATGCATGGATTGTGCCATCCCAAGCAAAACGAAGACTCACTCCTACAAGAAAAGGAAGCCAGTCTGGTGGACTCCTGCCATAAATAAGCTATACAATAGAAGGAGGAAACTAGTACAGAAAAGAGTAAAATCCCCACAAGGGAAGACATCCCTAATCAGTATCAGCAAGAAATTACGATCCTTCATAAAATCATCCAAGGTGAGCTTTGAAAGAAAAATTGCCAAGGACTTCAAAGATAACCACAAGGCATTCTTTAGCTATGTCAAGAATCTAAGTGGCAATGCTCAGATCTGCTCGGAGTTAGTGCAGAATGACGCAAAATACACTGAACTGACCTATATCGCCAACATCCTGGCAGACAGGTTCAGCTCAAACTTCACCCCTCTCTCACCCCCAAAAGGGCCCATAACCATACAGAAGAATGTAGAGTCCCTGAAATCACAGACACTCAGGTTAAAACAGCTCTCTCCAAAGTCAAAAACACACCATCAATGGGACCAGACAGTGTCCCAGGATGTGTCCTACATGAGCTCAAAGACAAACTAACCCCTCACCTAAACACACTGTTCAAACTCAGCCTCTCAACAGTCTACATACCCATAGAGTGGTGCACAGCAACAGTTATTCCACTCCACAAAGGTGGAGCCACAACGGACCCCGGGAACTATCTCCCTATAAGCCTGACTAGCTTGGTCTGCAAGGCTATGGAGTGCATCATCATGAAACTCATTAACAGAGACATTGGGAATCTCCAAACACTGGACCCTACTCAGTTTGGCTTTGTTAAGGGCAGATCATGCCTCCTAAACCTGGTGGACTTCTTTGAGACAGTTACCAAGGCTATAGACGAGGGAAGGGTGATACACACAGCCTACATAGACCTCGCTAAGGCCTTTGACACCATTCCCCATTCTGGTATTATAGACAAGCTCACCAGCCTGAACATAAACCACTACACCCAAGATGGGTTGCCAACTGGCTCATGGACAGAACCCACATGGTGAGAGTTGCTGGAGCTAGGTCTGACTCTAAACCAGTTACAAGTGGCATTCCCCAGGGCTCAGTCCTAGGACCCCTCCTGTTCAGCATATACTTCTCAGAGGTACAGGCAAGCACAGGAGGACTATGGCTGACCAAGTTCACAGACGACTGCAAACTAGGGGCTATAATTGACTCTCCAACTGACACAGACATCTTCCAAAAGGGTCTCACTGAGATGGATACCTGGTGTCAAAATCATGGCCTCAAGCTAAATCCCAAAAAGTGCATAGTCATCCCCTTTGAAAAAAACAAAGTACCCACAAACTACCACATAGGTCATAGTCCCCTAAGTACGGAAGACGTAATAAGGGATCTGGGGACCCAAGTAGATAGGTAATCTCAACTTTGATAATCACATTGCCAAAGTGGTTAGAAAATATTTCTACGTGGCCCACCTAATCACAAAAGGGTTCACATCAAGATCAAAAGAGATCATTGTGCCCCTCTACTCATCACTCTTCAGACCCATCATAGAGTACAATGCCCCATTTGGGATGTACCTTACAAGACACCTGCAACAGCTGGAAAGATCACAGAAGTACCTCACCAAGAGGATCAATGGCCTCAAACAGATGCCCTATGCAGCTCGACTGAAGAAACTCCAGTTGTACTCCATTGCATGCTGCCTACTCAGAGGTGATCTCTGCCTGACATACAAGGCCATGTCCAACCCAGAATTGATGGACATGCTCCACCTAAAGAAAACCTTATCCCCTCAAGCCACATGCTCTAGGGATCTAAACCTCACCACAACAATAAATAGGACATGCTGGAGGGATAGACTCCTGCCCCAGAGACTTCCCATGCTTTGGAACAAGATCCCAATCTACATTAGGCAGAGCTCCTCACTAACACTCTTCAAAATAAACCTTGACGAGTGGATGGGAAACAGAAAGTTTACCTCGAGGATCACTTTAGTGGCTCTGCTGGACAGAGGCACAGGGAACTAATCTAAGGGGGCGGTGAAAGCTAACACATTCTGGCTAGGCTTATAAATGCCTTTGGGCAGATAGCCTATTACCAACCTATGAACCTATGAAACTATGAACGTAACATGAAAGTGACATGGTATCTGAACCGGGATGGAAGAGAGAAGAATATTCGGAGCCATAAGATGTAAAGATGACAGCGAATGTAAAACCAAGAGAAAAGAGCAAAACAACCAAAAAGAATCATAATGAAAAATAAGTTTCTTAACTAAAGAAAATGCTTAACATAAAAGTATTTGATGAAACAATTAACAGTAAAGCAAAACAAATATGCTTGAAGTAAAAACAAGCACGTTTAAAGCAAAATGAGTGTGTTTAAGGCAAAGTTGGGCATGTTTAGAGTAAAAGGAGCACAAGTGAAGTACATTGGACATAAAAAGGGCTTAAATAGGCAAAATGAATATAATAAGAAAAGACAAGGGCACATTAGGCAGAAATAAAGAAAGACAACTGCATATGTTTTGCAAAGTGCTGTGTTTGGGCATAACTATGCCTTTGTATTGTATTGAGGGCGTACCTAAAGTTATTCAAAGTATCTCAGAGTGTGCAGAAGAGCTTACAGTGTAGGCTTATTATTCTGCATGTACTTCAAAGAGTTCATTGTGTGAGAAGTGCAACTATTTCGTGCAATCCAGTCAAAGTATGGCTATTTCTAAAAGTTCTTGTGCTGGGTGTGTCTCTTCGCAGAGTGCAGCTATTCAGAGTGCTTTTTGTATGTAAAGAGTTGTCTAGCAAGGTACCGCCATTTTGGGGGCATTTCAGTGTGCTGTATGCAGTTATTCGCAAAGTGCAATTACTTCAAAAGTTATTAAGTTTTGGGCAGCAGATGTTCGATTTATTCATATCATGCATTTGCTTAATATGTTTATTACACTACTAAGAGGTGTTTTCTTGCAAAAGACAATATTACAAGGGCACTCTAATACTTGTGAATTACTTAGTCATATCTTAAACTTCTCGAATGTTTCTAAAAGTGATGACTTTAACAAGTGATGGTGCATGACTGTAGCATTAATGCCTATATCAATAGAATTCTGAAAGTACATTACTTTAGCATTTCTGCCTTTACCAATAAGATTCTGAAAGTATAACAAGTGATGGTATATTACTTTAGCATTTCTGCCTTTACCGATTCCAAAAGTATCGAAAAGCCCAAAGTTATTCCACAAAATTCTCAAAGTATCGAAAAGCCCAAAGAGTTTATTTTGCAAAGTTCAGCAAAGTATTGAAAGCCGGAGGTTCATTTCCCAAAGTCCAGTTATTCGAAAGTGCCACGAGTTTGTTCATTCACATAATTTCGATAAGCCCAATGAAAGTAAAAGTTCAGAACACAAAGGCATTGAACAAGTACTGTGTGTGCCAGAAACTTACATATGTGCATGTGTGTATATTCATGCTTATTCGCAAATCCCTTAGCTGGTATATGTTAATATGGCAGACGGATTTTGAAAACCCCTATGATTTGTGTTTGATAAGAATATCGCAGAGAACTGGAGAATATTTGAACAGGAGTACGATATTTTCATGCAAGCAGTTTATGCAGATAGACATGCACACACCAAGGCATTCATTTTGCTAAACCTAGCAGGGTCAGAGGCCATAGAAAGAGAGAATTCATTTATGTATGCATCAGCAGTATATGAAGGAGAAGGTGCAGACTGCCATATTGCTGTACAAGCTGAATCAAGGGAAGACCCAGAGTGTTTGAAGTGCAAATTCAGACATATGTGTAACTCCCAAAGGAATGTTATATTAGAGAGGCATTTGTTTTACACAAGAAATTAGAAACCAGTGGAAACATTTGCAGCTTTTATAACTGACTTGAGAATCAGAGCTAAAATGTGTCAGTTTGGTGATCTAAAAGATGAGCTGACAAAAGACAGGCTTGTATGTGGTACTAATACTGCTACTGCGAGAAAGATTTTACTTAATGACAGTGATTTAACATTGAGTAAAGCAATAAAGATTTGTCAAATCCATGAGGTGACAGAAAGGCATACAAGTATGCTTGGGAGTGACAAAAGCATGGTTTAATTTGGTTCAAGGCAAACGTTTATAGTATGCAACATGTGGCAAACAAGTGCAGGCCTAAGGACATGGCAGCCACAGGGTTTCCAAAGGAGGTACAAAGCTTTCCAGAAAGTTCTAAAACGGGCACAACCCCTAGCTTAGTGCAAAGCAAACATGAATCAGCAAAACCCAAATCTAACTTTGTTAACTATTGCAGTTGTGGTGCGAATCATGAGTCTAAAAGAGAGAAGTGCATAGCATTTGATCAGCAATGTCATAAGAGTTAAAAATGGAACCATTTCCAAAAGTTCTGCAAATCAAGTAAGCCTCACACAGTTGTAAAGAAAGGTCGCACAAAGAAGCAAGTTGATCAAGTAGAGCCAAAACAGTCAGCTTTCTGTGTAGGTGGTGTATCAGTGATTAATAAAAGAGTTGATACAGTAAACTTATTAACAAGAAGTGAAATATTTTGTACTGTCCAGATTAATGGAAAATCCACAGAGCTCAAAGTAGACAGTGGGACAAAGTGAAATGTTATATCAGCAGACATATTTGCAAGAGAGAGAACTAAAGAACAACTCCATGTAACCAGCAGTGTGAGACTTTTTTGCTTGTGGAGGTGAAGAAATTCAAACTGAAGGTTCAGTGATGCTTTCATGTTATTTGGCCAAGAACTTTTAGTTTGTTATTCTACATAGTCAGAAGACCGGTGCAATCTTTATTGGGTCTCAGAGATAGTTTAAGAATGAATCTGCTTTCTTTTGCTAAAGAAGTTCATCATGTGAGTGCAATTCCAAGTTCCAGTTTCTCTGAAGCCATTTTGTCAGAGTATGCTGATGCTTTTGATGATAAATTGGGCAATCTTCCAGTTGTGTATTCCAGGAAGTTAGACCCAGACATCACTCCAGTAGTCAGACCAGCAAGAAAAGTTGTGATAGCCATGCAAGATAAAGTTAAAGCTCAGTTGGATAAGATGGTGCAACAAGTTGTGATTTGTCCTGTCGCAGAACCTACAGAATGGGTGTCATTTACCTGTAGCTGCTCACAAAAAAGGCTCAGATGAAATCAGAATATGCATTGACCCTAGAGATCTGAGCAAAGCATTAAAAAGACCGTATCATCCAATGCGCACAGTCGAGGAAGTTACATCTCTAATGCCGAATGTCACTATATTTTCTGTTTTGGATGCAAAGAGTTAATTTTGGCAAATATTGCTTGATCACAAATCCTCATTTCTAACTACTTTTAGTACTCGGTTTGGCAGATACAGATTCCTAAGGATGCCATTTGGAATACATTTTGGAAGTGAAGTTTTTAAGTGTGCAATGGAACAAATTTATTTCAGGTTATCCTTGTGCCATAATAGTAGGCGATCTATTAGTTGGAGGCAATGGTGTAGCAGAGCATGACAGAAACCTGAAGAAAGTTATAGACAGAGCACGTGAAGTTCACTTAAAGCTCAATCCTCTGAAGTGCAAATTCAGCCTTCCAGAAATTACGTACATAGGTCATTTGTTTATAAGTACAGGCTTGAGACCTGACCCGACCAAGCAAGCAGCTATTCCAGAGATGTCAGCGCCAGACAATGTACAAGGTTTGCAACGTTTTCTAGGCATGGTCAACTATTTAAGCAAATTTATACCACACTTCAGTGAGTTGACAGCACCTTTACGAGAGTTAACATGCAAAAATGCTGCATGTTTATGATTAGAACATCATCAGAAGGCATTTGAAAACCTTAAGCAGAAAATTGTCACCCCACCTACATTAAGATACTATGATGTCAACAAACCAGTTATTCTTTCTTGTGATGCTTCAAATTTTGGCCTAAGTGCAGTCATTCTTCAAGAGGGCAGACCAGTAGCCTTTGCATCTAGAGCACTAACTCAAACTGAGCTGCAGTATTGTCATATTGAGAAAGAGCTTTTGGCTATAGTATTTGCATGCTCCAAATTTCATGATTATATTTATGGTTGAGCTATTGAGATTGAAACTAATCATCAACCTCCAGTTATTATTCTAAAGAAGCCCATGCATTCTGTTCCAGTGAGATTACAAAGAATGATGCTCAAATTGCAAAAGTATAATTTCAAATTGGTCTACACTAAATGCAAATTGCTTTATCTGTCTGATACCTTATCCCGATCGCCTAAAAATACAACAGAACAGCTTGAGGAAGACAATTGTGACTTTGATGTGATGTCAGTGTGTAATTTTTCCACCGCTAGACATGATGAGTTCTGAGATCACACTAAGCATGATCCAGTTTTACAGAAGCTCAATCACTACATCAATGTCAGATGGTCGTCAAGGCAATCTAGTGTATCACTTGAAGTGCAAGTGTATTTTCCTTACAGATGAATTGTTGATGGAAGATGGTATTATTTTCAAAGGTCCTAAAACTGCTATTCCTGCTTCCTTGCAACAAGAATATATTCAGATTTTGCATCACGGCCACCCAGGTCACTCATCCACTAAGAGAAGAACAAGAGAATTAATATTTTAGCCTTCATTATCAAAAGACATTGATATAGTTCTTTCTTCTTGTTCAGTATGCAATAGTACTAGACTGCATTTGTAAAGAGAAAACTTCAACTACTTCCAGTTCCTGAACTACCTTGGTCTGCTGTAGCAACTGATATCTTTGAGTGGAACAATTAACCGTACTTGGTTTTGGTAGTTCTTATTCAAACTGGTTTGAGATTGATCGAATAATAAACTTAACTTCAGCTACTGTTATTACTAAGTTGAACCATCATTTCTCAGTTCATGGTGGCCTCACAAACTTTATTCCGACAATGGTACTTAATTCACTAGCCAGTTGTTTCAGAAATTTGCAAAATAATGGGACTTTGTACATATCACTAGAAGTCCTGAATATCTTCCATCCAATGGTCTAGCTGAATATACAGTACAGAGTGCAAAGCAATTGCTTGAAAAGTCAAAGCGTGATAATACCAATGTATTCTTAAATTTACTTAATCACAGAAACATACCCCATGATAATATTCGGGCTCATTTGCTCAAAGACTACTTTCCAGGCAAACTAAAACTACACTACCTATTTTTGAAGTCTGTTGCAGCCTAAACCTAAGAGCAACAAAACCATAAAGGTTCAACTGTTTAAGAAGAGTAATACCCAGAAATCTAGTTATGACAGATCGAGCAGACTACTTTGTTTGTTGAGGGAAGGAGAGATGGTACGAATTCAAACAACAAAAGGTTTTGATCAAATAGAGATTACAGGCATTTGTGCAAACCAGAGATCTTATGTGGTAAATTCCTAGGGTGTGGAAGATAGGAGGAATCGCCATCTTCTTCCTATACCAGAATCATCATCATTGCAGTCACAATATTGTATCTGGGATGCAAACTCTAAATCACAGAATGAGTCAGTCACTGTTACTAGACCAGAATGTGTTCAAAAGTCTGATTCTCCAGAAAGTGTTTGAACATTCCACAAGTCAACCATTTTGCAGAAACTGTCCCAGTTGCTAAATCTAATTCCCAGTTTTATGTCACACAATATGGACAAGTTTCTAAGCCTAGTGTGAAATAGGCAGCAATGTGAACTTGATTGTGTATATATATATATATATATATATATATATATATATATATATATACATACATACATATATATATATATATATATATATATATATATATATATATATATATATACAACAAACAGAACCCAGCACTAGTTAACTGTGTTGTAAATAATAGTTTATGTTGAGCAAAATAAGGTTCGACCCATATTTCTTTGACTGACTGATTTATTAATCCACTGTTACAATGGCTTTGGACAGCCACGACTCCACAACAAGCAAACCGGTTTCACCCAATAGGCATCCTCAGTGCTCAAATGCCCAGATTCACTTGCAACACATTCATATACGCTTTTTCAAAATTGTTTTAAAGTGACAGATCCTTTTACAACAAAATACATGTACAATTGCACTCTGTTTTTAGAGGCTAACTAAACTAATAAACTTAGCACATTATTGAAAAATAATAACTAAAATCATCCTATGCTAATTGAAAATATTTGCCTACTAGGCATATTTATAGAAACACAAGACACAAATAACTTATTAAAAGCACTGTATATTAAAGATTCTCATTTAATCCTGGTTTATAAAGAGCTCCTAATTTTAGTATCCACATCTTTTCTTTTGAATCTAATATTTTATGTTTCTTTATTGTAGTAATGTTATCACCCAACACCTTCTCATCTATCCCCACAAAAATGAAATGTGCACCTCTATCATCTACCTGGTGCTTATATAAAGCACTACGAGTTCTTTTGCAGTTTACATCGCTAACATGAAGGGCAATCCTATGTTTAAAAGGTCTGGAAGTCTGCCCAATATAAAAAGCACCACACTTACATACTACCATATAGATGATCCAATCAGTATTACATGTTATTGAGACCCTAATATCATAGACTCTAGTACTGTTGACAGATGTGAAGGACTTGGTGTTAGACATTACCTTGCAGTATACACAATTCCCACAGAATGTGCTTCCTTTCATACATTCTCTTTGTGTTGTTTTATTCATAAAGAAAGTTTTTTTATGTTTATTAAGATATTCTCCTAAATTCTTCCCCCTACGGTAGTAAAAATTACAATGGTCATCCACTATCTGTTCAAAAAAGGGATAATTTTTAAAATAGACCAATGTTTTTCTACAATCTGTTTTATTTTAAATGTATTAGTACCATAGGTAGTGATAAATCTCAATTTATCTACTATCTTCACATTAACTGTACTTAACAACTTACTTCTGCCTTGTATTCTACCCTGTTCAAGGGCACTGGAGACCAATCTACTATCATATCCCCTATGTATGAATCTGTCATGCATATCTGCTGCCTCTTTTTAAAAATCTTGCTGTCTACTACAAAGGTGCTTTATTCTAACAAATTGTGCTTTTGGTATATTTTTAGCTATATGTCTAGGGTGGCATCTTTTGGCTTCCAATATTGGATTTTTTGTAAAAGGTTTTCTAAACATACAAGTTACCACTGTTCCATCAATCAATTTGGTAACATTGACATCTAAAAAATCAATATTGAATTGTTCTATTTTACTAGTAAATTGTATCCCAAAAGTATTATTATTCAAATAATTGATAAATTCATACCATTTTTAATAGTCCCCAACCAGACACACCAACAATCATCTAGATACCTTTGCCACATGTCCATATATTGTTTAAATTCATTTGTGTCATTGTATATCATATCATAAATAGCCCATAAGGAGGTCTACGTAAATGGGTGCAAAATTTGTACCCATAGCAGTACCGCTCATTTGTAAAAAACAATCAGTTTTATACATAAATGCATTATGTTCCAAAATTATGCTTAACATTTTAAGCAAAAAGTCAGTCTGGGCTCTAGTGTATAACCCAGAATATTCAGTCCAATAGTTGACTGCAGCCAGGCCCATTTTATGAGGAATACTGGTATACAATGACTGGACATCTAAAGTACACAGATATGCATGTATAGGGATTTCAATATCACTCATGAGTCTCAAAAATTCAGTGCTGTCTTTAATCCTAGCTCTAATCAATGGCAATAGTATTTTTAATTTGCCTTCTAAATAAATAGACAGTGGTTCAATCAATGACCCCCGACTTGACACTATTAGTCTCCCTGGAGGATTCAAAATTGTCTTATGTATTTTAGGTAGTATGTAGAAAGTGGAAGGTTCCATTTCAACAACCCTCAGCTGTTCACAAATTTCTTTTGTTAGCATCCCCTTAATGACAGATTCTTCTATAAATGCATCAATAATAGCTTTAAATCCCCTATTTGGATCAAAAGGTAGTCTCATATATGAAATAGGGTCACTAAGCTGTCTCATTACTTCTTTATCATATTCATTAGACTCCCATAACACTATTGCCCCACCTTTATCTGCTTTTACAACTACCACCTTGTCATCATTTCGTAGATTTTGCAAAGCATCTCTCTGCTTTTTATTTAAATTACTACTGTAATTCTTAAAAAAATTATATCCTGATTATTATGAAGTTCATGTAATACATGTTCTTCAAACATCTTAATAGTGGGGTGGTAAGGGGGCTGAAAAGTCAACTTTTTAACCTTAAATTCACATGTTGATGCATTTTCATTCTTGTCATTAAAGAAAAACTTTAAGTTTATCAAACGACAAAAGTTTTTAACATCTGTAACAGTAGACACATGAGATACATAAAAAGCAGGCACATAATTCAGACCTTTATTGAGCATATCATTTTCATCCTTTGTTAAAGTATAAGGTGTCAAATTCACTACCAATTCATTCTCATTATGTGCACCAACTAATGATGGAATTATGTCTCTAACATCATTCTGAATTCCTGTTCCACATTTCAAATATCTATGCTTTTTCCCCCCTCATCTAAAGGGCCCTTGGTATGCTTTGTTATAGGTGACAAAATGTCCCCTTGTTCTAATATTTCTACAGCAGTATCAGTCAAGTTTGAAGAAAATTCAGAAGTACAAGAGTCACCTTGAATAGTGTTGACACTAGATTTTCTCAATATTGAACGAGCCCTTTTTCTCTTAATAACACCTTTCTTTTCTTTTTTATTAGTGTTAAAACGCGCCATCCATTTTTTCTGTTTCCAAGTATACATTGCTCCATTTTTAAAGTCATTCATGTCTTTAGTGTATTTTTTCATTTTCTATGCTTGTAACTCTTTTTCATAGCTTTCCCTCTCCTGCTTATACTTGTTATTTCTCATTACAAAACTACTGTCATTAGTGAACATTTGTAAATGTTCATAGCTCTCATTGACATCTGCTGTAAGTTGCACCAAATGTCTATCATAGTATTCAACTAAAAGTTCCAAAAACATTTTCGATGTTACCTTCTGTATGTCTTGCCATTTATTAGTGAATGACTCATCATCTTGGCCCACGCCTGGCTCTACATAAATGCGTAGACCTCTCGGCGCTAATCCCACAGTCAAATATGCCTTCAGTAGTTTAATGTGGCTGTCTGAAGCCATTGTAATGGTGGATTAATAAGTCAGCCAAAGAAATATGGGTCGAACCTTCTTTTGCTCAACATAAACTATTATTTACAACACGGTAAACTAGTGCTGGGTTCTGTTTGTTGAATATGTTTTCATCCGTGCACAATTTTAGTGTTCTGTAAGCCGTGATTACGTTCACCAATTGAGAAGAGAGTGGAATTATATTGTGAGTGCTGTGTTACGGCTTTGGTGATTTTTGGACAACAATTGAGTCTAATTTGAGCATATAAAGGACATGGCTGCAGGGTTTGACTTGCAAGGATACTTGGATGGTTTGGCTTCAGACAAGGATGATGTCACAATGTTTTCTGGAGGTGAAAAACCGTTGTTGCAGACACATAATTTAAACAAGAAAGGGATGGATGTAGACATGGAGACATGCTTTAGACGCTTAACTGAGCGATCGAAGAAGTAATGTATGGCACGTTAAACTACTGAAGGTATATTTGACTGTGGGATTAGCACTGAGACGTCTACGCATTTATGTAGAGCCGGGCGTGGGCCAAGATGATGAGTCATTCACTAATAAATGGCGAGACATACAGAAGGTAACATCAAAAATGTTTTTTGAACTTTTAGTTGAATACTATGATAGACATTTGGTGCAACTTACAGCAGATGTCAATGAGAGCTATGAACATTTACAAATGTTCACTAATGACAGTAGTTTTGTAATGAGAAATAACAAGTATATGCAGGAGATGGAAAGCTATGAAAAAGAGTTACAAGCACGTAAAATGAAAAAAAAATACACTAGAGACATGAATGACTTTAAAAATGGAGCAATGTATACTTGGAAACAGAAAAAAATGGATGGCGCGTTTTAACACTAATAAAAAAGAAAAGAAAGGTGTTATTAAGAGAAAAAGGGCTCGTTCAATATTGAGAAAATCTAGTGTCAACACTATTCAAGGTGAGTCTTGTACTTCTGAAGTTTCTTCAAACTTGACTGATACTGCTGTAGAAATATTAGAACAAGGGGACATTTTTTCACCTATAACAAAGCATACCAAGGGCCCTTTAGATGAGGGGGAAAAAAGCATAGATATTCGAAATGTGGAACAGGAATTCAGAATGATGTTAGAGACATAATTCCATCATTAGTTGGTGCACATAATGAGAATGAATTGATAGTGAATTTGACACCTTATACTTTAAAAAAGGATGAAAATGATATGCTCAATAAAGGTCTGAATTATGTGCCTGCATTTTATGTATCTCATGTGTCTACTGTTACAGATGTTAAAAACTTTTGTCGTTTATTAAACTTAAAGTTTTTCTTTAATGACAAGAATGAAAATGCATCAACATGTGAATTTAAGGTTGAAAAGTCGACTTTTCAGCCCCCTTACCTCCCCACTATTAAGATGTTTGAAGAACGTGTATTACATGAACTTCATAATAATCAGGATATAATTTTTTTAAGAATTACAGTAGTAATTTAAATAAAAAGCAGAGAGATGCTTTGCAAAATCTAAGAAATGATGACAAGGTGGTAGTTGCAAAAGCAGATAAAGGTGGGGCAATAGTGTTATGGGAGTCTAATGAATATGATAAAGAAGTAATGAGGCAGCTTACTGACCCTATTTCATATATGAGACTACCTTTTGATCCAAATAGGGGATTTAAAGCTATTATTGATGCATTTATTGAAGATGCTGTCATTAAGGGGATGCTAACAAAAGAAATTTGTGAACAGCTGAGGGTTGTTGAAATGGAACCTTCCACTTTCTACATACTACCTAAAATACATAAGACAATTTTGAATCCTCCAGGGAGACTAATAATGTCAAGTCGGGGGTCATTGATTGAACCACTGTCTATTTATTTAGAAGGCAAATTAAAAATACTATTGTCATTGATTAGAGCTAGGATTAAAGACAGCACTGAATTTTTGAGACTCATGAGTGATATTGAAATCCCTATACATGCATATCTGTGTACTTTAGATGTCCAGTCATTGTATACCAGTATTCCTCATAAAATGGGCCTGGCTGCAGTCAACTATTGGGCTGAATATTCTGGGTTATACACTAGAGCCCAGATTGACTTTTTGCTTAAAATGTTAAGCATAATTTTAGAACATAATGCATTTATGTATAAAACTGATTGGTTTTTACAAATGAGAGGTACTGCTATGGCTACAAATTTTGCACCCATTTATGCAGACCTCTTTATGGGCTGTTTAGAGGCTAGAATGATATACAATGACACAAATTAATTTAAACAATATATGGACATTTGGCAAAGATATATTGACGATTGTTGGTGTGTCTGGGTGGGGACCATTGAAAAATGGTATGAATTTATCAATTATTTGAATAATAATACTTTTGGGATACAATTTACTAGTAAACTGGAACAATTCAATATTGATTTTTTAGATGTCAATGTTACCAAATTGATTGATGGAACAGTAGTAACTTGTATGTTTAAAAAACCTTTTCCAAAAAATTCACTATTGGAAGCCAAAAGTTGCCACCCTAGACATATAGCTAAAAATATACCAAAAGCACAATTTGTTAGATTAAAGCACCGTTGTAGTAGACAGCAAGATTTTGAAAAAGAGGCAGCAGATATGCATGACAGATTCATACATAGCGGATATGATAGTAGATTGGTCATCAGTGCCATTGAACAGGGTAGAATACATGATAGAAGTAAGTTGTTAAGTACAGTTAATGTGAAAGACGTTAAGACAGTGGATAAATTGAGATTTATCACTACCTTTGGTACTAATACATTTAAAATACAACAGATTGTAGAAAAAAATTGGTCTATTTTAAAAAATGATCCCTTTTTTGAACAGATAGTGGATGACCATTGTAATTTTGGCTACCGTAGGGGGAAGAATTTAGGAGAATATCTTAATAAACATAAAAAAACTTCCTTTATGAATAAAACAACACAAAGAGAATGTATGAAAGGAAGCACATTCTGTGGGAATTGTGTATACTGCATGGTAGTGTCTAAAACCAAGTCCTTCACATCTGTCAATACTACTAGAGTCTTTGATATTAGTGTCTCAATAACATGTAATACTGATTGGATCATCTATATGGTAGTATGTAAGTGTGGTGCTTTATATATTGGGCAGACTTCCAGACCTTTTAAACATAGGATTGCCCTTCATGTTAGTGATATAAACTGCAAAAGAACTCGTAGTGCTTTATATAAGCACCAGGTAGATCACAGAGGTGCACATTTCATTTTTGTGGGGATAGATAAGGTGTTGGGTGATAACATTACTACAATAAAGAAACATAAAATATTAGATTCAAAATAAAAGATGTGGATACTAAAATTAGGAGCTCTTTATAAACCAGGATTAAATGAGAATCTTTAATATACAGTACTTTTAATAAGTTATTTGTGTCTTGTGTTTCTATAAATATGCCTAGAAGGCAAATATTTTCAAATAGCATAGGATGACTTTTTCAATAATGTGCTAAGTTTATTAGTTTAGTGAGCCTCTAAAAACAGAGGTGTATGTGTACATGTATTTTGTTGTAAAAGGATCTGTCACTTTAAAACAGTTTTGAAAAAAATGTATATGAATGTTTTGCAAGTGAATCCGGGCATTTGAGCACTGAGGACGCCTATTGGGTGAAACCCGTTTGCTTGTTGTGGATTTGTGGCTGTCGAAGCCATTGTAACTGTGGATTAATAAATCAGTCAAAGAAATATGGGTCAAACCTTATTTTGCTCAACATAAACTATTATTTACAACACGGTAAACTAGTGCTGGGTTCTGTTTGTCGAATATGTTTTCATCCGTACACAGTTTTAGTGTTCTGCAAGCTGTGATTACATGCACCAATTGAGAAGAGAGTATATATATATATATATATATATATATATATATATATATATATATATATATATATATATATATAGGTATATGTGCATGTATGTATGTGTATTTAGCATCGTATGATGCATGTTTATAGAGTACCTGTGATTTCTGCATGCCAAATAATCTCATGACAAATTGCATGATCTTTTTCTCAAAGAGGGAGGATGTAGATCAGAGAGTATAGTATGTGTGCTTTAATTTTAAGAAGCTTCCAAAGCTGTACATTCCAGATGCGTGTGATTCATAGTGCCATTTTGCAGAAGCAGTCAGAGAGTAAGTATGCATGATCACAGTTGTTAGTTTATATATAAGTTAAAGTCCCATTCAGTAAGCCTCTATAGTGATGTGTTTGTATGAAATAAAGCTGCTTGAACAGAACTCATGAAGACTCTATTCATGTACTAACATGAAAGCGACAATAAGTAACTTCCACACATTTGCCTCTTCTCAGTTTGGATTTGTCAAAGGGAGATATTGCCTGTTAAACTTGGTAGACTTCTTCAAGACAGTCACCAAGGCCCTGGACAAGTGGAAATTTGTGCATACAGCCTACCTACACTTAGCCAAGGCACTTGACACTATCCTCCACTCAGACATCATTGACAAATTCACCCAGCTACATATCAACCCTTATATCATTAAATATTTTGCTAAATGGCTCACTTATAGAGTCCGTATAGCCAAAATAGGGAATCCACCTCCAACAGCAGATCTGTAACCACTGGTTTTCCACAGGGATCTGACCTAGCACCTCTACTGATTCGGACCTAGTTCTCAGAAGTACAAGCTAAAACTAAAAGTCTGTGGTTGATAAAGTTTGCTATTGCCTACAAACTGGGAGCAGTCATAGCATCTCCAAACAATGTCATCATCCTACAAGAGGGTCTAACACAAATAAATGATTGATGCCAAACTCATAGGCTTAACCTCAATGCGAAAAAAATTATTATCATCCCTCCCCATACATGCAATGTTCCTGATAACTAAAGCATCAATAACATAACCCTAAGCATGCCCTCACTGGTGTGAGACCTACGCACACAGGTTGACAGTAACCTTACCTTTCACCATGTCTCCATAAGGCCATTGCATCCATAAGATGAAAGAAGTTATAACATCTCCGCACTTTCCTCTCATCAGGCCAGTAATGGAATACAATGGCTCTTTTGTTATGCACTTTTCCAAGCACCTGCAGTAATTGGAGTGACCACAAAGGCTCCTCACAAGGATAATTCAATGTCTTAGCATCTGTCCTGTATGGATTGTCTGAAATCACTATCACTTTATTCTGTTTCATATAGACTACTCATAGATGATCTATGCCTTACATATAAGGCAATCTTTGACCATGCTTTATTTGAAATGCTACATATCCACAAATCAAATGGTACATGGGTTACTCACTCTAAAAACCTTAACCTGGTATGTGACAGTATTAGAACATGCTGGAGGGTCAGATTTGTCTCCCAGATATTGCACACCTTTGGAATGGGCTCCCACTTCACGTCAAACAAAGCATCTCATTGGCCCTCTTCAAATGCAATGTGTATGATTGGATGTGTGACCATAAATTCACCCCGGGGGTTTCACCTGTGTCCCTCTTGGACCGGGGCAATTGGTGCTGATCCTGGAAATAAGGGTAGAACTTGGTTAGGCTTTTTAGGGCCCTACAGCCATTAGCCTAGTAACTTCCTATGATATGACCCACTCATAGTCCATGTGTGAGTACATGATCTGTGAAATACCTTCCTAGACTATACTTAGAGATATTTATTTGAGCTCTTGGAAGACATCTGTGTGGTCATGGACACATGACTTAAAGCCATGAAAAACACAACAGTGCAAGGTAATTATGCCTTCCACACATTTAGACCAGCTAATTCACAAGCAGTAAATAAAGGTAGAGGTATCTCTGTGTACATCAAAACTAAACATACTTCAAGGCCGGTCACACAGGACAATGCACTTGGGCTGCTGCAGGTTCAGTTTCCAATAGGCAAAATCCAATACTACTTCCATGCATGCTATAGGCCCTCCTATGACCCAAGACACCCATACCATGTATGTAAACTTATGAGAATCACTAACCATCCAACCCAATACCATATCCCTGAGTGACTTCCATTATCCCACTATTACCTGGGAATTCTATATTACAACAAACATACAGGCACAGAGTTTCCTGCCTTTTGTAAACAGAAACTCACTGGGTCAGATAGCCAGTACACCAAACAGGGGCGCAACCATACTGGATCTGGTTCTAAACAATATGGGTGAGTCATGCCCAACCCTGTACTGTAATGTCTTCCCTGGTAAGGTCCGAACACAAATTGGTCTCCATTGAAGTAAAAATAAAACATGGACCTCCCGCTAGACATGGAATATTAAAAGGCTAATCTAAGGCTAACCTCCAGTTATTAGGTGATAAACTGGGCAAATCTCAAGCCCCCCATAAATACTGAGAACACTGCTGCCTATGCAGAAGTGTTCACAGAAACATTGTACAAGCATGTTAATAGCTGCATAGAGGCAGCTATATCAACCAGGGAGAAGTACAGAACTAGCTGAAAATCAAACCACCCTGGTGGAATCACAGAACCAATAGGCTGTATAACAGAAGGAAGGCACTCATTGCATAACTTAGGAAGTGCAGCACACAGTAGGATAAAAACACTCTTATCAAAGTAAACAAAAAAATTGGATGACAAATGAAGTCTACCAAAGCCAGATGTGAGGTAAGTTTGTGTTTCCTGGCCAAGGACAACCACAAGGCATACTTTAGCTATGTCCACAACCTCAAGGCAAGACACAATTGTGTGCACATTTCATTGTAAGTGGAACAACTTATAATGAGGCAGAAGATATAGTAAACCTCCTAGCTGACAAATTGAGCCCCAACTTTACCCCTCTCTTCCCCTCAAACTTCCACAGGAAATACCATAAATATAAGTATCCTTGCTTTCACTAGGGAACATGTCCTTAATGTTCTCTCTTATACCAATTACACTGCATCAATGGGCCCAGACAATATCTGAACAGGCTTTCTAAATAGCATGAAACATAACCTTTCAGGGCCTCTGGAATTATTATTTCATTGTAACCAACAAACAGGCTCCATGCCTCATGAATGGAGAACAGCAACAGTCATCCCTCTGCACAAAGATGGACCATCTACAGACCCTGGAGACTACAGACCCAGAAGTCTCATTAGTCTGATATGTAAAGCCATGAAGAGAATCATCATGGGAATTATCAATAAAGATGTAATACACCTCTGGACACTGGACCCAACCCAGTTTGTTTTTTTCAAGGGTAGATCATGTCTACACAACGTGATGTACTTATTTGAGAAGGTAACCAAAGAAATGGATGATAGAAAAATGATTCACACTGCCTACTATGGCCTGAAAAGGCATGTGACACTATACCTCCATCAGGCTTTGTTGACAAACTCAAGAGGTTAGGTACAAACTAGTATGTCAGCCGGTGGATAGCCAAGGGACTCACAGACAGGACCCAGGGAGTTAGCACTGGGGAGTCCATCTCTGCAAACAGGACACTCACAACTAGTCTCCCTCATGAATCATTCCTAGGAGCACTCCTTTTAGGTATTTACTAGTCTGAAGTCAAGGCCACTGTCAGTGGTGTCTGGCTGACTACATTTGCAGATGATTGCACATTAGGAGCTGTCATTGAATCCCACACTGACACAAATGTTCTCCAGGAGGGGCTGACACAGACATACAACTGGTGTCAGAGCCATGCAAGCCAAGCAATGCACAATACTATGCTTTGGGAAGTCATCCACCCCTGCAAATCAAGTGCAAGTTACACAATTGGATGGGGAGCAAGACAATCATCTCTGTTTTGGGACCCATGGGACACAGGAAAAATGTAAATGATTCATCTTCCTGGCCCCTGCTCATAAATGTTTCATCTCCCAAAATGCTGATTACACTTATCAAGGGTATCAGACCATGTCAGTCAGAATTAGGATGCATGGCTAGGATTCAAGAAGCCCTTGTGTTTGTCAGCCCAGTAAACACCTATGAACCTATGAACCCATGAACCTATACTGTATTACCTTTCTGATGACATTTTTCTTCTCTGTTGATATTCAATCCTGTGCTCTGACATTGATGAGCTGATTGTAGATGTGTACCAATAGGTGTGTCCTACACAATCCTGAAAGTGAAATATAAACATTTCCATGAGAATCATTTAATTGTGTGACTCCAGAGCCCTTGCAAAAGCATCCATCTTAATGTACACAGTTTTTTTATGCTATACATATTATAAATGGCAAAGTACAATATTTGAAAATGACCAGTACAAATATCATGTTCGTAGGTTCATAGACTAGTACTAGGCTAACTTCCCTCACGAGCCACTTTAAGCCTAGCCAATTATCTCTTATGAGACTCAAACCCTGCACCTTGTGTTTGTAAGGTAAACACATTAACCATTAGGCCACCCTCCCAACTTACGTCATGTCAACAGCAACAATGGATGAAACAAATTCATACAAATGTAAATAGCCACCCTGTGCATCAGACACATAGCTTTATTTCCCTGCATCCATGAGAAAGATGATAGGAATGTGGCACAGGTATCATCACTTGCACAGGGTGTTATGTGGGGGTGCAGGAGGCCTAGGCAGTCCCAGTAGGTTAGCAAGCATGTGTGTGAGTCATGAAGGGTAGCAGGCAAGATGGATCATGGAAATGTTGCATGTGTGTCTGTAGGTGCTCTCAATGTGAAATTGGTGTGTGAGTGTTTGAATGAACATAGCCAAGATCAGTGCTTGCCCTATGTGTCTGTATGTTGGATAGCTGTGAGCCATGCATGGTAGAGCTAACAGTTCATTGTCTCCACCCCCAAACATGAGAACTGGCTTTGCCAGGAGTTGCACTGGCACCTCTACGTCCAAGGTCAGATGCTATGCCCCTACCTGAGGATAACTGTTGACTGCTGGCCATGTTCCTTGCACAGGAATGCCCAGGAGTATGAACTCATGGCCTGCTACATCTTGGTGTGGACAACACACTGTCCTCTGGAGTACTGGATGTGCTGTCACTATGGTTGCATGATTTTGCATGGCCATGTTGACTCTCAGCAGATGTATTGCTGACTATACCCATGAGGCTGACGCTCAGCTCCAGTCAGACATTCTATCACAGACAATGTGCATTCCAAGACAAATAATGTGCAATCTGCCTCAGATGTACCTCTTTCCACTGTGTCAGTTAACAGATCCAGGGTGTCAGCAACATGGTGGAGACAGTCACGAATGTCAGACTGTGCTTCATCCATAACCGTGAGCATTTGTTGGATATTCCTTTTGAAATGTGCCTGTGCCTCCATGATGACCTTAAACATATGCTTATGACACCTGATGAGACACCTGTGGCAGGTGCTGGAGGGACAACAGACCTCCTATGATTACCCCTATCAATCTGCCTGTGTGGAACCTCACCAACTGTTTGACTATGGCCAGTGTCAACAGTCACTGAAGCCACAGTAGCTACACTTTCCTGTTCAATGCCCCCACCCTCAGACTGTCCAATATCTGTGGCCTCGGGGGACTGGGTAAGCATAGGCATACTGTCTGTGTATGGTGATAATGAGGGTGGATGAGGGATGCCAACCTTTGTGTCTGATTCAGCCTCTGCAACCCCAAGCTGTGCCTCAGTTCAGCTACCATCATAAGAGTATGAAGAAACACTGACATCAGGTTGTGAAGGGGACAAAGACCACCCTCCTTGGCACCTGTGATAAAATAGGAAAAAGCAATACATTAATACCTGCACTACTATGCTCTGCAGTTCTATGGTGCAATACATGTTAAGCTCTATACACTGCTGTCACTATTACAGACATGTATAACCCCCAACCTCACATAGTAGGCCACAAGGACATTATTTTCTAACCCCAATCTATAATTAATTGGAAACACTTATTCATTAAACAAAAATCTCCTGATCCAAACATAAATTATGTACACTGTTGACATTCTGCAGAAATCTGCACGGTTGATAGTTATGGCAATCTGTAATGTCCTGACAATACTGTCAAATCAATCGCTATGGTCACACGAACAACACAGAGTTATGACTGTAAACTGTGGACAATCAGAAAATGTCTGTCCATTTGGCAGTTATGAAGACAGTACATCAATCTAGCCAGCAGGCGTGGGATGACATTTATCCATGGTACTATATCTACATCCCTGACAAAACAGTTTTGTGCTTACCAGCAGCAGGAGTACAGCCTCTTCCAATTCTTGATGGGCCTGAAAAAATGTGATGGAGAGGTAATGGAAACAGCACCACCTTACAGTATAACAGGGGTAATATTACCAAATATCTCACATTAACAGTAGCTGCTAAACTGACAGGTATGTGATTCACAATCTCTACATGAGCTTAAAACTGCAGCTAACTTCTTTTCCTCCCCATAAAACACCTGACACCCAAGTAAAACTATACCTGTGACAGCTTTGGTGTACAGCTACAGCCAGATTGAAGGAACCCATCCCACTGGAAATTAAGGTATGTTCATAGGTTTGTACTAGGCTAATGGCCCTGAAGCCTTTACAAGCCTAGCCCATAGAAGTGCCCTGGCATCATGCCACCCAACGTTAGTTCCCAGTGCCTCTTTCAAGTAGAGAAATTGTAGTGATCCCCAGGGTGAACTTTCTATGTACCATCCACTCATCAAAATTTCTCTTGAAGAGGGCCAGTGAGGTGATCTGCTTGACATGTATGGGAAGTCTATTCCAGAGCATGGGCAGTCTCTGGGTTATGTACCTGTCCCTCCACCATATTCTGTTGATTGTGGTAATTAAGTTGAGGTCTCTGGAGTGTGTGGTGTGGTCGGATTTGAATTTCTTTAGATGTAGCATTTCTAACAGAGCTGGGTCAGACATGGCTTTGTAAGTCAAGCAGAGATCGCCTCTTAGTAGATGATAGGAGACAGAGAACAGCTGGATTTATTTTAGTCTGTCCATGTAGAACATGTGTTAAAGCCTTAGATCCTCTTCATGAGGTGCTTTTACAGCCTTTCCAGCTGTTGCATGTGTCTAGTGAGGTACATGCCAAATGGGGTATTATACTCGATGACTGGCCCAATGAGGGAAGAGTAGAGAGAGATGATGATCTCCTTCTTCCTGGATGCAATACCCTTGATAATGAGATGTGCCACATAGAAGGACTTTTTGTCCACAGTGGTAATGGAGTGATCGAAGGAGAGGTTGCTGTCAAACTGTGTTTAAAGTAAGTACATTAGCCAAAGGTATCATTAACAGAGTAAAATTCAACATGCTTGGTGTGTCCTAGAACAAGGTAGGTGGTGCATTAACCATTATGTCAGCCAGTTGAAAAACTGCCAAGTCATGTATTATGTCATGGTAATCATCTGGAACATGTGTGCTGGCAACTCTTGCTTCTAACATGACCTCCATATATTTATGTTACTTGTGCAGATGTGGTTGCCTGTGATATCAGTAGCATAGTCTGATATTACTGGGCCACATTTGAATTACATACTGCAAAATCCTCTGGGAATGCATGCTAATGCATGATGGGACATTCTATGCACTTTCTAATGTTGTATTAGAAATCGTTAAAATGTGGTCCTATCTGTAGACATTTGACTTCCAGTATTTAGAAGCAGACATTCCATCTGTACTGCTTTGGGTGGATAAATAGGTAATGACACAGTCATACATATCACAATTTATAATGGTAATGTACACATATCTGTATTTTAAATGCTAGACACAGCTGTATTTGAATCCAGGACCATGTGGACCAAAAATTTATGTTTTTAAAACATTTATGAGATTGAGCTACATGGTCACTGTTATTGCAGATGTGTTTTTACATGTTGTAGATATAATTGCACACTTACTTGCTGGTACATACCTCACTTACATCTATTTTATGTGTATGGCTTTATAGTGATGTATATCTCTACAAAAGCCCCACTTAAATTCCTATTTTTCCATTCATGTTTTAGCAGACTGATGCACAATGCTTAATGATGAGAAAGTGACAATTACTGTGTTTTGCTTAAAACACCTATGCTAGTTTACTGGCTGTGTGGCTTTGTGGGTTGATGCACTGCTCTTCAAGTGAAATGGCAATGGGTCTGAAATAGGGCACAGGTTTACTTTTTGAACATGATTATTATACTTTCAAATACATGTAGTAATACACCGCCATTTAGCATAGTGCAGCATTGTGCAAAAAACTTTTAAAGAAAAACAAAATTGGGGAGGTAGGACAGTGGTGAAATGAGATGCAAGCAGGGGGAAAACATAGTGAAAGGCAGGCAGGTATGTGCAGGAAGGGTGTAGGAAAGAACTATAGTCATCCATTTCTCCACCAGCAAAAACTGTGCACTTGAAAAGAATTTTAGCTGAATTTGGACTGTCGCCCCCAGACAGAGGGGTGATGGCAACATAAGTGTGTTGCCAAGCCAATTGGATCAAATTAAGTGTGTCCACTGAACACGTGTTAAAAAGGAGAGCTGCGTATAGGACAGAATTTTTTTGGGGGCAGGTGCTCTTTTTTTTTATTTTAAGGTGAGAGTGGAAAGTTGGGGAAGGGACATAGGTATGTTTGGGGAAGGTAAGTTGGGTAGGTGAGGAAGCATTTACAGACAGACAATACAGCAGACAGGGATGGTGTTGAACACAAGAGGGGGTGAACACCATGGTTGGGGATGGTGTTGCCCAGCATAGCTCTCAACCTCTTAGCACAAAATATCTGGACAAAGTAAAAGATAACGGGGGACAAAGCCTCAAAAATAGGGACAATTTTTAAATATTGCTCTTAAAAACTCAGAAAGTTGCTAGAATAAAAGGTCTTGTGCTACAGTTTGTTTTCTGAAGGATATGAAGTCTGAAACTCCAAAGATTATCATTATTTAATGAGTTAATTCCTCACTGATTTGCCACAAAAATCCAGAAAAATCACAAATTTTGTGAGGAACAGAAGAAAAATATAAGGGAAAATATGGACATTCTACAAAAATCTGTATAGTTGAGTGGTATTGGGATCCTAGTCCCACAGACATCAGACACTGTAGCAGTGTGACTCAAGTCCTCACTCATGGGACTGTCAGCACTGCAACTTCACTGCTCCTGTGGAGGCAGTGGTTGACGCCAGTGCCCAGGAACAGACTGCTCCATCAGGATGGACAGCATGCTCTACATCCAGCATAGGTTTGCACCAACAGTTTGGTACATAAGCCTACCCACCATACCTGGCAGTTGCTGTTGGGTGACCAAAGCATCCCCTCCACCTCCACTCCCAGAGGGTGCACACCACCAGCCTGTGGGCTGTAACTACCCAATGGAGCAGGTATTGCAGGGGCAGCAGAGGGGGTGCCACCAGGCTGTGGCTGATACATTCTGGGCCCCGGTGACTCAGCCGGGGGAACTATGGCATGTGGATCACTGGGAACCAGTCTATCTTGTGGCATTGTGGTAAATGAAATATAAACATAAAGGAAAAATAAACATAACCAAAAACAAATGTAAATAATAACATAAGAGAAAACAGTGATGAGTAATGGAAAGAAATTGAAAATAATATCATGAGGAACACAACAATAAATAATGTAAATGAAAGTTTTTTTTAACATCAAAGCAATATTAAATTATACATAAAGTCTACATAAGAGGAGATAAATAATATGATAATATTAAATGATAATAATAGATATATTGATTAAATAAATAAAAGAAGAGAAGAGGTAGGGAGGCAGAAAAAAGAACATTAGTAACTTCACAGACAATAGTCCCAGGATACAAGAAGCTCGGCGCAAGGACAGTTTTAGCCTTGCGCTGAATGTCCTCACTACAGATGGTGCAGCAGTGCCATATGAATATGTATGAGGGCACACAGCCGCACTCTCAACGTGCACAGGAAATGTGTGCGAGTGCAGGGGGCGTGTACAACTGCTCTACGGAGACGTAAACATGCCCCGACACTTGCAAAACCTACTATGCCTACTAGCAGAGCCCGCCCCTAATAGTAAGTCAGTAATTCAGTGTCCGTGGATACCGAAATGTATGCTAAGCTTTACAAGAGTGTCCGCGAACAGTGAAATAAAATCGAAGTAGTAAACACACAAGCACATAGTGGAATGTAGATCCCTGTCCCTAGAACTGTCACAATTAGATTCCCTGTCCCCGTGTCCCTATTATACATTCGAATTGCAGCAATAGCAAAGGTGTAAGAAAAGCGCGGCATGTCTGCACGTCGCCACCCTCTGCAGAGCGTAGCATACACATCATATTCATTCAAATATAGAAAAACATGCAGAATCAACGTAAGTGCCAATAGTGTAGTGTTAAGAGCATCCGCCAATCAAACAGGCAGTCACGGTTTGAGTCCAATAATAGCACATATCATTTTTCATGTGGAATGAATGTCATTTTGCCATAAAGCCAACATATCGCATGAGATATTTAACTTAAATATAATTCAAGCAAAGTGACACTGTCATAATGAATAAGGTACTAGTAAGCAGGTGTAAGCACAAATAAGCAGCAGTAAACACATATAAGTACCAGTAAGCAAGTCTGAGTGCACTTGCACGGGTCTAAGCAGTGCCTAGCATAGGAAATGTATATAAGTATATACAGATATATAATATATACAATATATATATATATATATATATATATATATATATATATATATATATATTTATGAAGAAAGAATGATGTAACAATAAAGCATACAAAAGGAATGAGAAGAGAATCAACAGCAACCTCAGTATTATATAGTGCTGTCAACGTATGTCATATCCAGCTGGGCAGGAGTGAGCAATGCACTGCTACTCACACCACAGGCAGGATATTACCAGTGGGAGTAACATTGTTGATTTGCTAAGTCTACTTTACACACAGAAGGTAGTCCCTGCTGGGACTACCCAAAAATTGATAGACCATTTGGCCTTCCGACCATTACACAAGCAAGGGCAGGTATGTTCAAAGACTAAATGGTGGGAGAGCCTGAGAATACGTGGGGTGGGACAACATACATGTAGGGCCCCTAATACTCTGGAGAGGGCAATGTGTGGAGGTGTATCATGGCTGCGATAATAAGTGGACATTGGATAGTATGCGTGTATTTTGAACACAGGTGGGGTGGAGGAACTATGGATATGAAATTATGGAGCCAAGCATGTCAGGGTTGGATGGGCTGGTTCTAATTGGACCACCCCATAAAGGTCAGCGAGTTCGTTATAGGTATATATGCATACACACATGCAGACATCAATATGTAGAAGTACATTCTCTGTAACACATTCATTCCATTTGCAGACATAAATAACATGAATGTGCCCTTACAAACCTCGACAATAGATGAAATAATAGGTTGTGCAGAAGAGGGATGGGATGAAACTGCTAAAACACAGAAATGTGTACAATGTCCGAAGTCAGTGCTGTGCTGAAAATAATCAAATGTGAGGACTTCCCCACACATGGAATCATTCCTGTGATCTGCCTGCTACGGCAATGCCAATTACCAAACCAGTCTATTTGTAAAAGAAATACGCCGAACACATACATAATTAGGCTCTCATGTGTAACAAGTGCGTTACCACATAGTCATACATATTAATTTATTGTAGTGTCATGTTAACGGGAGTAAGGATATAATTAAGTATAGAGTCTAATCTTGACATAAACACATGCGTGTCCCATGTGGGACAACCCAAAAATTGCAAATAGTATTTTTTTGGTCGCTCACATCACCAGTGTTTGTGGACTAAATGTTTGGGAGTTCTGAGGATATGCTGAGTGAGTCAACCAATGGGATGGGTCTATAGGAGTAGGGAGTGGCCAATGTGTAGTGGTGTAGATACACCATGACTCCGACTTGAGAATGGATGACAGCAGTGTTAGGGAGGCGGTGGGGTGTGTGTTTGAGGAACCAGGAGCCATGGGTATATGGGTATATATTCAAAGGAAGCAGCACGGCAATAGTGTATTGGTTAGAGCAATCCCCCAATGAACAGACATTCCTGTACCGAATCCCACTATATCACATACCATTTACCATCAGTAATCCAGACATGAACATATTGCGACATCTGTCCACTGTATAACCTGCAAAATATCAATTAAAAGTTAACTGGAGTGAAGTGTCAGTGTCATAATGAATAAGGCACTAGTAAGCAGGTCGAGCATATATAAACACTAGTAAGCATGTGTAAGTGCATTTGCACTGGGTATGTATTGCTTTACAGACACACACACACACACACACACATATATATATATATATATATATATATATATATATATATATATATATATATATATATATATATTTGGAGGAAAGGTGGTGAATTACATGTAATGAATAATGACAACAATTAAGAGTTATAAACATTATTTACCTCAGAAAATGTGTATGAATTCATATGCTCTGAGTCTGTCAATGTGTCAGGTTAATAGCACCAATAATTTAAATGTGTCCTTGATGTTGTTATGCCATGTCCCTGATTCAGTTTGTATATTTCCCCAACCGTATGAGAGGTCTGATAGGGACAGAAAGCACATATTCTACTGACAACCTTAGAAAGATGAAAGAATATTAGGTATGCAGTAGCATGACTCAGCTGAAGGCACAACAAACTAATGGGCACATTATTTCTAACATAAGGGGTGGCGTAAGCCACATAACTTTGGGCTAGGCTTATAAATGCCTTGGGGCAGATAGCCTAGTATAAACCTATGAACCTATGAACCTATGTGGGTTCCAAAACCCAATTACTTGTTTGTATTGGAGTGTCAGTTCCCATGTATTAGCCAGATGGGTGCAGATTGTAACTCACCAATAATATGAATCAAATTCTGGACAGGCCACGGATTCCGTACAGTCGAATGGCATGCTGTCGCCTAATGGGAAGCCATTCCCGATACTGTAGGCATGTAATCCAATGTAATAGGCATCGCAAGGTAATATCGTAGTCCTCACTCCCACTCGGGGGCATGAGTGTCAGATGCAAACACCAAATGCAGTGCATTTGCAAGTGCGGGAGCAAGTGGGTGTAAGCCTGTTTGGCCACCAGTATGCGAGTATTACACTGGTAAAGCAATGTAGAGACTAACTGAGTGTAAGAAACTGTAACCAGAAGTTAGCATTGCTTAGCACCGCCCAAACCAATGCACACCCACTCACAACTGCTTTAATATGCCTTAATCACACCGTATCCAATGGCCTTGTTCTGCCCAGCAACAAAATAAACAGCCTCTGCAAGGCTCGAAACCAGGACTCTGCACACACAGCTATTGTGATTTACCACTAAGCCATGGCAGATATACAGACATCAGACCTTATCACAAGTAATTCAGCAGTATAGGAAATGCATTCCATCATGTAGATGTATGTGTGAGTGTTTATGTCCAGCATGTAGATACATACATATATATATATATATATATATATATATATATTTATACATATATATATATATATATATATATATATATATATATATATATATATATATATATATATATCAGGAACATCCCACATGACAACAAAGCATTACAAAGGAATGAAAAGGGAAACACCAGCAATGCCTGTCTTATGTAGTGGTGTCGTCCTATGTAATATCAAGACTCCTTCAGACAGACATGTGTCAGTCATACACGCAAACATTTGTACATTAGCCATATACATCACTCTGTGCATGTTATTTACATTAACACAACAGTTCCTGTCCAATCATTATGTGAGAACAGTACTCTTGCAAGATGCTGTGTGCGACATCATCATCATGATAAAGGTAAATGGGGTTACCATAGAGGGACTGGTAGTGTTGTTTGTACAATGGGGTCGTCCGCATCACGTGTACATGGAACATTTGTCATATGCATACTAGGATCGTGCGCCTGAGAGACAGGGGTGAGGACAACTGGAATATGTTTTGATGCATATTAAAAGGGTTACATGTGTCCAGTGGATACGTGTGTGAAATGGACTGCTATGTATGGGGAAAATGTTGTCCTAGGAACCGATTGGCCTTTTGTTTCTGTAGGGTGAGAGTGGGATGTGGGGGAAGGAGAGTAGGTATGCTCATGGAGGATAGGTAGGGTAGGATGACAGACAAGACAGCATACAGGGTCAGTATATGACACGTGGGGGGATACACCTCAGATGGGGAGGGGTGTTTGGCATTCACAAGCCCATGAGCCCCCAGATGGAAACAGTGGGAAGGAGGTCCCCAGCCATGGGCAGCCACCACTGCACCAAAACAGCTGTAAAGGTGGCAGTGCTGGGGGTTGTCTAGGAGGGCAGCCTCACCCTGTAAATGTGACACTCTGGCCCTTGAGCTGGTGTATCTGGCCTTGAAACCCCTTATTAAGCCCCCTATGCCCCACATCTGGGACTGTACAACAGCGGACATGTCCCTGTCTCGACCTGCTCCCAGGGGGACAAGCCCCATCCTCAGTGGCGGTACCACCAGAAGGCAGTGCAGAGCCAACAGAGGTGGAGGTCCAAGACTGGGCCCCAGATGTGCTGGTGGCTGGTGCCATGGCCAGCTGAAGTGGGACAGGAGTTTCTGCCCAGACCTCCAAACCCATACAGCCTATGGTGTTGCAATTTAAACACAGATATGGCTTAGTAATAGTTAACAGCATTCAGGATTACTTACAACACCATGCACAGATATGACCATCAACCCAACACAACAGATGGTATACATTTGCAGAGAGAGAACAACACATGCATATATACTGCATGACATCAGTACAATGTGTAGAAGTCTTGTGACTGCAGCTATGAACAGTGGCCCATTATTGGCATGTCACTGAGAACCCCAGACAGTGTCTGTCATACGACTGTTTCATGTGACATATGTCCAGTCAGGGATGTGATGGCAGAAACTCATCACTATCATCATGTACTGGCTGCAATCCTCACACTATGCTCATGCTGTTCACAGATGCGTGTTCAGTGAGTAACACAGAAAACAAATGGTTCCACACACTGACCAGTCCACAGATAGCCTACAGATGGTGGTCTATCACAAATAGAATGCTGACTTGTCAGTTTTAAAACATGCAGAATAGCCATTACCACACACATATTGTTAAACAGGCAGTTGTATCAATAAAGCATAGCTACACTTACATGCTGTAGTCATGTCTGACACACCCTCCTGTTTTCCCACTGTGTATGTTGTTTGAGGAACATCCAGATATTATCTGGGATGCCGTTTACCAAACACCAGATCCAGGTACCCTTGCAGTGACTGTCATGGGCAAACACCAACATTATGTTCCTAGATATTGTATTGTGTTTTTCATGCGAATGGCTATGGGAACATCATCACAGCTATTCCAAATGCAATCAGCTACAGGAGGACTGCAATAGGTGCAGAGGCCATCAACCGAACATGACCATCACTTACAATACACAAACTGCTGCTGAGCAGGTGTACACCTCCATATCCACCAAAGAGTGTGTGGGAGGGACAGACAGAGGAGGCAAAGTACATCAGAGAAGGCTTGGAGACTAAAACCTAAGCATTGTCTGTCACACACCTGCCAGTACAGGGGTTCAAACCCCTGAGTGACTAGTCATTACTATTGCAAGTGCATGCAGTTACTCCATGTGCCACAAAGCTGACATGTTGGTGTGCTATAAGAATATATATGTGTGTGTTGGTGTGCGAAATCTGCAACAGAGATATAGTAGACATACATTAGGTGTAGCACACATGGCTGTCCACATGAACGGATGTCATTGTCAACACAACCACTATCTAATGGACTCACATTGACACTCTTTGCCAGGCCCACAAATACACTCCCAAACCACTTAGTTTGCCACACTGCAGTAATGCACAGGTACTACATGCACCACAGGGGATATACGGAGGTTCTATGGGCTAGGGCATGTGAAAGTGTTTGACATCTGTCAGTATGCCAATGGGAGTTATACTGTAAGTGACTGATGTTAGGAGCATCATAATCCACATGCAGACACAAGGTGCCAGTACTGACATGCATGTGTGCATTGCTTCATGGGTGTGTAGTGGTTGGCTGTGCAAGATGGCTGTACAAGGCTGAGAGAGGGGTAATCCTTGGCATCACTCCACCCAACAATGGTGTGCAGTGTGGTACAGGGGTGTAGTGTCTGCAGTGTCCCACACAGATGGGTATTGTATGAACTGTCCTGACATCCTAGTTACCATTGTGTATGGCCATAGATTTGCAATGCATGCCATGTCTGTGTCTGTGTTTGGAAGTTTCTAGAAGGCCAGTGCTTGCTTGGGCTAAAGGGAAGTCTCTGTGTTCACCAGTGGGAGTGGTAAACACTGAAAAGCCTGCCAGTCCCTGGAGGAGTGGTTACTACCTAGAAGCTGTAGTTGTATTGGCCATTTTGGGTCATTTCTAAACTCCTTGATCTCTCTCTCTTAAAACCCGACTACCACGTGGTGTTGGCATCTTTTCAGGCTTGCTAGTTGTTGCTGAAGCACCTACCAAGGGGAGAAAATGCTGAGAGAAAAAAAGGAGCCAAAGTATTTTCTTCTGATTTTTTGCTAAGTTTTACTGCGTTGCCACCTTTTTGGCATTTTCCGGCTTGCTAAAGTTTATATCTGTAACAGTAACAGTACTTGGAACACATCTAGAGCCTGTTTACTGCATTTCCTGTGTTGCGCTTAATTTAAAATAGTTTTTTTCTCTAAAAACTGCATTTTAACTGATTGTGGCCTAGCACTCAAGTGTGGGGTCATTTATTGCACTGCTTTGATTATTTTGCTGCTTGTGTATCTCTGCTACCTTTAAACTACAACAAAAAGAAAAAAAAATCTTGCTTTTTTCCCACTTTCTGAAAGTTAAGAAAGTTCAGTTATAGATTTGCTGTTCTGAACTGTTTGGAAGTTTCTAGAAGGCCAGTGCTTGCTTGGGCTAAAGGGAAGTCTCTGTGTTCACCAGTGGGAGTGGTAAACACTGAACAGCCTGCCTGTCCCTGGAGGAGTGGTTACTAAATAGAAGCTGTAGTTTTATTGGCCGTTTTGGGTCATTTTTAAACTCCTTGATCTCTCTCTCTTAAAACCCGACTGCCACGTAGTTTTGGTGTCTTTTCAGGCTTGATAGTTGTTGCTGAAGCACCTACCAAGGGGAGAAAACGCTGTGATAAGAAAAGGAGCCACTTTTCTGATTTTATGTATTTTCTTCTGATTTTTTGCTAAGTTTTAATGCTTTGCCACCTACTTTTTGGCATTTTCTGGCTTGCTAAAGTTTATATCTGTAACAGTAACAGTACTTGGAACACATCTAGGGCCTGTTTAATGCATTTCCAGTGTTGCACTTAATTTAAATTTTTTTTTCTCTAAAAACTGCATTTTAACTGATTTTGGCCTAGCACTCAAGTGTGGGGTCATTTATTGCACTGCTGTGATTATTTTGCTGCTTGTGTATCTCTGCTACCTTTAAACTACAACAAAAAAAAATCTTACTTTTTTCCCACTTTCTGAAAGTTAAGAAAGTTCAGTTACAGATTTGCTGTTCTGAACTGTTTGGAAGTTTCTAGAAGGCCAGTGCTTGCTTGGGCTAAAGGGAAGTCTCTGTGTTCACCAGTGGGAGTGGTAAACACTGAACAGCCTGCCTGTCCCTGAAGGAGTGGTTACTACCTAGAAGCTGTAGTTTTATTGGCCATTTTGGGTCATTTCTAAACTCCTTGAACTCTCTCTCTTAAACCCCATCTGCCATGTGGTTTTGGTGTCTTTTCAGGCTTGCTAGTTGTTGCTGAAGCACCTACCAAGGGGAGAAAATGCTGAGAGAAAAAAAGGAGCCACTTTTGTGATTTTAAGTATTTTCTTCTGATTTTTTGCTAAGTTTTACTGCTTTGCCGACTACATTTTGACATTTTCCGGCTTGCTAAAGTTTATATCTGTAACAGTAACAGTATTTAGAACACATCTAGAGCATGTTTACTGCATTTCCTGTGTTGCACTTAACTGAAAATCGTTTTTTTCTCTAAATCTACATTTTAACTGATTTTGGCCTAGCACTCCAGTGTGGGGTCATTTATTGCACTGTTGTGATTATTTTGCTGCTTGTGTATCTCTGCTACCTTTAAACTACAACAAAAAGAAAAAAAAATCTTGCTTTTTTCCCACTTTCTGAAAGTTAAGAAAGTTCAGTTACAGATTTGCCATTCTGAACTGTTTGGAAGTTTCTAGAAGGCCAGTGCTTCCTTGGGCTAAAGAGAAGTCTCTGTGTTCACCAGTGGGAGGGGTAAACACTGAACAGCCTGCCTGTACCTGGAGAAGTGGTTACTAAATAGAAGCTGTAGTTTTATTGGCCATTTTGGGTCATTTCTAAACTCCTTGATCTCTCTCTCTTAAAACCCATCTGCCACGTGGTTTGGTATCTTTTCAAGCATGCTAGTTATTGCTGAAGCACTTACCAAGGGGGAGAAAATGCTGAGAGAAAAAAGGAGCCACTTTTGTGATTTTAAGTATTTTCTTCTGATTTTTTGCTAAGTTTTACTGCTTTGCTGCCTACTTTTTGGCATTTTCCGGCTTGCTAAATTTTATATCTGTTACAGTGCTTGGAACACATCTAGAGCCTGTTTACTGCATTTTCTGTGTTGCACTTAATTTAAAATAGTTTTTTTCTCTAAAAACTGCATTTTAACTGATTTTCGCCTAGCACTCAAGCGTGGGGTCATTTATTGCACTGTTGTGATTACTTTGCTGCTTGTGTATCTCTGCTACCTTTAAACTACAACAAAAAAAAAATCTTGCTTTTTTCCCACCTTCTGAAAGTTAAGAAAGTTCAGTTACAGATTTGCTGTTCTGAACTGTTTGGAAGTTTCCAGAAGGCCAGTGCTTGCTTGGGCTAAAAGAAGTCTCTGTGTTCATCAGTGGGAGTGGTAAACACTGAACAGCCTGCCTGTCCCTGGAGGAATGGTTACTACCTAGAATCTGTAGTTTTATTGGCCATTTTGGGTCATTTCTAAACTCCTTGATCTCGCTCTCTTAAAACCCAACTGCCAGATGGTTTTGGCATCTTTTCAGGATTGCTAGTTGTTGCTGAAGCACCTACCAAGGGGAGAAAATGCTGAGAGAAGAAAAGGAGCCACTTTTGTGATTTTAAGTAGTTTCTTCTGATTTTTTGCTAAGTTTTACTGCTTTGCCACCTACTTTTTGGCATTTTACGGCTTGGTAAAGTTTATATCTGTAACAGTAACAGTACTTGGAACACATCTAGAGCCTGTTTACTGGAATTTCTGTGCTGCACTTAATTTAAAACCATTTTTTTCTCTAAAAACTGCATTTTAACTGATTTTGGCCTAGCACTCCAGTGTGGGGTCATTTATTGCACTGTTGTGATTATTTTGCTGCTTGTGTATCTCTGCTACCTTTAAACTACAACAAAAAGAAAAAAAAATCTTGCTTTTTTCCCACTTTCTGAAAGTTAAGAAAGTTCAGTTACAGATTTGCCATTCTGAACTGTTTGGAAGTTTCTAGAAGGCCAGTGCTTGCTTGGGCTAAAGGGAAGTCTCTGTGTTCACCAGTGGGAGTGGTAAACACTGAACAGCCTGCCTGTCCCTGAAGGAGTGGTTACTACCTAGAAGCTGTAGTTTTATTGGCCATTTTGGGTCATTTCTAAACTCCTTGAACTCTCTCTCTTAAACCCCATCTGCCATGTGGTTTTGGTGTCTTTCCAGGCTTGCTAGTTGTTGCTGAAGCACCTACCAAGGGGAGAAAATGCTGAGAGAAGAAAAGGAGCCACTTTTGTGATTTTAAGTATTTTCTTCTGATTTTTTGCTAAGTTTTACTGCTTTGCCGACTACATTTTGACATTTTCCGGCTTGCTAAAGATTATATCTGTAACAACACATCTAGAGCATGTTTACTGCATTTCCTGTGTTGCACTTAACTGAAAATCGTTTTTTTCTCTAAATCTGCATTTTAAATGATTTTGGCCTAGCACTCCAGTGTGGGGTCATTTATTGCACTGTTGTGATTATTTTGCTGCTTGTGTATCTCTGCTACCTTTAAACTACAACAAAAAAAAAATCTTGCTTTTTTCCCACTTTCTGAAAGTTAAGAAAGTTCAGTTACAGATTTGCCATTCTGAACTGTTTGGAAGTTTCTAGAAGGCCAGTGCTTCCTTGGGCTAAAGAGAAGTCTCTGTGTTCACCAGTGGGAGGGGTAAACACTGAACAGCCTGCCTGTACCTGGAGAAGTGGTTACTAAATAGAAGCTGTAGTTTTATTGGCCATTTTGGGTCATTTCTAAACTCCTTGATCTCTCTCTCTTAAAACCCATCTGCCACGTGGTTTGGTATCTTTTCAAGCATGCTAGTTATTGCTGAAGCACTTACCAAGGGGGAGAAAATGCTGAGAGAAAAAAGGAGCCACTTTTGTGATTTTAAGTATTTTCTTCTAATTTTTTGCTAAGTTTTACTGCTTTGCTGGCTACTTTTTGGCATTTTCCGGCTTGCTAAATTTTATATCTGTAACAGTGCTTGGAACACATCTAGAGCCTGTTTACTGCATTTTCTGTGTTGCACTTAATTTAAAATAGTTTTTTTCTCTAAAAACTGCATTTTAACTGATTTTCGCCTAGCACTCAAGCGTGGGGTCATTTATTGCACTGTTGTGATTACTTTGCTGCTTGTGTATCTCTGCTACCTTTAAACTACAACAAAAAGAAAAAAAATCTTGCTTTTTTCCCACCTTCTGAAAGTTAAGAAAGTTCAGTTACAGATTTGCTGTTCTGAACTGTTTGGAAGTTTCTAGAAGGCCAGTGCTTGCTTGGGCTAAAAGAAGTCTCTGTGTTCATCAGTGGGAGTGGTAAACACTGAACAGCCTGCCTGTCCCTGGAGGAGTGGTTACTACCTAGAATCTGTAGTTTTATTGGCCATTTTGGGTCATTTCTAAACTCCTTGATCTCGCTCTCTTAAAACCCAACTGCCAGATGGTTTTGGTATCTTTTCAGGATTGCTAGTTGTTGCTGAAGCACCTACCAAGGGGAGAAAATGCTGAGAGAAGAAAAGGAGCCACTTTTGTGATTTTAAGTATTTTCTTCTGATTTTTTGCTAAGTTTTACTGCTTTGCCACCTACTTTTTGGCATTTTACGGCTTGGTAAAGTTTATATCTGTAACAGTAACAGTACTTGGAACACATCTAGAGCCTGTTTACTGGATTTTCTGTGCTGCACTTAATTTAAAACCATTTTTTTCTCTAAAAACTGCATTTTAACTGATTTTGGCCTAGCACTCCAGTGTGGGGTCATTTATTGCACTGTTGTGATTATTTTGCTGCTTGTGTATCTCTGCTACCTTTAAACTACAACAAAAAGAAAAAAATCTTGCTTTTTTCCCACTTTCTGAAAGTTAAGAAAGTTCAGTTACAGATTTGCTGTTCTGAACTGTTTGGAAGTTTCTAGAAGGCCAGTGCTTCCTTGGACTAAAGGGAAGTCTCTGTGTTCAACAGTGGGAGTGGTAAACACTGAACAGCCTGCCTATCTCTGGAGGAGTGGTTACTACCTAGAAGCTGTAGTTTTATTGGCCATTTTGGGTCATTTCTAAACTCCTTGATCTCTCTCTCTTAAAACCTGACTGCCACGTGGTTTTGGTGTCTTTTCAGGCTTGCTCGTTGTTGCTGAAGCACCTACCAAGGGGAGAAAACGCTGAGAGAAGAAAAGAAGCCACTTTTGTGATTTTAATTATTTTCTTCTGATTTTTTGCTAAGTTTTACTGCTTTGCAGCCTACTGTTTGGGATTTTCTGGCTTGCTGAAGTTTATATCTGTAACAGTAACAGTACTTGGAACACATCTAGAGCCTGTTTACTTCATTTCCTCTGTTGCACTTAATTTAAAATTGTTTTTTTTCTCTAAATCTGCATTTTAACTGATTTTGGCCTAGCACTCAAGTGTGGGGTAATGTATTGCACTTTTGTGATTATTTTGCTGCTTGTGTATCTCTGCTACCTTTAAACTACAACAAAAAGAAAAAAAATCTTGCTTTTTCCCACTTTCTGAAAGTTAAGAAAGTTCAGTTACAGATTTGCTGTTCTGAACTGTTTGGAAGTTTCCAGAAGGCCAGTGCTTGCTTGGGCTAAAGGGATGTCTCTGTGTTCACCAGTGGGAGTGGTAAACACTGAACAGCCTGCCTGTCCCTGGAGGAGTAGTTACTACCTAGAAGCTGTAGTTTTATTGGCCATTTTGGGTCATTTCTAAACTCCTTGATCTCTCTCTTTTAAAACCCAACTGCCACATGGTTTTGGCATCTTTTCAGGATTGCTAGTTGTTGCTGAAGCCCCTACCAAGGGCAGAAAATGCTGAGAGAAGAAAAGGAGCCACTTTTTTGATTTTAAGTATTTTCTTCTGATTTGTTGCTAAGTTTTACTGCTTTGCCATCTACTTTTTGGCATTTTCTGGCTTGGTAATGTGGAACACGTCTAGAGCCTGTTTACTGCATTTCCTGTGCTGCACTTAATTTAAAATATTTTTTTTTCTCTAAAAACTGCATTTTAAGTGATTTTGGCCTAGCACTCCAGTGTCATTTATTGCACTGTTGTGATTATTTTGCTGCTTGTATATCTCTGCTACCTTTAAACTACAACAAAAAGAAAAAAATCTTTCTTTTTCCAACTTTCTGAAAGTTAAGAAAGTTCAGTTACAGATTTGCTGTTCTGAACTGTTTGGACGTTTCTAGAAGGCCAGTGCTTGCTTGGGCTAAAGGGAAGTCTCTGTGTTCAACAGTGGGAGTGGTAAACACTGAACAGCCTGCCTGTCCCTGGAGGAGTGGTTCCTACCTAGAAGCTATATTTTTATTGGCCATTTTGGGTCATTTCTAAACTCCTTGATCTCTCTCTCTTAAAACCCGACCGCCACGTGGTTTTGGTGTCTTTTCAGGCTTGCTAGTTCTTGCTGAAGCACCCACCCAGCGGAGAAAATGCTGAGAGAAGAAAAGAAGCCACTTTTGTGATTTTAATTATTTTCTTCTGATTTTTTGCTAAGTTTTACTGCTTTACTGCTTTGCAGCCTACTTTTGGCATTTTCTGGCTTGCTGAAGTTTATATCTGTAACAGTAACAGTACTTGGAACACATCTAGAGCCTGTTTACTGCATCTCCTGTGTTGCACTTAATTTAAAATCATTTTTTTCTCTAAATCTGCATTTTAACTGATTTTGGCCTAGCACTCAAGTGTGGGGTCATTTATTGCACTGTTGTGATTATTTTGCTGCTTGTGTATCTCTACTACATTTAAACTACAACAAAAGAAAAACAAAATCTTATTTTCTCACACTTTTTGAAAGTTAAGAAAGTTCAGTTACAGATTTGCTGTTCTGAACTGTTTGGAAGTTTCTAGAAGGCCAGTGCTTGCTTGGGCTAAAGGAAAGTCTCTGTGTTCACCAGTGGGAGTGGTAAACACTGAACAGCCTGCCTGTGCCTGGAGGAGTGGTTAATACCTAGAAGCTGTAGTTTTATTGGCCATATTGGGTCATTTCTAAACTCCTTGATCTCTCTTTCTTAAAACCAGACTGCCACGTGGTTTTGGCATCTTTTCAGGCTTGCTAGTTGTTGCTGAAGCACCTACCAAGGGAAGAAAACGCTGAGAGAAGAAAAGGAGCCACTTTTGTGATTTTAAGTATTTTCTTCTGATTTTTTGCTAAGTTTTACTGCTTTGCCACCTACTTTTTGGCATTTTCCGGCTTGCTAAAGTTTATATATGTAACAGTAACAGTACTTGGAACTCATCTAGAGCCTGTTTACTGCATTTACTGTGTTGCACTTAATTTAAAATTGTTTTTTTCTAAAAACTGCATTTTAACTGATTTTGGCCTAGCACTCAAGTGTGGGGTCATTTATTGCACTGTTGTGATTTTTTTGCTGCTTGTGTATCTCTGCTACCTTTAAACTAAAACAAAAGAAAAAAAAAAAAATCTTGCTTTTTCCCACTTTCTGAAAGTTAAGAAAGTTCACTTACAGATTTGCTGTTCTGAAATGTTTGGAAGTTTCTAGAAGGCCAGTGCTTGCTTAGGCTAAGGGGAAGTCTCTGTCTTCACCAGTGGGAGTGGTAAACACTGAACAGCCTACCTGTCCATGGACGAGTGGTTACTAAATAGAAGCTGTACTTTTATTGGACATTTTGGGTCATTTCTAAACTCCTTGATCTCTTTCTCTCTTAAAATCCGACTGCCACGTGGTTTTGGTGTCTTTTCAGGCTTGCTAGTTGTTGCTGAAGCACCTACCTATGGGAGAAAAAGCTGACAGAAGAAAAGAAGCCACTTTTGTGATTTTAAGTATTTTCTTCTGATTTTTTGCTAAGTTTTACTGCTTTGCTGCCAACTTTTTGGCATTTTCCGGCTTGCTAAAGTTTATATCTGTAACAGTAACAGTACTTGGAACACATCTAGAGCCTGTTTACTGCTTTTCCTGTGTTGCACTTAATTTAAAATTGTTTTTCTCTCTAAAAACTGTATTTTAACTTATTTTGGCCTAGCACTCAAGTGTGGGGTCATTTATTGCACTGTTGTGATTATTTTGCTGCTTGTTTATCTCTGCTACCTTTAAACTACAACTAAAAGAAAAAAAAAATCTTGCTTTTTTCCCACTTTCTGAAAGTTAAGAAAGTTCAGTTACAGATTTGCTGTTCTGAACTGTTTGAAAGTTTCTAGAAGGCCAGTGCTTGCTTGGGCTAAAGGGAAGTCTCTGTGTTCACCAGTGGGAGTGGTAAACACTGAACAGCCTGGCTGTCCCTGGAGGAGTGGTTACTACCTAGAAGCTGTAGTTTTATTGGCCATTTTGGGTCATTTCTAAACTCCTTGATCTCGCTCTCTTAAAACCCAACTGCCAGATGGTTTTGGTATCTTTTCAGGATTGCTAGTTGTTGCTGAAGCACCTACCAAGGGGAGAAAATGCTGAGAGAAGAAAAGGAGCCACTTTTGTGATTTTAAGTATTTTCTTCTGATTTTTTGCTAAGTTTTACTGCTTTGCCATCTACTTTTTGGCATTTTACGGCTTGGTAAAGTTTATATCTGTAACAGTAACAGTACTTGGAACACATCTAGAGCCTGTTTACTGGATTTTCTGTGCTGCACTTAATTTAAAACCATTTTTCTCTAAAACTGCATTTTAACTGATTTTGGCCTAGCACTCCAGTGTGGGGTCATTTATTGCACTGTTGTGATTATTTTGCTGCTTGTGTATCTCTGCTACCTTTAAACTACAACAAAAGAAAAAAAATCTTGCTTTTTTCCCACTTTCTGAAAGTTAAGAAAGTTCAGTTACAGATTTGCTGTTCTGAACTGTTTGGAAGTTTCTAGAAGGCCAGTGCTTCCTTGGACTAAAGGGAAGTCTCTGTGTTCAACAGTGGGAGTGGTAAACACTGAACAGCCTGCCTATCTCTGGAGGAGTGGTTACTACCTAGAAGCTGTAGTTTTATTGGCCATTTTGGGTCATTTCTAAACTCCTTGATCTCTCTCTCTTAAAACCTGACTGCCACGTGGTTTTGGTGTCTTTTCAGGCTTGCTCGTTGTTGCTGAAGCACCTACCAAGGGGAGAAAACGCTGAGAGAAGAAAAGAAGCCACTTTTGTGATTTTAATTATTTTCTTCTGATTTTTTGCTAAGTTTTACTGCTTTGCAGCCTACTGTTTGGGATTTTCTGGCTTGCTGAAGTTTATATCTGTAACAGTAACAGTACTTGGAACACATCTAGAGCCTGTTTACTTCATTTCCACTGTTGCACTTAATTTAAAATTGTTTTTTTTCTCTAAATCTGCATTTTAACTGATTTTGGCCTAGCACTCAAGTGTGGGGTAATGTATTGCACTTTTGTGATTATTTTGCTGCTTGTGTATCTCTGCTACCTTTAAACTACAACAAAAAGAAAAAAAAATCTTGCTTTTTCCCACTTTCTGAAAGTTAAGAAAGTTCAGTTACAGATTTGCTGTTCTGAACTGTTTGGAAGTTTCCAGAAGGCCAGTGCTTGCTTGGGCTAAAGGGAAGTCTCTGTGTTCACCAGTGGGAGTGGTAAACACTGAACAGCCTGCCTGTCCCTGGAGGAGTAGTTACTACCTAGAAGCTGTAGTTTTATTGGCCATTTTGGGTCATTTCTAAACTCCTTGATCTCTCTCTTTTAAAACCCAACTGCCACATGGTTTTGGCATCTTTTCAGGATTGCTAGTTGTTGCTGAAGCCCCTACCAAGGGGAGAAAACGCTGAGAGAAGAAAAGGAGCCACTTTTTTGATTTTAAGTATTTTCTTCTGATTTGTTGCTAAGTTTTACTGCTTTGCCATCTACTTTTTGGCATTTTCTGGCTTGGTAATGTGGAACACGTCTAGAGCCTGTTTACTGCATTTCCTGTGCTGCACTTAATTTAAAATAATTTTTTTTCTCTAAAAACTGCATTTTAAGTGATTTTGGCCTAGCACTCCAGTGTCATTTATTGCACTGTTGTGATTATTTTGCTGCTTGTATATCTCTGCTACCTTTAAACTACAACAAAAAGAAAAAAAAAATCTTTCTTTTTTCCAACTTTCTGAAAGTTAAGAAAGTTCAGTTACAGATTTGCTGTTCTGAACTGTTTGGACGTTTCTAGAAGGCCAGTGCTTGCTTGGGCTAAAGGGAAGTCTCTGTGTTCAACAGTGGGAGTGGTAAACACTGAACAGCCTGCCTGTCCCTGGAGGAGTGGTTCCTACCTAGAAGCTATATTTTTATTGGCCATTTTGGGTCATTTCTAAACTCCTTGATCTCTCTCTCTTAAAACCCGACTGCCACGTGGTTTTGGTGTCTTTTCAGGCTTGCTAGTTCTTGCTGAAGCACCCACCCAGCGGAGAAAATGCTGAGAGAAGAAAAGAAGCCACTTTTGTGATTTTAATTATTTTCTTCTGATTTTTTGCTAAGTTTTACTGCTTTGCAGCCTACTTTTTGGCATTTTCTGGCTTGCTGAAGTTTATATCTGTAACAGTAACAGTACTTGGAACACATCTAGAGCCTGTTTACTGCATCTCCTGTGTTGCACTTAATTTAAAATCATTTTTTTCTCTAAATCTGCATTTTAACTGATTTTGGCCTAGCACTCAAGTGTGGGGTCATTTATTGCACTGTTGTGATTATTTTGCTGCTTGTGTATCTCTACTACATTTAAACTACAACAAAAAGAAAAACAAAATCTTATTTTTTCCCACTTTTTGAAAGTTAAGAAAGTTCAGTTACAGATTTGCTGTTCTGAACTGTTTGGAAGTTTCTAGAAGGCCAGTGCTTGCTTGGGCTAAAGGGAAGTCTCTGTGTTCACCAGTGGGAGTGGTAAACACTGAACAGCCTGCCTGTGCCTGGAGGAGTGGTTAATACCTAGAAGCTGTAGTTTTATTGGCCATATTGGGTCATTTCTAAAGTCCTTGATCTCTCTATCTCTTAAAACCCGACTGCCACGTGGTTTTGGCATCTTTTCAGGCTTGCTAGTTGTTGCTGAAGCACCTACCAAGGGGAGAAAACGCTGAGAGAAGAAAAGGAGCCACTTTTGTGATTTTAAGTATTTTCTTCTGATTTTTTGCTAAGTTTTACTGCTTTGCCACCTACTTTTTGGCATTTTCCGGCTTGCTAAAGTTTATATATGTAACAGTAACAGTACTTGGAACTCATCTAGAGCCTGTTTACTGCATTTACTGTGTTGCACTTAATTTAAAATTGTTTTTTTCTCTAAAAACTGCATTTTAACTGATTTTGGCCTAGCACTCAAGTGTGGGGTCATTTATTGCACTGTTGTGATTTTTTTGCTGCTTGTGTATCTCTGCTACCTTTAAACTAAAACAAAAAGAAAAAAAAAACAAAAAAATCTTGCTTTTTCCCACTTTCTGAAAGTTAAGAAAGTTCACTTACAGATTTGCTGTTCTGAAATGTTTGGAAGTTTCTAGAAGGCCAGTGCTTGCTTAGGCTAAAGGGAAGTCTCTGTCTTCACCAGTGGGAGTGGTAAACACTGAACAGCCTACCTGTCCATGGACGAGTGGTTACTAAATAGAAGCTGTACTTTTATTGGACATTTTGGGTCATTTCTAAACTCCTTGATCTCTCTCTCTCTCTTAAAATCCGACTGCCACGTGGTTTTGGTGTCTTTTCAGGCTTGCTAGTTGTTGCTGAAGCACCTACCAATGGGAGAAAAAGCTGACAGAAGAAAAGAAGCCACTTTTGTGATTTTAAGTATTTTCTTCTGATTTTTTGCTAAGTTTTACTGCTTTGCTGCCAACTTTTTGGCATTTTCCGGCTTGCTAAAGTTTATATCTGTAACAGTAACAGTACTTGGAACACATCTAGAGCCTGTTTACTGCTTTTCCTGTGTTGCACTTAATTTAAAATTGTTTTTCTCTCTAAAAACTGTATTTTAACTTATTTTGGCCTAGCACTCAAGTGTGGGGTCATTTATTGCACTGTTGTGATTATTTTGCTGCTTGTTTATCTCTGCTACCTTTAAACTACAACTAAAAGAAAAAAAAAATCTTGCTTTTTTCCCACTTTCTGAAAGTTAAGAAAGTTCAGTTACAGATTTGCTGTTCTGAACTGTTTGAAAGTTTCTAGAAGGCCAGTGCTTGCTTGGGCTAAAGGGAAGTCTCTGTGTTCACCAGTGGGAGTGGTAAACACTGAACAGCCTGGCTGTCCCTGGAGGAGTGGTTACTACCTAGAAGCTGTAGTTTTATTGGCCATTTTGGGTCATTTCTAAACTCCTTGATCTCTCTCTCTCTCTTAAAACCATACAACTCTCTTTTTGCACAGTTTTGCGCACTGAGCAGCGTCGGGCTGCACTGCCTAAACAGGTTTAAACTATTCCAGGCTCCACAAAGTCTGCTCTTCACTTTTTCCCTTAGAACTGTTCAAACTCTCAAAGTAATCACTCTATTCTCTTTCTAAAGCCCTGCACTTGCTCAGCTCTTATAAGGAAACACTAACTAACTAAAGCACTACACCCTCCCTGACTTCTCATATGATTTAGGCTCCCGATTGGTCCTTCCTGATCAAGTGAAAAATCAGTTCCCTTCCCCTAATCTGATCAGTAAAAAAACAGTTCCCTATACAAATCTGGTATGTCCAAGGGTCAGTTTCAAGGTTACTCTCCAGTCCAGCTGGTGAATCTGGGAATTTTGAGGCAATGTTACAATTGCCTTATGTACACAGACAACCCTCTCCTCCTTCCAACAAACTCTAATTCATGTGAGAGATGCAGTTACACAGCCAAACTGGAGGCAGAGCTCTCTCAACCCAAGACTGGCACAGTCAGTCAGGAGGAAAAGGTAGCCACCCACGCCACAAATCCAGTCTCACACAGACCTATTGCATCTGCATACCCAACACATAAACACGCAAAAACATACTCGGAGGCTCTAAATAAAAATCTGCCTAAACAGCAAAGACCTCTTAAGCAGATATCCAAGCAACAGCCACCTCTCAACAATACTGACAAATCACATATCTCACAAAATCAGTGTGCCTCTCTGTCACAGCCCTTGAGGCCAAACTACACACCAAATACACTTGTTATAGGGGACTCTATTGTCCGGCACACTGACGTCCCGCTCACCAGACTGAACAAGGAGAAGGTCACTGTAAGCTGCCTGTCGGGTGCCAGGAACTGACACATAACACAAGCACTCAGGTCACTCCAAAGCAAGTACAAGTATGACTCCATCATTGTCCATGCTGGTGTGAATGACCTGAGATTTACCTCCCTGGACTACATGAAAAGAGACATAGAGGAGCTCTCTGACCATGTAGCCCAGGCTGGTATGACGCTGACCTTGAGTAGCATATTGCCCTCACCGAGAATGATGCCACAGTATAAAGACAAAGTGATCAGTTTCAACAATTGGCTAAATTATTGGTGTCATTCAAAGGGGATCCAGCATCTGTCAGCCTGGGATGACATGCTCGACAAACCACGTTGCTTCACTAGGGACGGCTTGCACCTGTCACCCTTAGGCTTTCGTATACTGGCCAAGGCTCTTGCCACCCCCATAGAGCCTTTTTTAGGCAAGGCTCAAAGGACAAACCCACCTCCATAGACAACTCAAGGATAGAAAAACTAAAGGTAATGCTACTCAATGCCAGAAGTCTAAACCTCAAGATACACGCACTCGAGGCTCTCCTCAGCATGGAGAAAATCGATGTCTGTGCAGTAACAGAAACCTGGTTCAAGGCTCCTGAGAGCACCCCAGCACTGCCAGGTTATAACTCATACCATGCGTTTTGGCCCCAAAACTCAGATCGAAGCACAAAAGGAGGGGGAGTATCTATATTCATCAAAGATACCTACACCTCCAGGTTGGTGGCACTGCACGAAGCATCGGAAACCATCCATGTGCAACTAACAGCGGGCAAAACTGCCTTTCAGTTTGTAGCCTGCTACAGAACACCCTCCGTATTACAGGAACCCCACTTGGATTCCTGAGAACACTGGAGAATATGAAGGTCTCTCCAAACACTATGTTATTGGGTGACTTCAACTACCCAAACATTGACTGGGAAAACTACTCATGCCCAAACACCCTCACCCAACGGTTCCTTGAATTTATAAACTCTAATGCAATGGAACAACTGGTCACCACTCCCACAAGAGGGAACAACATATTGGACCTGGTAATCACCAACATGGGGACTCTATGTTCCACACCAGAGGTAAACCCCTCATTGGTAAGATCAGACCATAAACAAATTTCCCTGGACACCCATATCCCATCCCCACCCCAGCCAAGGAAATCACTGTAAAGAATTTCTCAAAAGCCAACTTTGCACTTCTCAAGACTGAGATGGAATCCTAAAAAGCCCCAGGGAGAGGATAATACAGCCCAATCCGGAGAATGCTTTACAAATGCATTATATGAGCACCTGCAGGAATGCATGGATTGTGCTATCCCAAATAAAACCAAGACTCACTCCTCCAAAAACAGGAGACCGGTCTGGTGGACCCCAGCTATAAATAAGCTATACAACAGAAGGAGGAAGCTACTACATGACAGAGCAAAATCCCAAAAAGGGAAGGCATTTCTGATCAGTATTAGCAAGAAACTTTGTTCTCTCATAAAATCATCAAAGGCCAGTTTCGAAAGAAAAATTGCCCTAGACACTAAAGATAATCACAAGGCCTTCTTTAGTTATGTCAGGAATATGGGCAGAAACTCCCAGATATGCTCTGAATTGTTGCATAATGGTACAAAATATACCAGACCTACAGACATAGCCAACATCCTGGCAGACAGATTCAGCGCAAATTCCTCCCACCCTTCCCCCCCAAAGGAGCAAATTCCTATCCCAAATGAATGTAACCTCCCTGACATCACAGATGCACAGGTGAAAGCTGCCCTCTCCAAAGCAAATAACACAGCATCTATGGGATCAGACGGTGTCCCAGGCTGTGTCTTACACGAGTTCCAAGAAGAACTGAACCCTCACATTGCCACTGTTCAAACTTAGCCTTACTACAGGATATGTTCCCAAAGAATGGCATACAGCTACAGTGGTCCCACTCCACAAAGGTGGTGCCACAATGGACCCTGGAAACTATAGCCCCATAAGCCTGACTAGTCAGGTCTGTAAAGCTATGGAGCGTTTTATCATGGAACTCATAAACAAAGACATTGGGAACCTCCAGACACTGGACCCTACCCAATTCGGCTTTGTTAAGGGCAGATCTTGCCTCTTAAACTTAGTTGATTTCTTTGAAACAGTTACCAAAGCCATAGATGAGGGCAAGGTAGTCCACACAGCCTACCTGGACCTCGCAAAAGCCTTCAACACAATACCCCACTCGGGCATCATAAATAAGCTTACCAGCTTAAATATCAACCCCTATATTACAAGATGGGTTGCAAACTGGCTCAGAGATAGAACCCACATGGTCAGAATTGCAGGTGCCATGTCCGAATCCAAACCAGTTACAAGTGGTGTCCCACAGGGCTCAGTTCTGGGACCTCTCTTGTTCGGTATATACTTCTCTGAGGTTCAGGCTAACATGGGGGGATTATGGCTGACAAAGTTCACAGATGACTGCAAACTGGGGGCCATAATCGAATGGAATCTCCAGCTGACGCAAGCATCCTCCAAAAGGGTCTCACAGAGACAGATGCTTGGTGCCAGAGCCATGGTCTCAAGCTAAATGCTAAAAAGTGCATAGTCATCCCCTTTGGGAAAAACAAGGTGCCCACAAATTACCACATAGGTGGAAATCCATTAAATACGGAAGAAGTAACTAGAGATTTGGGGACAAACGTAGATAGTAATCTCTCCTTTGATAATCACATTGCCAAAGTGGTTAGAAAGACCTTCTATATAGCCCACCTTATCATGAAATGGTTCACATCTAGATCAGGAGAGGTCATTGTGCCCCTCTACTCATTACTCATCAGGTCCATAATTGAGTACAATGCCCCTTTTGGGATGTACCTTACCCGACACCTGCAGCAACTGGAAAGACCCCAAAAGTACCTCACCAAGAGGATCATGGGCTACAAACAGATGTCCTATGCAGCTCGACTAAAGAAACTCCAGCTCTACTCAGTTGCTTACCACCTACTCAGAGGCGATCTATGCCTGACGTACAAAGCCATGTCAAACCCAGAATTAATGGACATACTCCACCTCAAAAAATCCAAGTCCCTTAGAGCTACACGATCCAGGGACCTAAACCTCAGCACAAAAATAAATAGGACATGCTGGAGGGACAGATTCATTTCCCAGAGGCTCCCCTCACTCTGGAACAGAATCCCAATTCATATTAGACATAGCCCCTCGCTGACCCTCTTCAAGCGAAATCTGGACGCGTGGATGGGAGATCGCAAATTCACCCCTGGGATCTCTTCTGTGTCCCTGCTAGACAGAGGCACAGTAAACTAACCTTAAAAGGGTACCTTCTGTGACCTACTTTAAAGAGGCACAGTAGGCTAATCTAATAGGGAGGCGGAAGCCAAATACACTCTGGCTAGGCTTATAAATGCCCTAGGGCAGATAGCCTAGTATCTACCTATGAACCTATAGTCCTTGGCATGGACATTGCCTGGGATGTGCATGTCCCACAATAATGTACAGTGACATGTACAGATGTACCTGGTTTGGCTGGCACATGTTGTGTACACAGACTGTTATCTTCCGATATGCCAGTACTGGCCTGGTGTGGCAGAACCTGCTTATAATCAGCAGGTTGACCCTGCACCTGCATGTATAGCATGATACAAGTATTCCCTGGTGTCAGTGGCATCAGTCCATACAGGGCACACGTGTAAGGTATTGTATGGCCTCTGTGGATCACATTTGATGGCACCACATATGTTGCAGGCATCCAGTGGGGAACAAAGTGAAGGCACATTGTCCTCAATTATGTGCCTGTTGTACTGCTGTACAGGGTGCCATGCCCTCTGCAGCCCACTGCAATCACACCATGCCTACTATTTGTCATCAATGTGCAGGGTACTAGCAACATAGCAGGATATTCTAGGCAAGTGTGTTTGTGTATGACACATGGGTTCAGGATGTATTCCGGGTAATAGTAGGGTTGAATACTTTGTTCACCAGGCCTTTTGCCAGATGTAGGGGTATGGCTTGCCAACACAGTCCCATGGCTGACTGACATCTGTACTCCTTGTGAGGTGGACATTGTGACATATAAGACGGACACCATATAGGAAAATTAAAAAAATCTGCTCCTCCAACATGCCCAGTGGTTAGACACTCACAGCCACCTCCACACAGGCTCTGACAGTCGAACACACACACACACACACACACACACACACACACACACACACACACACACACACACACACACACACACACACACCTGCCATGTCCTGGAATAGAACCCCTACCTAACTAGTGTATTACACTACAGCATTACGCAGTTACAGCATGCACTATGGAGATTATTGAGTTACAGCAGTCCCAGAGGTATATGTCTAGGTGGGTGACATCAGCAGGATTGCCAAAGGTGGTCATTTGAATCGTAAGGAGTGTGCATACTCTAAAAAGCATTGTTCCTGTCTCAGGCAGACAGAGACACACACACAGTTGGTCTGGTTTGGAATAGAACCCCTACCTAACTAGTTTATCACACTACAGCAATACACAGTTACAGCACATGCTATGGAGAATACTGGGTTAGAGTAGTCCCAGAGGTGTATTCATAAGTGGGTGACATCAGCAGGATTGCCAAAGAAGGGCATTCCAAGTGTACTGCAGGTTGTGCATGTCTGTTACCTGCGTGTACCTGCTGCTTACTGTCACAAAAACACATTTACACCTTCTTAAAAGTGTTTTATGCAGTCCTAATTCATAGGTTCATAGGTTCATACTAGGCTATCTGCCCTGGGGCATTTATAAGCCTAGCCCGATTGTGTTTGACTTATGCCACCCCTTGATTTGAGTATACTGTGCCCTTTTTAAAGTTTAGTTTACTGTGCCTCTGTCTAATAGTGACACGGAAGTAATCCCCGGGACAAACCTACGATCCCCCATCCACTCATCAAGATTCTTCTTGAACAGAGTCAGTGAGGTGCTCTGCCTAACATTAATTGGAATTCTATTCCAGAGCGAAGGGAGCCTCTGGGTTATGAATCTGTCCCTCCAGCATGTTCTGTTTATTTCTGTGCTGAGGTTCAAGTCCCTCAAGCGCGTGGCTCTAAGGGATTTAGATTTACTGAGGTGGAGCATGTCCATTAACTCTGGGTTGGACATAGCTTTATATGTCAGGCATAGATCACCTCGAAGTAGGCGGTATGCAACTGAGTAGAGCTGGAGTTTTTTTAACCGAGCAGCATATGGCATCTGTTTGAGTCCCTTGATCCTCCTGGTGAGGTACTTTTGGGGTCTTTCTAATTGCTGCAGGTGTCGGGTAAGGTACATCCCAAAGGGGGCATTGTATTCTATGATGGGCCTGATGAGGGATGAATAAAGGGGCACGATTACCTCTCTTGATCTAAATGTGAATCCCTTCATGATGAGGTGGGCCATGTAGAAGGTCTTTCTAACCACTTTGGCAATGTGGTTGTCAAAGGAGAGATTGCTATCAACTTGGGTCCCCAGATCCCTAATTACTTTCTATGTACTTAATGGGTTACCACCTATGTGGTAATTTGTGGGCACATTGTTTTTGCCAAAGGGTATGACTATACACTTTTTGGCATTTAACTTTAGACCATGGCTCTGGCACCAGTTATCCATCTCTGTGAGACCTTTTTGAAGGATGTTTGTGTCAGCTGGAGAGTCGATTATGGCGCCCAGTTTGCAGTCATCTGCAAACTTGGTGAGCCATAGTCCTCCCACGTTGGCCTGTACCTCAGAAAAGTAAATACCGAACAAGAGAGGTCCCAGGACAGAACCTTGTGGGATGCCACTTGTGACCGGTTTCGAGTCTGACATGGCTCCAGCAACTCTGACTCTGTGGGTTCTGTCTTTGAGCCAGTTTGCGACCCATCTTGTGACATAGGGGTTTATATTTAGGCTGGATAGCTTATCTATGATGCCCGAGTGGGGTATTTTGTCAAATGCCTTTGCGAGGTCCAGATAGGCTGTGTGGACTACCTTTCCTTCATCTATGGCCTTGATGACTGTTTCGAAGAAGTCGACCAGGTTCAAAAGGCAGGATCTGCCCTTGACGAAGCCAAATTGGGTAGGATCTAGTGTCTGTAGGTCCCCAATGTCTTTGTTTATGAGTTCCATGATGATCCTCTCCATAGCCTTGCATACTAGGCTAGTCAGGCTTATGGGGCGATAGTTTCCAGGGTCCACAGAGGCGCCACCTTTGTGGAGTGGGACCACTGTTGCTGTACGCCATTCTTTGGGCACATATCCTGTAGTGAGGCTGAGATTGTACAGCAGTTTTACTTGAGGGATTAGTTCTTCTTGGAGTTCATGTAGGACACAACCCGGGATGCCATCTGGTCCCATGGAAGCAGTGTTTTTTGCTTTGGAGAGGGCGGCCTTCACCTGACCATCAGAGATGTTTGGGAGGCTGCACTCTGCTGGGATAGATACTTGATCTTTTGGGGGGGGTGGAGAAGTTTGCACTGAACCTGTCTGCCAGGATATTGGCGATGTCTGTGGGTTTAGTGTATTTTTTGTCATTTAGAATCAACTCAGAACAAGTCTGGGAGTTGCATCCCAGGTTCCTAACATAACTGAAAAAAGCCTTATGATTGTCTTTAGTGTCCTGTGCAATTTTTCTCTCGAAGCTGGCCTTGGAGGATTTTATGAGGGATCGTAATTTTTTGCTAGTACTGATCAGAGATGCCTTCCCTTTTAGGGATTTTGCTCTATCATGTTGTAGCTTCCTCCTTCTGTTGTACAGTTTATTTATGGCTGGGGTCCACCAGACTGGACGCCTGCCTTTGGATGATTGGGTCTTGATTTTGTTTGGGATAGCATGATCCATGCATTCCTGGAGATGTCCGTAGAATGTGTTTATATAGGATTCTGCAGTTTGGGCCGTAGTTTCCACTGGCCCTGGGGCCTTGAAGGATTCCACTTCAGTTTTGAGAAGTGTAAAGTTTGCTGTTGAGAAGTTTTTCACTGTGGTTTTCTGGGCTGGGGGTGGGGTCGGGATGTGGATATCCAGTGAAATTAATTTATGGTCTGATCTTACCAATGAGGGATATACTTCTGGTATGGAGCATAGAGTCCCCATGTTGGTAATGATCAGGTCTAGTATGTTTGCCCCACTTGTGGGAGTGGTGACTAGTTGTTCCATAGCATTTGAGTTTATAAATTCCAGGAACCTTTGGGCTAAGGTGCTGTGGCTTGAGTAATGCTCCCAGTCTATGTTTGGGTAGTTGAAGTCGTCCAATATAATGGTGTTCGGAGAGATCTTAGTGTTCTCCAATGTTTTCAGGAAAGCCAAGTAGGATATGGAAACTCCCCCTCCTTTTGTGGTTCGGTCCGGGTTTTGGGGCCGAAAAGCATGATATGAGGTATAACCTGGTAGTGCTGGGGTGCTCTCTGGAGCCTTGAGACAGGTTTCTGTCACTGCACAGATATCGATGTTCTCCATACTGAGGAGAGCTTCGAGTGCATGCATCTTGAGGTTAAGACTTCTGACGTTTAGCAGCATTACGCTTAGTTTCTTGTTCCTTGTGCTGTCTATGGAGGTGGGTTTGACTTTTGAGCCTTGCCTAAAAAAGGCACTATGGGGGTGGTAAGAGCCTTTGCCAATATCCGAAAGCCCAGGGGTGACAGGTGCAAGCCATCCCTAGCGAAGCAACGTGGCTTGTCGAGCATGCCATCCCAGGCTGACAGACACTGGATCCCCTTTGAATGACACCAAAATTTTAGCCAATTGTTAAAATTGATCATTTTGTCTTTGTACTGTGGCATCATTCTAGGTGAGGGTAAGATGCTGCTCAAGGTCAGGGTCATACCGGCCTGGGCTACATGATCAGAGAGCTCCTCTATGTCCCTTTTCATGTAGTCGAGGGAGGTACATCTCAGGTCATTCATGCCAGCATGTACAATGACTGAGTCATATTTGTATTTGCTTTGGAGTGACCTGAGTGCTTGCTTTATGTGGTGGATCCTAGCGCCTGACAGGCAGCTCACGGTGACCTTCTCTTTATTCAGCCTGGTGAGCGGGACGTCAGTGTGTCTGACAATAGAGTCACCTATTACAAGGGTATCAGGTGTGTTATTCAGCCTTAAGGGCTGTGACTGCTTGGCACACTGACTTTGTGTGCTATGTGTTGTGTGTGTTTTTTTTATTTTGGGGTAGCGTTTGCTTGGATGTCTGCTTTGGAGGTCTCTGTTGCTTAGGTAGATTTTTATTTAGAGCCTCCGAGTATGTTTTTGTGTTTTTATGTGTTTGGTTCGCTGTTGTGATGGGACTATGTGATACTGGAATTGTGTTGTGTGAGGTTACCTTCTCCTCCTGACTGGTTACACCAGTTTTGAGATGAGAGAGCTCAGCCTCCAGTTTGGCTATATGGTTGCATCTCTCACATATATTTGAACCTGTTTGGAGGAGGAGGGGGTTGTCCGTGTACATGAGACAGTTGTAACATTGCCTCAAAATTCCCAGATTTACCAGCTGGAATGGAGAGGAAACCATTGACTGACATTTGGACATGCTAGAGTAATATAGGGAACTGAATTAAAATGGACCAATAGGGGTCAAGGTAATCGTAGAGAGTATAAGAGTAAGTAGTGCTTATGGTTTATTAGTGCTAACTTGTAAGATTACTTATTTGGACCAGTGAGGGGCCTTAGAATGAGAATATGGTGTTTAATTTGAGAGATAGAGCAGTTCTAAGGGAAAAAGTGAAGAGCAGACTTTGTGGAGCAGGAATAGTTTAAACCCAATTAGGCGGCGCTGCCCGATGTTGCGCTATGCGCAAAAATGCGCAAAAACACGCAAAAGAGGGTTTTAAGAAAGGGAGATCAAGGAGTTTGGAATTGATCCAAAATGGCCAATAAAACTACAGATTCAAGGCAGTAACTACTCCCACAGGGGCAGGCAGGCTGCTCAATGTTTATCACTGCCACTGATGAACAGAGAGACTTCCCTTTAGCCCAAGCAAACAATGGCCTCCAAGAAGCTTACAAACAGTTCAGAATAGCAAATCTGTAATTGAACGTTTTTAAATCTCAGAAAAGTGGGAAAAAAGCAAGATTTTTTTGTTTTTTTGATTTTTTTATGGAATGCAGAGGTTCACATGTATCAACAAGTTAGAACAGTGCAGTAAATGACTCCACACTTCAGTGTTAGGCCAGAGACAGATAAAATGCAAGTTTTAAGAAAAAAAAAATGATTTTAAAAATAAGTGCAGGCAGAAATTTCAGTAATCAATCAGTAATTGACAGTATCAACAATGCTTGAAGGTCTCAAACCATGGACCATGCACACTGAGGTCACTGGATGCACCACTAAGCCACCTGGGTTGTGCACGTGTTGCATGGAGTCTATAATGCACATCCTACTACAAGTATTCCACAGTACTGAAAACAAATGGGACAGTCCCTTTGTGTACATATGTTACAGTACCCTTGAATGTACTGTACTCTTTGAAACAACAAAGACAAGTCTACATCTGTACAACTCTTATAACTATATATATATATATATATATATATATATATATATATATATATATATATATATGCACCTACGGGATGTGTACACACACACACACACACACACACACACACACACACACACACATACACAGACACAGATATATATATATATATATATATATATATATATATATATATATATATATATATATATATATATATATATATATATATATGTATGTATATATATATACACGTCTGAACACCCTTTTTGACACCAAAGGTTTCCAAAGGAACTGATGTGTACACAACACAGAGGCATCTCTTGTGTTATAACATTTAAATCAGAAGCAGTTCACCAGAGAAGGGATGGTTGTTGTGCATGTGGAGTTTGGTGTGGGGAATGATGGCTAATGTAATCTACCCTGGGGATTGTGGAGTTATGGTGGGGGAATTATGGGTATGGACCTACACCCCAGTGACCACTTCTATGTCACTGCTCGACAGTGGCACAGGAAAATAACATACCCAACTGTAGTCATGCTTGACTGTGTATTCTTTACCATTCCTAACTATGTAATACTTTGTAGACACTGGTCACCACAGATGGCTACCATGGTGTGCTAAAAGACATTACACATGTGTATGCCTGACTACAGGGTAGTCACACACACAAACACGCACACACTTGCCAGTATTGTGCATACATGTCTTTCCTATGTAAAGATAACTAGTACAGTGGAATGCAGTTGGGATATGTGCCACAGAACACATACAATTACATTTACTGATTCCACATCTGAGCTTGGTGACATCACAGGACCAATTACATGCAGTGGGGATGGGGGAAGAGAGAGGTATAGCGGTTGACAGGGATAAAGGCCAGTGCAAAAGGAGGTATCTCTTTGGAATGCAGCTAAACCTGCTGCCATGACAGGATGCAGACACAAATACACACACACAACCTATGCTGACACACACACTTAGGCATTTGTTGAGACACACACACACAAACACACTCAGCCATGTGCTGACACACACACAATCACATGCACACAGTTGCCAGTGGTGGGATCAGAACTGCTGCCTATCTAAGGATCACTATTACAGTACTAGGCATTTAACGAGATGTGCCACAGAGATTACATATCCCAAGGCAGTCAGACTGCCCTTCTACAACTGAGGACAACAACAGGGAGACTGACAATCATGAAGTACATAGCTGTCTGTGTGTTTAAAGTAGGTGTCCATTACAACCTGTATGCACAAACAAGACACACCATCCACAGGTAGGCCTGAGAGGTATAGTTGTAGCACAACAGGAACCTGAACTGGAGTATGGCCATCTGCAGAAGGGACAACTACTATCACTATACAGGGTTACAGTGGGCATGCTCATACACTTAGTAGCTCAGGGCCATTTGGGATGCACTATGACTACAACTACACAAGGTTATACTGGGCATGGTCATACACTTTGTAACAAAGGGCTTGTTGGATGCACTGACTCAAATTACACAAGATGGCAGTGGGTACGCTCATACACTTAGTAGCACAGGGCTGTATGGAATGCACTTCGATTATAACCACTGAAGGCCACAGTGTGCATGCTCAAACACTTACATGTACAGAACATGTTGTAATAGACTCCTATTGTAAACGCACAGGTTTACAATTAGGTACATCGTACCTGTCAGTATATATGCACATCATACTGGTTTACTACCTGATACCTGTATGTAGCCTTTAAATGATATATCGGTGTCTGTGCAGTGTGATACACATGCATACATGTACATGAAGTACTGACATATATATGTTACATATACACATTCATGCATGTGTGGATGTGACAGACAATAGGTTACCTGGGTCGCACAGGCGGATGCTACCTACAGCATGTGTCACACACCTTGCTGCCCTGAAAGGCATACATTGATAGCAGGTTGTGGACAGTGGCATTATACATGGAACAGTGGCATGTGCAAGCATATTGTGTGAGCGGGCCACCTTGTGTAATGGTACTGAGGTGCAGTAGTCAAGATGACCTCTCCCGGTTGTTAGTAGTTGTCAATATTGGCAGGACTGCTACCCTAAGTATATCTCACATTGGTCATATACACAAGTTCTGCCGCTGTCCGTCACCTTACATGGGGCATTTGCTACCAAGTACATTAATGCCACATGCAGTGATGTCATGGTATGGGTGGCAACTACTAGACCAAAACAATGAACCAATGTCCTGCTGTTATTATGAGGTTGTCCAGTGTCTGTCATTCCAGGCTGTCATAACCAAATGACGTGCCTTCAACACAGAGCACATGCATCCATGTTACACATGTGTGTGGATAATAACTAGGTCACATTTACCATATAGCTGCATTCCAAGGCAAATGTCCTACACACAGATGTAACACCCTGACACCTACATGACAATTGCAGTGGATGCTTATGCTAACCCATGCTAGATGTGTGGCTTTAGTAATCCATTTGCTCAATGTAGAACCTACAATGGGGAATACTGACATCTGTGCAGTGATGAGCACCTGGTTGAAGGCACTGTAGTGCACAATTGCACTACCACCATATAACTCAGATCCAGATATCTGAACCATTCCAGGTGGTGGTGTACACATATTCATAAAGGCTACTCACATGTAAAGACCACAGCTCCAACATAACACATCACAGATGAGTCAGGTACAGGTGACAGTGGCAAATGCTGCATTCTAGGTTGTATCCTCATGTACATCCAGCACCATGTTCCTAGACTACCAACACATATCCATATGTGGTATGACATAGTATGGTAGACCACCAGATGACCCTCGATTGGTGGACTGTACCTAGGCCTACATCAACTGTGCAAAGTACCCATGTACAGACACAGCTGCATAATGTGTTATGCAATACAATAATACCACTATTTGTAACCAGCTCAGTTGTACACATACCAGGGTCCCTCAGATGTTGTCAGCATTAACACAGTTGACTGTTGCTGTACACCAGTAAACAACACCCTTATGGTTGGATATGACCTAACTGTACCTGCCTTGGATATGTACATCCCACACTCATACAACATAAATTACATTACCATAGCTTATGTTTTCCTTTCTACATACAGGTGGCTACAATCATTATACACATGCATATGGCAGATAGCATGCTAACAGTACATAAGGTTTGATATCTATGTTGACAGAGGTAATATCCCCTATCTACTGGTCACCCATGACACCTATCATATCATACAACACCCCATGTGGCATGTATGTCTTTAGACATGTCCACCTAATGCACTGCCTACAAACATACCCAAATAACAGGACCATAGGACCTACACAAGGTGTGTATTGACAGACTCAGGGAAATCCAGCTCTGCTCTGTATGTTCCTGAGTAGTCACAGGTGATATGTTCATGACATGTACAGCCATGTGTGGCCACAGCTCTTACATATACCCCTCGTCAACAATTGCAAGCCATGCATGCTGTGTGCTGTCTGGACATTAGCCTTAGTTCCACAATAGCCTGTACGTGCTGGGGTGAGATGTTTACAGCCAGAGACCTTGCACATGCTTGAATGAGTGTACTGCCTAGCTCTAACAGAGCACATTGCTGGCACTCTTCCAGTACACATGAGGTGTGTGTGGCAAATATGATGTGCTCACTGTTGACCATTACAGTGCCTTGGCTTCACCATGGCACTGTCAAAGTAATAGTTCGTAGAAGCATGACATGGAATAATGCTGTGTGTGTCACGCTGATATTTGCTGTTGTAATTTATGTACACATGGCTACTCGGTGAAAGTGGTGGTGTCCTACCAGTACATGAACACAACATTCATTATGGTTTAATGCTCTACTATGTTTCACACATGGCATGGAGAAGGTGTGGAATGTTTCCTCTTGACCTGCTAGAGCATGTACTGATGTAGACCGCATATGTGTACATGTATTGCTGTTTATGCAGATTCCATGTGTGTGCAGTGTCTGATGTCTGAAGTTGACTGTTGTCTTAGTACATCATGCTGTTGCAATACAGCCTCAACATTGCCAGCTGTATATGGTGATATGCCTATGTACAGTAAGCCGTACATGAGGTATGGACAGACATTTGGACATAACTACTAAGTGGTGGGGCTTCCTTGCAGATGAATGATTACTGAGGACAGCTGACTGGTGTGTTACAACCAGTCCTACAATAACCTGTGTACCTGCTAGTGTCAGGTTTTGTTAATTGAAGTAGAAGACAGACAATGTAGAATGCTGTAAGGGTGACACTGAAGGCAAACCTCATGACACCTGTAAAAGTAATACCTCCCCTGTGCATATATTGTGCATATATCAGCACAGTTGTCAAAGGAAAGAGTCAGTAAGCATTGTACCGGATGCGATAGCACTGTACTTGTGTAGTACCTATCATGAGATAGGGTGGTGTTTGATTCACAGTACTGGCACGTGTGGGTGTGTGTCCATATATGTCACGTATGGTTGGGAATACATCCCACATATTATCACTCTCCTGAATATTGTTGCTGACACCAGTACAGAGTGAAGTGCAGAAAGAAAGGCATAGGCAGGTGGTTTAATCTCACACATGTAAAGTGTCTCTATGTGTGTAACATAGGTGTATCCCTTTGTGAATGCCTGTGTGTGTGTGTGTGTGTGTGTGTGTGTGTGTGTGTGTGTGTGTGTGTGTGTGTGTGTGTGTGTGTGTGTGTGCGTATGGCTGTCAGTGTGTATGGCTGTCTGGTTCCTGAAGTGAGGCTGTATTTTACCATAGTGAAATGTTAATGCCCCCTCCCCCCATCCACTCAAAGCAATCTAGCATCCCTGTTGATATCATCAATCGTAGACAGGCATAATAACCTCCTGTTAACATGTACTCCCTGTGGTGTGACCTGTTGTTACATAGCCTACTTATGGACCCCCCCTCCCCACATACACTCACGGCACTGTAGTATCTCTGTCGATGTCCTCGATCTTAGGCCATTCCAACTACCTGTACATGTGCAATCTCTGTGGCACGTCTTGTAATTGAGTAGTATTATAATGATGATATGCACATAGGTAGGGGTCCTCATCCGAACACTGGCAACTGTGTGTGTGTGTGTGTCAGAGTGTGTGTTACTGTGTCTGTGAATCCCTGGGTGTGTCTGTGTTTGCATGCTGTCATGGCAGTGGGTTTTACCACTTCCCAATGAGAAGCCGCTATTTCCACTGGCCTTTACCTTTGTCTTCCGGCATACCGCTCTTTTATCCACTCCATGCTCCAGGTAACTATACCTGTGATGTCACCCACTATGGATGTGACGTCTCTGAACACAGTAGCTTTCTACACAGCTATCATGCTCTTGAATCATTAGAACAGTAAACATAATTGAAACATGGGAGAGTATAACTGTGATGTTGAAGCAGCAACGTGCATGCAGGTACTGTCATTCTGACCTGTGGGTAGTCAACATGTACATATGAGGATCCCGCAAGCACCAACATCCCCGGCCCATGCAACTACACCTGAAAGAGGAAGGCAGAACGTCAGAATCATCATGCTGTCAGTGTTGTTACACATGACACATTCTGTCAAACGTACAAAATGCACTCTACAACTGCAATACATGGTATGTTTGCTGCCTGTCAACACTACTCAATATTAATCTACAATTGTCTACCTAGTATGTTCACCCTGTGCATCAGACCATATGAACATGTCCCTGCACCGATTGTGTGGATGACTGGGATGTGGTACAGACATCATCATATGCACTGGGTAATAATGTTTGCCAGAGGCCTAGGCTGTGCCATTGGATGACATCATGTGTGTGTGTGTGTGTGTGTGTGTGTGTGTGTGTTAGGGCCTGTGATATCATTGGGTGTGTGTGTGTTGAGGTGCCCTACATTTGTTTCCAGTGTGTGTGTATGCATGCACACAGATCGGGCATGTGGCTGGCCTACACAGGGGTAATATTGACAGCTGCAGACTGTACAAGGCAGGTTTCACAGTTTTCGGTTTCTGGCCATGGCCATGTGACCTGCGCCTGCCAGGGGTTGCACGGACACTACCAGGCAGAGGTCCAGATTGGGTACCGTCTGATGACACATGTCTACTGGATTCGTGTCCCTGTTGGAAACATCCAGGACCACGTGCTCATGGCCTGCTGTATCCTGGTGTGGACTGCACAGCACCAACTGTACTGTTGCTGCTACTGCCACTATGGGAGCAAGCATGTGCAGTAGCATGTTCATGTATACCTTCAACAGGTGGTGTAGCTGACATACGTCCACGTGCCCGATGCCTCACTCCCACCAGATGTTCCAGCACAGACATTCCACGCTTGAGGATTGACATGCCACAGTCAAGGATCATACCATGTCACCCAATCATCTATCCAACACATCTGCAAGATGATGGGTGAGCATTTGCAAGTGCCTGGATGTTGTCAGTTAACGAATGTACAGCAGCCCTCTCATGCCTCAGAACTTCTCTGTTGTGCTGTTCAGCACGTGCCTGTGCCTCCATTACAGCATGAAACATGCGTCTGGTGACTTCAGCTGATGTGCTTGGTCACGCAGGCATATGATGGCCAGTGGTCCTCCTACAAGCAGCACTGGGCACATGCCTGTGTGGGACTTCACCAGTCTGTTGACTGGGATCATGGTTTGCAGGCACACCTTCCATAGTCACCACACTTCCCTGTTCCATGCTACCACCTGCCAACTCTCCTTCCTCTATGGCCGTTGGTGATGGGGTATGTGCAGGCAGAGGAACTGTGTGTGAGGATGATGAGGATGAGGGGGAGACAGGTGGAATGGCAACCAATGGCACAGATTCAGCCTCTGACAACTTTGCCTGTGCCTCAATCATACTATCATCATCACTGCTAAAGTCTGTGGACACTAACATCAGGTGGACCGCAGAAGGGCAACCCACCTACATCAACACCTGTGAGGGGAAGACAAGAACATTATATTACAAGTTATACCAGACACAAACACACACACACACACACACACACACACACACACACACAGAATGACACACAGACAGACAGACAGACACAGACAGACAGACATACAGACAGACACACACAAACAGACACACACACAGACAGACACACACACACACAGGCAGGCAGACACACACAGACAGACACACAGACTGACACACACTGACACACTGACACACACTGACACACACTGACACACACTGACACACACGGACACACACTGACACACACGCTACATGCAGGTGATATGGCAAATGGCAATCAGCTTAGACAATTATAGTTTCAGCATAGGCAATTATAGTGGTACTTATCATACATCCCTGAGTTGCACACAACAGCATACGTGTGTTATAGCAGACGGCATGCACCTTACATAATTATAGTGGTGGTTAGCATACATACCTGCATTGCACCATTTGTGTTAGTAGCCTATGCCCCATACCTGCAACACAATGCATGCACTTTGCACCATTGCACTGCACTGCCATGCTGTGTGCAACATACACCACATGTTAGCAGACCATCACTGACCTTTGTACATCTACCACTGATGCTCTGTGTTGGCCACCACCCCTATGTGTAAGGACATGAGTTGTAGGGTATGTCGACTGCATACTATGTTTGCCTGAACCCTAGCTTGCATATCTCCCCCAAAGCAGTGCATGTCTTTTCAACATTATTCCGCCTACCCCTGAGCTGAGTGTAGACATTGTGCATGTGGCTGTACACACGTTTGACATGGCTGTCCCTACTTTGCAATGGTGCCACATACCAACACAGGTTTACAGTACACCGGCCTGCTGTGTGGTGTATGACCTTGCCCATCACATGTAGTATGACATGTCTTCTGCTTACGTGCTAAATGACATGCATTCATGTGTAATGCAATGGTGTCCTTTCCAATCTACAGTACTGTAATGGTGTCCCAATGCAGGGATGTGCTATACTAACATGGGTCTTCAGCTGATGCAATGTTGTCTGTGCACCCTACAAATATGCAGGGACATACTGCACATTGAGCTGATGTGCATAGCCATTGCAGGGCATCATGTGGCTTCACAATTGCTGTACAGTGTGAGCTACTGACCCAGTTCATAGCCATGACTATGTTCATATACAATACATATCTAATGTGGAATGTGATCCACGTCACTGAGGTGTATACACAATAAACCCTAATGTGAAATGTGTGACACAGGTCATAGAAGGGTATACGGCTGACACCCCTGCACCTCTGCAATGATATTACTGATACCTGGCAACTTTGCCCACATATGGCTAACTTACACATACTCTATGACCCACATGCCATCTGTGTGCCTCACACACATGAGGAGCAGGCATGACAGTGATGTCTGACACCAGCAAGGTGAATATACTGTATCTGTGGCTTGATGTGGATGTATGTGTTTGTTGTGCAACAAATGTATGTATTTGGATACTGTATAGGTGAATGCTTCCATGTCGTGACACACTCCAGATGTTCAAGACATGTTATATGGTGGTTACATGTTATGCCTACACAAGCTGTGCACAGGCCTGTATGATGTTTAGTGTTTCAAATCTGCAATATCACTATTACACAAAGGCCATAGTTGTATTGTGTCAGGCCAATGTACAACAGGGTGTACACACATGTACATCACTTCTACTGTGTGTGTTGCGCTTCATGTCTCTGGCCATCCTCCATGGCCATGTGTACACATGTTCAGTCCAATGGTTGCGATGGCCATCTTATTTCACATGCCAGTGTTATCCCATATGACATACACCCATAGATGTCATATGACCCACTGAGGACAGGGTATGCAGACAAAGGGTGGTATGTATGGGATGTGAGACATGTTTTGCAGGATAGTTGAGCAGTGTTGCAGTCAGCCCACTACATGTCATGGACATGTCTGATAGCTCATGACATTGTGTGACATTCATAGCAAGGGTATACTCCGCAAGGATGTATCCTGTGGGCCAGGCATACTCCAGCTCCAACACATTTAGTGAGTATGCACACATATGCTGTCTGTAGAGTACTGTTCATATTCCCAACATGTGTAGTGCTGATATGTAGTACCTGTACTTACAATGGAACACACCCCCACCATTGTATTCACTGTTGTCCACACATCTGACAATGACAGTTTGGAAGGTTTAGTGTAAGTGTTTAATATAGTCTTCAATTGTTTCACATAGGTAAACAGTGTGATGCATTGCAGGTCTGACCAGTGTCCATTAACAGGACCACCATACATTATGTGTACATGTGCTATGGCAGATAGCATGTTATTAATATGTTCCATGCATTATCAGGCCTGGTAAATAATAACAATCTCACCTGACACAGGCTGCTGTCACTGCAAAATGCCAGAGGTACCTAAATAGGGGTGGCACACCAGTAAGATCAGTATCCACAGCTGTGTGGTAGCTACAGGATGCAATGTCCATGTTAGCACATAAGCAACTACAATACACTATACTATGGAGTATGCACATCTGTGCATACATAGAGTAGCAGACTATAGTATGTGGCATGTGTGCATGCATGCCTTGCATATGATGTTACATTACATATTGCACAGTAACATATGTAACTATGTGATATATAGTTGTGTTTTATGTGCAGTAGTGACTTAGCAGGCAACTCCAGGGTCAGTGGTTGGGAGACACCCACCTCCACAATACCAGCTAAAGCTTGTTGATGGAGGTCTGCAGGTGTCCACAGGTTGGCCAGTAGCTCCTCAGTACGTGTGAGTGGGGGCTGGGTGAGTGCCCCCCCCCCACCTGTTGCACCTTGTTCCCTGGTGATTGCATTAGCACGCTGTTAAACCCATCTTATCAGGTCAGTGCAGTGTCGGCGCACCTGCTGAGAGGTGCGATTGTGATCGCCAACATAAATTACCCTCCTGTAGAGTTTCTCCCACAGCACATCCCGCTGCTGTGCATCCTGTGGCACATGGCTGAAGAGCATTGTGTAGTTGTCGAGGAGGTATGGGATGAAGACCTCATCCTCCAAGTGGCTGTACGGTGGCAGTCTGCTATGTGGCATACCTGGAAAACATAACGATGGGGATAGGTCACAGTAACTCATAGAGAATTACAGCTGTACATACATGTGTATCACATTTATTAAGATTACAAATACATCTTTGTAACTCTACATGACACTAACACCACTGACATGTATAGGTCACACACATTTGACACCTAACATGTGTAATGTGATGTTATCACCATATATGTGTGTCATGTGATGACATTGCTCATACACCATGTGGATGTTGTCTTGATGGGGACATTTCTGTTTGCCTGTAGTGGCGTCATTACCTATCAGCACATGCCTGGATGTGTTCACATTAATGCAATAGACCTTAATGCTGTGTATATGCCACATATATAGTCATACATAGCCATTAGGGACATGATCTGTGACCCTGCAGACTTGCAAGCATGTATGTGTTTTGCCATATACATCTACATGGCACTGTACAGCTGTGTAGCATCCTGCCATGTATTGCCTGTGTTACACATGTGTAACACATGGGACAATAGCTAGCCTGTTGGTATTTGCAGTGTTGGATATCAACTATAGCATGTATGGTCATAGGGATCTAGTAGGCTATATGCCCTGGGCCATTTATGAGGCTAGGCAAACAGGTTACCTAGCTGTAGGCAACAGACAGGTAAGTTTTAGTGGCCAGTTCAAGCAGTGCCACAGCACTGATATACATGGTTATTGATATATTTGGCATGCGGTCATCACACCATGTCACAGAGAGGGGCGATGTGCAGCTTCGCTGGACAGGGATGCATAGTATGACAAGAGTATGTTAAGTGTATGTGACGGGGATCTGTCAGGCATGTTGGGATCCTTGTACTAGAAAGGTGGATGTCCATGACATATGTGTTTATTTGGGATCAGGATGTGTTAAGTGTAGCATGTACAACACCAGACATGGCTTTATTCAGGGTAGGCTGCATGCTACATAGTGCAGCTAGGGATTGTGAAGGGCACTGTAGGCCATCTACAGATGGGCAATAACCGCTAAAGGAAATATGTGATCTATTATGGTTCACATGGGTGTTGAGTATGGCTGAGCAGTTATTTCTATATCCCTGGATGGCACCCTGTCATGATTAGGGGTGCCACATATGACTACCTGTCTTTTGTGGTGATGTAACTATAAAAGGGAAGTACTGTCCAGCTGCATCCCATATACTCAGTTGCCATTATGTTGACCGCTGCCTAGGTGGTAGTTAATTTGTACAGGGTTTGTAACATAGGGGATGACAATGCAATACTTAGCTGTCATATTGTGGCCATACATCACACACCACACATCTATGTATATTGAACGCAGCACACAATGATTCAACTATTGCTCCTAGTTCAAAGTCATTTGCAAACATCAATAGGCTGATGCCTTCTGAGTTAGTCTATGTGGTATAGATAACAAAGAGGGGGGGTACCAGGAATGACCCCTGTATTACTGTGGCTAGCACTGGTGAGATGAGCATGTATTTGTCAGACACCTTCTGTAGTGTGGGTTCTACCAGCAGTCCAGTTGCCAACCACTCCTGTGACATAGGAATATACACCTAGTTTACTAAGTGTAGCTGGAACACAGTATGGGTGATGGTGTTCTACGTCCTGGCAAGGTCATGATATGCAGTGTGAATCAACCCTACTGTCATCTACATCTGTACCGTGTACATCAATTATGCTGACCACGGTTCATGGCTGCACAGACCAGATTCAGCAGGGTAGTTGTGCACTATGTCCAATTATCAATGGTGTCTCCCACTTTGTGGGGTGTGATAACTGTTGCTGTGCACCATTTGGTGTGTACACAACCTGACATGGAGCTATGATTGAACATGATGTGTATGTGGATAGCTGAATGTTCTTACATTTGTGTAGGATACACCCTGGGATGTTGACAGGTCCCATGAAAGCCATATGTGTGGCTTTAGAGAGTGCAGCTTGTACCTGCATAGTCATTAGTAAAGGGGCCCTGTAGTGTACATGGATGTATTACTAAGTGTACCTGTTGGGGGTGGGGGGAGGTGGTGGTGGGTTTATGTTCTCTGAGACCCTATCTGGATGAATGGGTGCTATTTATGTAGGTGCAGTACTTCCCATACTATAGTGCTGTGCAGCACGGCAGGTCTTGTTGATGCCATTACGATTAATGACACAGCTAACGAATGCTCTGTGCTTGGCCTCATAATATGTGGCTGATTAGTTTCACAGTAGCTTTGCGTGGTTTTATATGGTGTATCTGCATCTTACTGAGGCTGACCAGGGATCACCTCCACTCATGTGTGTTCACTCTTGCAGCAGTTACTACCTTCTGTGGTACAGGTTAAAGCATGGTACCACCAGTTTACCTACTTGTATGTGTTGGGTTGAATCCTGGTTCTGTTTCAATGGCACAATCACTGCACATATATGACTGCATAAGGTTCATTTGTGTAGTATTCAGCATTTGCACATGCATTGTCCATCTGCATGGGTGCCATGGCACTCACCACTCTGCTCTTAGAAAACATAACATTGGCATTAGAGACTAACTATGTGTAGCATACTGTTAGCCCTGTTTGTGTGACTACTGTGATCCAGGTCATTGGGGTCGATGGAATCCATCATGCATTGAACGCAGGTGTTGGTACATGAGGAGTCTTCCCAGTTCATACTGGAATTGTTGAGAGTAGCCATTATTATGGTTCTGTCTCAGACCTAATCTTCCCCAGTACAGCACATTATGGCAGTTGGGAAGTCCGTGGCCTGGCGGGTGATCTGTCTCAAGGTGCATTTTGAATTCCACTTTGTCACAAAGGTAGTTGCTCAGCATAACGCATCTGATGTTATGCAAGTGCAATTAGCGTGGGGGTGTACATATCCTTCAGGAATATTGACACACCTGCGGCCAGTGTGTTCCAATAAAGGATAATGGGCAAGAGGTGAGGTATGTCTTATACCATGGTCATATATATATCTATATTCACACATACATACATGTCAGTACACAGCATCCAAAGTGGTCATATCTGAGTATAACATGGACCATAGCAATCACACATTCCACCCCCCCCAAACAATATGATCTATGGACACAGTCACCAACACAACTCCAATGACTGCGAATATCCATGACAGAATTACACAGACAGCTTTCATTTTGCAAATCTTTATTACATTCCGATGTATTGCCAAAAGGATTCAAGGACTAACAGTACCTGGATGCTAAACAGGAAGCATTTAGTAGTGCCTTAATGAATCAGCCTGCAATTATCATAGTATTAGTCCACTAAGGGATATGTGTTCACATAGGGAAAGAACACCCACACACATATAGACGTTGTATAAACGGGGTTCCTACACACTTGCATGTGCTATGTACACCCACCAACATCTACCCCACAACCAAAATAATTACATCAATACATACTGTCATACCATAACCAATTATGCAACTACTGTACGACATCTGCTGAAACCTTAACATACCTGGATACAGACATACTAACATGGCCTTATGTGAAATAGTTGCCGTTATACAATTGAACAGCTGCTGATGTAACAGGGTTTGTATGAATTAATCACATTTTAGTGGGCTGAAAGTTCGCACACCAGGAAGATTTACCAAGTACTGATTATTAGCACAGTATGATACACAGTAACACCAAACTAAATATGTCTGGTATCACACTGTAATCCCCCTAACATTATATGCATAGCTATGCAGCCTTGAGCTGGCCAAACAACCTGGCCAGACTGAAACATATGCAGAAGTATTAGGTGCAGACAAACCCTGCACAAGTAGCAATGTTCAGAAATATAACAGCAGTACTCACATTTATACCAACTCCTCTAGGCATTACACACAATATATTACTGTTCGTCTCCCTACAGCTGTTGCAATAGATTCCAAACAAAACTTCCACGCCGTCTTCCTCACAAGTAAGGCAAAGGGACAACACCCAAGTAGAGTACTCAGTTATACTCCACTGTAGCCATGGTATTGGCTAAGGCAGTAGCAGCGCAGCTGATGTGCATGTAATTAGCTACTTAGGAACACCAATTGGGCATTGGGATAGCACATGTTACTGCTTGGAAGCTCATGCTTCCCCTATAGTGCCTTCATCATGCATGGTTCAGGTGAGGGTCCACTGCTGTTACAGGGACAGCCAAGCAATAAACTGCGTGTCTCACTACACAATGATACATGTCAGAAACACTATACGGACACACATATGTCAATCCCTAACATAAAGAACATATCTGTGCAGTGGCTGCGACATATATATATATATATATATATATATATATATATATATATATATATATATATATACACACACATATATGTATATAGATATATACATTATTGCATACGTTTATCTGTACCTCCATAGATGTGTAGATGTTTTTAACCTATCTATATATCTACATATATATGTAGACCTGTATATATCAACATGTCTCTGTGTATCTCTCTCATAGGTTCATAGGGTGGTACTAAGCTATCGGCCCTAGGGCCTATACAAGCCTAGCCATAACAATTCCCTGGCTATTTCTTCCCACACTATTTACTTCCCTGGACCCCTGTCTATCAGGGTGACTGACGTGATCCCTGGGGTGAATTTCCTTTCTCCCATCCAGTCATCAAGGTTCCTTTTGAAGAGGGCCTAAGAGGTGCTCTGCTTGACATGTATGGTCAGTCTATTCCAGAGTCTGGGAAGTCTCTGGGTCAGGAACCTATCCCTCCAGCATGTTTTGTTTATTGTGATGACAAGGTTTAGATCCCTGGAGCATGTGGCTCTGAGGGATTGGGATTTCTTTAAGTGTAGCATGTCCATCAGCTTTGGGTTTGATATGGCCTTGTATGTTAAGTAGAGATCGCCTTGGAGTAGACGATATGCGACAGAGTATAGCTGGAGTTTTTTAAGGCGGTCAGCATAGGGCATCTGCTTTAGGCCTGTGATTCTTTTAGTGAGGTATTTCTGCAGCCTTTCCAGTTGTTGCAGATGTCTTGAGAGGTACATACCAAATGGGGCGTTGTATTCTATAAGGATTCTAATGAGGGATAAGTACAGTGGGACAATGACCTCCTTTTTTCTGGATGAAAAGCCCTTAGGGATGAGGTGTGCCACATAGAAGGATTTCCTGACTGTTGTGGCAATGTGGTTATTGAAGGTGAGACCACTGTCCACCTGTGTCCCTAAGTCTCTTATCACACTTTCGGTGTTTACTGTACTGCCACCTATGTGGTAATTCATGGGTACATGTTTTTTCCCAAAGGGGATAACTTTACATTTTTTGGCATTGAGCTTGAGCCCATGGCTCTGGCACCAAGCATCTGTTTCTGCAAGGCCCTTTTGTAGAGTATTCACATCATTTGGGGATTCAATAATGGCCCCCAGTTTGCAGTCATCTGCAAACTTTGTTAGCCAGAATCCCTTAGTGTTTGCCTCTACTTCAAAGAAGTAGATGCCAAACAAGAGAGGTCCCAGGACTGAACCCTGAGGTACTCCACTTGTCACTTGTCTGGAGCTGGATTTGGAGTCAGCTACTTTTACAGTGTGGGTTCTGTCAGTAAGCCAGTTGGCAACCCATCGAGTGATGTAGGGATTAATGCCCAACTTAGTAAGTTTATCTATGATTCCAGAGTTGGGCTGGTGTCAAAGGCCTTGGTGAGGTCCAGATAGGCTGTGTGGACTGCCTTACCCTCGTCCATGGCTCTGGAGACTGATTAGAAGAAGTCACTCAGGTGCAGCAGACAAGATCGGCCCTTCACAAACCCAAACTGGGTGGGATCCAGTGTTTTAAGGTTGCCAATGTCTTTGTTTATAAGTTCCTTGATAATACGTTCCATGGCCTTCCAGATCAGGCTCGTCAGACTGATGGGGCGGTAGTTCTCGGGATCCAAGGTGGATCCCCCCTTGTGGAGTGGGATGACTGTAGCTGTGCGTCACTCAGTGGGCATGAAGCCTGAGGTGAGGGTCTGATTAAACATGACACTTAGGTGAGGAGCCAGTTCATTTTGTAGTTCATGTAGTACACAGCCCGGGATGTCATCTGGTCCCATGGATGCTGTATTCTTAGCTTTGGAGAGTGCGTTTTTTACCTGTGTGGCCGCTATTACCAGAATTTGGCAATCTTCCGGTATTGAGATGGGCCATTTAGGGGGTGAGAGGGGGGTGAAGTTGGCACTGAATCGATCTGCCAGGATATTGGCAATATCCTTGGGATCAGTATATTTAATGCCATTCTGTTTTTGCTCAGAGCAGATCTGAGCATTGTCATTTAGATTCTTGACATAGTTATATAATGCCTTGTGGTTGTCTTTGGAATCTTTGGCAATTTTATTTTTGTAACTAGCTTTGGAGGATTTTATGAGGGATCTCAGCTACTTACTGAGGCTGGTAAGGGAGTATTTTGCATCCTGGGATTTTCCTCTTTTCTATAACAGTTTCTTCCTTTTGTTGTAAAGTTTGATTATGGCAGGGAACCACCAGATTGGCTTTCTTTTTTTGGAGGAGTGCATCTTGGTTCTACTTGGGATGGCACGATTCATGCATGAGTGGATGTGCGCGTACAATGCCTTATTGTAGGACTCAGCAGTCGAACTTTCAGTTCCCGTCTGCATGGGTGTCATGAAGTTTGTAACTTTTGACTTGAGTAGCATGAAGTTGGCTTTGGAGAAGTTTTTTATGGAGGTTTCCTTACTGGGGGGGTTGGGGGTGGGATGCGGATGTTAAGGGTGATTAGCTGTTGGTCTGACCTGACCAATGAGGGGGTGATCATAGGTGTGGAGCATCAATTTCCCATGCTGGTAATAACCAGGTCTAGGATATTGGAGCCCCTAGTGGGACTATGGATTAGTTGATCCAGGGCTTTGGAATTTATGAATTCCAAGAACCGTTGGGCAAAGGTGTTGGTACAAGAGTAGCTTTCACAGTTAATGGCAGGGTAGTTTAAATCACCCAGTAGTAGGGTGTTTGGCTGTATATTAATATTTCAGTATGTTTAGAAAGGTGGGGGATCTGTAGCAAGCTACAATGTGGATTGCAATCTTACCTAGTGTTAGTTGTACCTGGAGAATTTCAGACGCATTGTGTTGTTCAACTAACCTGGTGGTGTGAATATCCTTGGTGAATATGGACACTCCTCCACCTTTAGTTTTTTATATAGATATATATATATATATATATATATATAGATATATATAGATATAGATATAGATATATATATAAGCATACACCTTTAATTGGGTACATGGCAGGTTGTCCTATTTCAACATATTCCTCCCTTTTGTGTTTTAACCTGTCTGTATACACAAGTGGGACAGGTACAAACCCAGGTAGCTTAGTGTTAGATTACTCTGAGGATGGACTACATGGTTGCGGATTCTACTCCTGGTAGGTGTTATTATTTTACCTCTCATAGTAGGCACTGATAGGGAAAGTGTGAATAACGCACATTTACGTGGTTGTGAACAGGTTTGGCCATGGTCTGCGTGACTTTAATCAAAGGTCAAACATGTGAAGCGCTTCTCCATTTACCATGTTTCTCCATCAATTACCATCGCACAAACACATGGAAACCCGCTTACAACTACTTGAGTGCTTTAATCCACCTGCATCCAAAAGCCCTTATTCTGGCCCTCAAAATAACCTAACAGCCCTTGCAGGTCTTAAACCCGGGACCATGAACACCACAGTCACTGACTTTACCTCTAAGGCATCTGAGATATGCAGTAATGTTATGGTGTTTAGAATATACATTGTACTACAGACATTCCTCACTACTGAAAACAAATGTGACAGTCAGTTGGTGTACATATGTCTGATACATGTTAATGTTCATATGTTTGTGAAAGTAGGTGTTGCAATGTGACATGACAGAGTGTATTATGAATGAGTAAGGTTCTTGCTTTGTGTTCTTTTTATATTGTCCCCATATCCCATGTATCCCCCTCCAGTTCACTTATTGGACATCTGACCCAGGCCCTCCTTGATACATGATTGCATTACCCGTCATTCCTCCCCCACCCCAATATTCACATACACAACAACCATCCCTTCTATGATGAATTAGGTTAATATTAATTGTTATAATACCAGAGCTGCATGTGTTTTGTGTACACTCCAATTCCTTTGCAGTGATTCTGTGACACAAAGTGTGTTCATAGATGCTTATATATATGGCTATTGATGTAACTGTATAATATCTATCTATCTATATATATATATATATATCGTATTAGTTTGTAACAGTAATACATCTGTAGACTGGAATGTATTGGTTCACAAACTACAGTACATTACAATGTACTGTACATATTTACACCAAGTCACTGTCCCATTTGTGATCATTACAGTGAAATGCATATGGTATAAGGTGTAGTCTCAAGACCATGAAATGTGTACACCTCGGATGGCTTAGTGGTACGTCCCATGACTATAGTGTGCATGGTCCAGGGTTCGACACCTGCGATGCTTTACAAATGTTTTATACTGCAGAATAAGGCTCATTTAAGCATTTGTAAGCATGTTTAAAAGTGTTTGTGTGACATTATAGCAGCGGTTAAACACAGTTAAACAAACGTTGTAACGTATAACCTGTACGTGCAAACACGGCCACATCTGCTAACTACTCCGGATGTATACCTGTCAGTGACATAGCATCTCACTATGTGCTGACATGACATTATATTCTCTGTTGACTGTACTCTCCTGCACACATGGGTTTATATGGGTGATTCTTATGTTTATTATACAGACGATTACTACCTATATATGCAAGCTGTGGTTAAGGTATACTTTTGCACATGATAAACATTCCTGCCTTTATTGGGATTGTAACCTCAAATGCACAGATACTATGGGGATGCTGTAACCATTACACTGTTGACATTAACGTTGCTTCTGCCTATTTCCTATTTAGATGATTTCTATGTGTCAGCTAGGCTAAGCAAAGGGCGAGAGCCCCCAAACTCACTGAGTTTCACATACTCTTGAAATAACAAAATATAACAAATATACTGTGAGACAACACATTACATTCCTAACTACATTATTCATAGCCCCTCACTGACACACTTCAAGGGAAACCTTGTTGTGTGAATGGGTATCAGACTATACACCCCTCGGATCATGTGTCCCAGAACCATAGAGCCAGGGGGTGGGGAAGCCTGTCCAGTTTGAGAGCTGCAAGACCTGTTGGGGGAATTGAATGCTGTTGAATTGCCACATTACCATGCCCTCTTTAGATCACTAAGTGCCCCAATCACCCTCCACAACCTCAGTCTTCAACAGCTTCCAGCAACTCTGCCTGGAATTGCTTCATTGGCTATGCTTGATAGAGGCTCAGTTACTTCATTAATGGTGCGGGGAAGGCCAACACACTGTTGCTATGCTTCTAATTGCCCTTGGGCAGATAGATAGTAGGCTATCTGTGAACCTCTAATGTGCAGGCCATCACAGCCATAATATGTGAGTAAACAGACCTTCAGATCACATTATACAGTGTAAACTCACCATGTAGTCAGGAAACAGTTAAGTACAGCAAGAACATGCAGAACACTGATACTTAGTCACTCCAAAAGCCTATCTTAGAAGCTAGAAGACTTGTATAAGTTTAAGGCTTTCTATTGCTTACCACTAGGTTTCCTACAGGGGAGATGAAAAACAAGCACAGATGGGGAACATGCATGCATGGATACCATACCAGCCTATGTGTCAGCCTTACACTTTAGAATACCGGCCAAGGCTATTGGCACCCCCATGGTGCCTTATTTAGGAGAGTCTCGAAGGTGAATACCAGCTTTGTCAATAGCACAATAGCAAATTCAATGAGGTTTATGCTACTCAGCACCAGGGGCTGTGATCACAACATGCATGCACTCACAGCACTCCTCAGGATGGACAACATCAACATCTGTGCATTAACTGAAATCTGTCTTAAGGCTCCTGAAAGCACACCAGCACTACCAGACTACAACCCATACCAGACATTTCAGCCATGGAACATGGACTGACAGACATGGAGGGGCTGTATCCATATTCATCAGGCATACCTACAACTCCAGGTTAGTGGGGCAGCATGATACCTCTGCGATCATTCATGTGCAGCTAACATCAGCCACAACTGCAATATGGAATGTGGCCTGCTATGGATCACCCTTCATGACCCAGGACCTCCATTTCACCTACCTGGAGACAGTGGAGATCAAGACAGTCCTAACACACATGCTGGCATTGGTCAATGTCAACTACCATACCATTAACTGGGAAACGTACTCCGGTACTCATTTCCAGGACCAGCGCTTCCTACAATGTATCACCTCATATGCCCTGTATCAGGTGGTACCTCCCTAATGTGGGGTGGAAACTACTAGATGTGGTCATCACCAACATGGGCAACAGGTGCACCACAGTGGAGGTTAACCGGTCACTGGTTAGATCTGACCATGAACTATTCACTGTTTCCACACCCTAGCATCTCCCCCACCCATGGATGCCACAGCATATACCTTTCCTACAGCTAAATTTACACTACTAGTGACAGGGGTGGGGGCTTTCACAGCCCCCACGCTAAGGGGAAACACTGCTCAAGATACAGACAGATTTACAAATGCAGTCTATAAGCACCTACATGGATGTATGGATCGTCCCATCACTGGTAAACCAAGACTCACTCCTCCTAGACAAGGACACCGGTCTGGCAGACCTCTGCAATAAACAGGCTATACTACAGACGTAGGGCAGTGTTCCAGACATACAGCAAATCCCAAGAAGGGCAGACATCCATGACCACTATTAGTATGATACATAGGTCCCTCATGATATCATCCAAGGCTAACATCAGCAGGAGAATACGCAAGGATTCGAAAGATAACCACAAAGCCTTCTTTGGCTATGTCAAGGATCTACATGGTGACACACCGATTTACACTGTGCCTGTGAAATACAGCACAAAATATGCTGACCCTACTGATATCGCCAACATCCTTACAGATACATTTGGTGCATACTTCACCCACTAAAGAGCCCACAACACTACCCGAAAGGTACAGTATCCCAGCCATCAGAGACTCACAGGTGGAAATGGCCCTCTCTAATGGCAGAACACAGCATCACTGGAGGCAGATGTTGATCCAGACTGCATCTTGCAAACTGTACAAGACAACCTGACCACCACCTAATTAAGCATTCCTACCTCAGCCTCTCCACAGGCTACATGCCCATACAATGGCACGTGTCAATGGTTATTCCACTTCATCATGGTGAAACCACAACTGACCATGGTAACTACCACCCCATAAGCCTGACTAGCATCGTCTGCAGTGGTATGGTTCGCATCCTCATGGCACTCATTGACAATGACATTGGTAACCTTCAAACATGTGACCCAACCCAGGTCAGATTGGCTGAGTGCAGTTCATGCCTACTGAACCCATTTGACATCTTACATACAGTCACCAAGACATTAGATGACAGGGGAGGTGGTTCACACATACTGCCTGGACCTTGCCAAGGCTTTTGACATCATGCCCCACTCAGGTATTATTGATAAACACACCAGCCTGTACATTCATCCATACATCACAGGTTGGGTTGCCAACGGGCTTACACACAGAACCCATATGGTATGACTAGTGGTCTCCAGGTCTAACTCTTGAACAGTCACAACTGGTGTCCCACCACAGGACTCAGTCCTGGGAGCCCTACTGTTTGGCATATACATCTCAGATGTACAGGCAAACACAGGTGGACTATGGCAGACCATGTTTGGCAATGACTGCAAACTGGGAGCCATGATTGATAGTCCAGCTGACATGGACATCCCTCACAGGGCCTCACAGAGAATGTCACAGGGTGCCAATGACATGGCCTCCAGCCAAGTGCCACTAACTGCATGGTCATTCCATTGTGGAATTGGCACCCACATATTAACACATGAGTGGCAGCCACTTTAATACAGATGAGGTAATGGGGTATCTGGGAACTAAGGTAGTTAGTGATCTCCCCTGTGACAATCATATCTCCACAGTAGTTAGGACATCCTTCTATGTAGGCCATCTGACTACTAAAGGATTCCCATCTAAACATACTGGAGTTATAGTGCCCCTTTACTCATCACTCATCAGTCCCATCATAAGGTATAATAACCCATGTGGGATGTACCTCAGAGGGCACGTCCAACAGCTGGGGGGTCCACAAATGTACCTCTCCAAGGGGAATACTGGCCTCCAACATATGGCCTATGAAGCCAGACTGAATAAACTCCTGCTTTACTCAGTGGCATCTCATTTACCCAGAGATGATCTCCACTGACCAACACAGCCATGGCAAACTCAGGCTTGATGGATATGCTCTACCTATGGGAATCCATGTCACAGTGGGCTACACACTGTAGTGAGCTGACCTTGCCACAGCAATAACTGGAAGATGCTGGAGGGACAGCTTCCTGTCACAGACACTCCCTATACTTTGGAACAACATCCCTAATTACATTATACAGAGCCCTTCACTAACACCATGCAAGAGAAACCTTGAAGGGTGGATGGGGAACAGTAGATGCACCCCAGGGATCTCTCCATTGGCTCTGCTCCACAGAGGGATGGTTAATGAATCAATGGTGTGGCAAAAGCTGACACATTTTGGCTGGCCTTATGAATGGCCTCTGGCAGTTGGCCAAGTACCTCCCTATGAATCTATACATACAGTATCTGCATATGCTGATAGCTTAATTTACTGTTCAGGTGTTGACTTACCTTGTGCCAATGGCTGTTGTGTGTGCAATAGTTGAGGGCTGCCTATGTTGGTTGCACACAGTAGACTGCCTATACATGACAATTTAGAGGTAGTCTTGTGTGTGTGTCGTCCATTTTTACTGTGTGTGCAGGTGGAGAAAGGTGTCAGTCCCTAGGTGCCTACACTGTCAGTGTGTGTGCTATACATTTCCTCTTTGCCAAGGCATGGGCATACTGGGCACGTCTCCATCTGCCTACTGGGGCTGGCTCAGGGTGTTTGTGGTCTGAGTACCTCTGTGCCTGTGGGGCCCTTGGCAATGGTGGTGGGCTATGAGGGCCTTTACCATTCTGTCCCTGATGCAGCTGTTTCTGCAGGACAATATTGTGTAGCATGGCACACACCATGAAGATGTGGGCATATGTGCCTGGGGAGTACTGCAGGGCTCCACCAGATATGTCCAAGCAACGGAACCATGATTTCAGCATCCCAAACACACACTCTATGGTAATTTTGGTTTGTGTGTGTGCCTTATTATGGTGTTCCTGCATGGGTGTGTGTGCATTTCTGATGGGAGTCATCATCCACGGTTCCAGTGCATAGGCAGCATCCCAGACCAGTTGGCCATTTGGGATGTCCCCCCTGGCAAATAACCGATACAGCTGTGAGGCATGCCAGATGTGGGAGTCGTGATAGCTTCCAGGGCTGCCAGCACACACATCCATGATAATGCCCTGGGTATTGCACATGACCTAGCAGTTGATGGAGGGGTATCCTTTGTGGTTTATGTAGCGCCTACCCTGCTCCCTGGGTGGTGACTTGTGTATATGCGTGCAGTCTATTGCACCCAGTAGCTCCGGGTATTCTGCCACATGGTGGAAGAGACGCATATTGCTGGCCAACCCCTCCTATGTTTGGGGGAAGTAAATTTGCTCATTGGCATGGGGTAACATGGCAACCAGGAACTGGTATAGTTCCATGGATGCTGATGCCGGTGAGATATCCATGATATCCCCAGTTGGTCTTTGAAAGGTAGCTAGTATTCTCAGGCTTACACATACCTTCATAGCCACCGGGATGAGTCCCCCTCTGTTTGTTCTGGCTCTGAGGCATGGCCGGCACAGCTCCACAAGTTCAGTAGGGTGTCCCTGTCCACCCTGTAATGCTCTACTATCTCCAGATCATGTAGTCCCTGGTAGGTTACCCTGGGTCTGAACACTCTCCTCCTACTCTGGTGCCTGTGGTGGTCATGTGCATCATCCTCCACACCACCTTCAGTCTCCAACACATGCTGATGGATCAAAGATATGGCAGCCCCTAACATGTACATAATGAAAGTGCCCCATCTGTATACACCACTGGTGCAGAGTGTATGGGAATACACAAATGTGTGTGAGGTGCTTTCACACTTTATAGTATTGTGTTATGGATGCTGCTGATGTAAGTAGGTGTGTATGAACTATTCCAGCTGCTGCATGTCTTAATTATGGGTTTTGCAATGAATACTGCAAGTGTGGGGCCTTTACTGTGGAGATCTACTTGCCTGCCTTGATTAATCTTTTGCCCTTCAATTTTCTTTTAGACCTGGAATCCCCTCCCATTATCAGGTATGCACCCACCTGCCTTCTTTCCTGTTTTGTACTTTCCCTACCCAGTCATGGTGAATTGTGCCTTGTAGCTGATATACTGCATATCTCCTTTGTTCTGCTTTGACACTTTGCTGTTTTCTTTGTAGTACAGCCCCTCCCCTTTCCTGTTCTGCAGGTACTTGCTTGCAGCCTTGTTAGCTGTTGTCAATGGCCCACTGTAGGCACCTAGGTGTTAATTAGTCATTTGTACTCCAATTTTACTGCTGCAGCATTTCCTTATTTCTTTTCTATGTCCTTCCTGTTTCAGCTATAGTGTGCGACGCACATACCCGTTTACCAGGTTTATGCACGTTTTCATCTCCATTCACATGCATACTCGGTTACCTTGTGTACTATCAGCTAAGTATAGCTATGGGCAATTCGACACCCCTATCCTGTAGCTTTGCCTAGCTAGGGGCAGACCAGTTTAGCAATGCTCCAGTGTGCTTACAGCAATGGTGACACACCCCTCTCTTGATGTCATATTTTTCTCAAGGGCTCACCTCGGTGTTATTAACTCTATGCTGTGAGGTGCATACTTACACCAGTGAGAAATCTGCGATTCAATATTACTCCTCTCATTTGCATGGCATTGCCTAGTTACTGCACATAACACTGTCACTGCCCCTTAGCAACCCTTACACCATGTGTATGGTGTAACATGCCTGCCATTGACTATTATGGGGAAATCATGATTTGTGTTTCATTGTGGTTTTATTCTATATTTTTATATATTCCTTGTGATCCCTTTTGTTCACCACTGCCCTGCGCTTCCACGCCGCGATAGTGCAACTATATATATTAAATGTTAATTTTATATTTTGTACATTTTTTTTATGCCAATGGCTATATATTTAGTCATTGGCATATATTAACATTATAATACATGTGTTTGGTCGGCTGTCATGGCTCTGATTTTATGTTTGCAAAAATGTAAACTGTTTTCTACGGTTTACATTTCTGGTTCATAGGTTCATAGGTTGGTACTAGGCTATCAGCCCTAGGTCCTATACAAGCCTAGCCATAACAATTCCCTGGCTTTTTCTTCCCACACTATTTACTTCCCTGGACCCCTGTCTAGCAGGGTGACTGACGTGATCCCCGGGGTGAATTTCCTTTCTCCCATCCAATTGTCAAGGTTCCTTCTGAAGAGGACCAAAGAGGCACTCTGTTTGACATGCATGGGCAATCTATTCCAGAGTCTGGGGAGTCTCTGGGTCAGGAACCTATCCCTCCAGCATGTTTTGTTTATTGTGATGACAAGGTTTAGATCCCTGGAGCATGTGGCTCTGAGGGATTGGGATTTCTTTAAGTGGAGCATGTCCAACAACTCTGGGTTTGACATGGCCTTGTATGTTAAGCAGAGATCGCCTCTGAGTAGACGATATGCGACAAGAGTATAGCTGGAGCTTTTTAAGGCGGTCAGCGTAGGGCATCTACTTTAGGCCTGTGATTCTTTTAGTGAGGTATATCTATGGCCTTTCCAGTTGTTGCAGATGTCTTGAGAGGTACATACCAAACGGGGTGTTGTATTCTATAATGGGTCTAATGAGGGATGAGTACAGTGGGACAATGACCTCCTTTTTTCTGGATGAAAAGCCCTTAGTGATGAGGTGTGCCACATAGAAGGATTTCCTGACTGTTGTGGCGATGTGGTTATCGAAGGTGAGATCACTGTCCACCTGTGTCCCTAAGTCTCTTATCACACTTTCGGTGTTTATTGTACTGTCACCTATATGGTAATTCACGGGTACATGTTTTTTCCCAAAGGGGATGACTATACATTTCTTGGCATTGAGCTTGAGCCCATGGCTCTGGCACCAAGCATCTGTTTCTGTAAGGCCCTTTTGTAGAGTATCCACATCATTTGGGGATTCAATAATGGCTCCCAGTTTGCAGTCATCTGCAAACTTTGTTTGCCAGAGTCCCTTAGTGTTGGCCTGTACTTCAGAGAAGTAAATGCCAAACAAGAGTGGCCCCAGGACTGAACCCTAAGGAACACCACTTGTCACTTGTCTGGAGCTGGATTTGGAGTCGGCTACTTTTACAGTGTGGGTATTATCGGTAAGCCAGTTAGCAACCCATTGGGTGATGTAGGGATTAATGCCCAGCTTAGTAAGTTTATCTATGATTCTAGAGTGGGGGATGGTGTCAAAGGCCTTGGCAAGGTCTAGATAGGCTGTGTGAACCACCTTACCCTTGTCCATGGCTCTGGAGACTGATTCGAAGAAGTCAATCAGGTTCAGGAGACAAGATTGGCCCTTCACAAACCCAAACTGGGTGGGGTCCAGTGTTTGAAGATTGCCAATGTCTTTGTTTATAGGTTCCATGATAATACACTCCATGGCCTTGCAGATAAGGCTCGTCAGACTGATGGGATGGTAGTTTCCGGGATCCAAGGTGGATCCCCCCTTATGGAGTGGGATAACTGTAGCTCTACGCCACTCAGTAGGCACGAAACCTGAGGTGAGGCTATGATTAAACATGACACTTAGGTGAGGTGCCAGTTCATATTGTAGTTCATGTAGTACACAGCCTGGGATGTCATCTGGTCCCATGGATGCTGTATTCTTAGCTTTGGAATGTGCTGTTTTTGTATGCTTACACTAGGCCTGCATCACTTCCTAAATTGCTACATACCTTCATTTGCATGCTACACTGCTGCACATGGGGTAATTAGCATACATGGTTCAGGAGTTGTGCGGGCGTAGTGTACACAGGTAGTGCACATGGAAACAGCTTGTACCTGAATCACTTAGCGGCCATATTTGGTGTTAGAATGCCAACTCTACACCTGCACCTGGCACAAGCTTCATGAATTCCCAGGGTATAACTAAACAGACTACAACTACATATTTCTGGATATGTTAGATTGCAGTTGTGAGACCACTGAGTACTATACCATTTATTATTTGAGATACTGCCCTGTTCCTTACACGCACACAAACTATAGTACATATCATAATGCATCCAGCAATCCTTCAATGTTGCTTATATTGTATATATGATGTTCTACTTACATACCTCTCAACCTCTTAGCATGGGACATTATGAGCCAATCCATAAATGATGATGGTACAAAGACACAATGAAAGAGAACATTCTTACATAGTGTGCACATACAGTAGTAACAAGGTGTTCTGATAACAGATTTGCCATTAAATTGCATTTCGAGTGATGTCATAGGACTGGAAATCAGAGGACTGACATTTTGTTTTCTGACATTGATCCCCAGCAAAGTGGCAGAGGTTGGCCAGTAAATCAAGATAATATACCAAACAGACCAGACATATGGGGCAATATTTAGTACATTCTGCAAAAATCGTGACAGTTGAAAGGTATGGTCATGCACACTGATGACACTTGATAGCCAGACAGTCATGGCAGAGGTCTATGGGTGTGCACTTCACATGCAAGCATGGTTACATTTTATTTATGACTAGCCAGTACAGTAGTCAGTACTGCACAATTTCTCAGTTGGCTGGTGTAGGCTTACAACTCACAAGCAGTGACTACAGTAATACTGTACATTTTATTTGAAACAAATTATCAGAGCACCATCTCCTTTTACACGTTATTGATTCATGCTTTTTCTTTACACACATGGATAGCTGTCTATGACTTTTGTTAACTTACATGTTTACCCTATTCATTTATTGACTGCAACCTACAACACATTTCAGAAAAAAAAAATGAGCAGCAAAAAACACTGACTCTTAATCTGGGTATTGCTCAACATTTGTTCGTCATGCCACAACAGGATTGAATACTGTACATTTTCAGTTGGCTGGTGTCAGATTAGAACCCACAAGCAATAACTACAGAAATAGTGAACATTTTATTTGAAAAAATAAATTATTATAGCATGTCTTCTTTTAAACTTTATTGAGTCATGTTGTTTCACATCTTGCTTTTACACACATGAATAGCTGTCTGGGACTTCTGTTAACTTACATGTTTATGCTATTCATCTATTGAGTGGAATCTACAGCATATTTTAGACAATGAGCAGACCATACTATTGACTCTTAATCTGGGTAAACCACAACATTAACTAATGGTTGGAAGCTATGCTACACAGTACTATATGCTTACTTGCTTTAATTTGCTTTACATGGTCAAATATGCACAGACACATTTATAAAACTCTGTGATGTCCCAGGTATTTCACGAATGGCTGTTAACACTGCAATATCTGTATTTATTTTATTATTAAGTTATGCATTAAGTTCTTACTTTATTGATTTTCTTACATACTGCATGCTTGCCTCATCCTGGCCAAACACCTTGCATGGAACTGGACATTGCAAGCCCTGTCTTTTGCAGCTATGGTAAGAGAAGATATTCATTATGCATACCAGTTTTGCACAGATTTAGCTTGCATATTTTCTTAATTTACTAGAAAACATGCCTACATATCTGTGGGGTGTGGCTGTCCTGTGCTTCTTTGATCCAGATATCCAAGGTTTCCCTCTTCCTTTGATACAGGTCATCATAGTGGTGATGACATTACGCACCAGTGCAGGGGATACCAGTTGCACTGGTCATATCCCTGGCCAAAATATCCCAGGCCTCAGACTTACACTCTGAGCCCTGGTAGTCACCTTGCAACAGCAGGGATCCATGGTGTTCCATCAGGAGTCCAGTGAAAATCCTGGACTCCTGCACATCCCACTGTTGAGCCCTAAATCACACACTTTCACCCATGACAGCAACCATGCCCACAGTCAAGATCAGGCTCCAAGGTATAATGTAAAATTCCCATCTATTGACCTTTAAATAGGCTGCATTCCCATCCTTGCACATCATACTGTAACATTCAAAAACACGCCACATTGCTTAGCATCACAGCAAACTCGCACAACCCCTGTTTAAGCGATGTTTAGCAATGTGCAAACAAGAAAAGACTGCTGACTATGTTTAAGTAATGCTTAGCATCATACACCTTTTCTTTTTGTTCTTTTTCTTCTTTTGGCTTTTCTCGGTTAGGGGTCACCACAGCGGAACTCCAGTCCGCTAATGATTGGCAGTAGATTTTTACAGTGCCGAGGTGCCAGCTCAACACCCAACCTTCAACGAAGGCACGCCCATTCACGCATGTCTTTCGAATGCCACTTGACCATGGGGAGGACATGCAGACTCCACACAGAAGGCACTCCAGCCAAGAATCGAACAGGAGAACGTCTTGCTGTGAGGTGACAACACTACCGCTGCACCACCACAGCTTATCATGCACCTTTTCTAAATGTAACAATTATTTAATTTAAAGTCAACCGATGTGTCACTCACCTGACAGACTTTCACAGTACTATATCTAAAAGGTATATTACACTGTAGGTCATGACTCAACCTATCTAGCCACTATGGATAGTGAAAGGAATAAATATATCTTCAGATATACTATGAATGTGCCTGCACACTTAGTGGAGCATCGCTGCGCAGGTTTATGCATTACTAAGCATCAAAGAACTACAACAATTAAATGCAACTGGTTTCGATTTTTAGATGTCTAGTAGATATCTAATGCATGGATGTGCACCACTAATGCGCTGCATCATGGAAACAAGCATATGAAAAGAAAAAAATGTAAATTGAACGCATCTGGTTTCTATTTTTAGCTGTCTAGCAGATGTCTAATATATGGATGCTCACCTCTAAGCATATCTAAATAATGCGCCACATCTTGCAAAAAAAGCACATAAATGTAAAAAAATAAATAAATTCAATTTACTGAAATAAAATATCTTGTAGACCTTTCGGTTAAGGTTAATGGACCAAAAGGTATCTGCGTGTGCCGTCAGTCTTACATGGATTCATTATCCATGTTGCTGCAACCTCGCTTAGGTGTGCACCACAATTAAAAAGCATGGTGTGCTGCCAAGGGAGAATTGCGGCTATGTACACTGTCACATTCTGTGTAGGCTCTACACGGAGCATACACAGATTTTATTGAATCCTGTTGATGATAATATGCTTGCATTTTTGCATCATTTTGTTAATCTCTATTTTTTTAAATTTGTTTTTCTGAGCAGTATCCCACAATCCTATTTGAAGTGGTAGGTTTCATATGTAAATGTTATGCTAATTACATGTATAGGTGTTTTTAGACCAGATGTATCACCCTTTCATAAACATTTGCATCTATTTTTAATTTCAGTAGGCTGAGAGATATGCTGAGATACAGACAGAGTGTATGGACTTTATGGAATATAGTTAAATGCAGTGAAACATTCTACTGGGCTCCAATAAGTTATGCTCGCATAACAGATTAGTTCAGAGTAATGTTTAACAAACATCACTATATGAAGAATAATCCCTGTGATATGAACAAATGGGCTATGGCTCCATAATCTGCCATCTGCAGATAGATGCAGTTTATGCTGTCATGAAAAATGCAATTCAGGCACATTTAAAAGCCCTGAGGAAGATCTCATTACCTGCTTATATTTATGTCTCAGAATCACACAGGATTAAAGCCAGAACTAAACAACACTTGACATCAGTAATTATCACTGGTAGACTATGCATTGTGTTGAAAAATACACCCCCTCAGTCACTCTGTTACACACATGCAGACATACAAGGACACACAAATACATATTCACAGACACCCCCCACATACACAGAACTTCACTCAAAATGACACCACCTTACTCTAACTCACTCACAGACACACTCAACCATTCATCCCCCACATACACACACACACACATGTACTCTTGAAACCTTACCAAACACCCACTGTGACCACTCAAGCAAATACTCACAGACACAGAGACAGACACACACATGCACAGACACATGTAGATATCTAACACCATACACACACACACACACACACACACACACACACACACACACACACACACACACACAGATACATTTGGATATCTAACAACATACACACTCCCGACACACGTGCGCACACACACACACACACACACACACATACACACATACACACACACACACACACACACACACACACACACACACACACACACACACACACACACACACACACACACACACGCACACACACACACACACACACACACACACACACACACACACACACACACACACACAGATATCTAACACCAGACACACACACACACAGATATCTAACACCAGACACACTCCTGCCGCACACACACACACACGCACACGCACGCACACACACACACACACACACACACACGCACACGCACTTGTTGATATCTACACACACATAGACATCCACACACTTACACACCCTCGTCCACTACTTCTTTGCTAAACTTCATAAACTTCCCTATAATGTGGTCTCACCCATTGAGGGTAATGAACGATTGCAGCATTTTGGCTTTGTTAATTATCATTACTTGCTCTGCTAATTTATGCAATTCGCTAAAGCACTTGGCAGAGTAAAGCTCTTTAACAGGCATTTTGATGAACATATGACTAATAAGTAGTAGCTGCTCCTCTGGAATGCCTCACTGTAATATAACATTAACACTGTGATGACCCACCATGGCAATTATTTCAACCATGTAAAATCACTGTGGTGGGACTGTCTTTAAAATGGAAAAGGTCACCACAAGGGGTTGTCCTCTTGTTGTAGAGCTTAACACTAACAGTAACCCTTTCTGACTCCCAGGGTATGTGTATATAGTTGTAGGCATGGCATGAGTTAGTATGTTTTTGTTCTGTTAAAAGTTTGAATTAATGTACCTATAAGCAGTTAAACAATTTCATTATTTAAGTTAAGTGGCCAGGCTGTGTCTTGGCTGTTGATTAAAGATTCAGTGGAAAAACATTACTGTCTTTGTGCCTCATGTGTCATAAGCCTTCTGTCCCAGCTTTATATAATAGCCACTACGGCCTGTAGTCTAGGAATTCAGAACACACAGAGCAGTATGACTGCATTTAACTTTTTTTTTTTACTGCTTCATTATCATACTAATATCTGTAAATGTCATGAAAAATAAGGGAGAGGAAGGGTCTTTGAACAGTGAGTAAACAACTCATATTTGAGAAAGCCTACTACATTTACATGTTCACTGTCTTTTCAGATAAAGATGAATGTAATTCCACTGTCTGTCCTGAAAATGCAGAATGTCACAACACCATTGGAAGTTATTACTGCACATGCAATTCTGGATTTCATAGGATCTCTGGGGCAGTTAACTTCACTGGTCTGCAAGAGAAATGTGAAGGTAAGTAAAATTTAGGGTTTATTTTTCAGTGTGATTACAGAGAACTGAACCAGAGATAACTGGCCATCCATGTAACTCCTTTAGAATGCTGCAAACTGAGCGCATGAATATTGTTAGTATTTTCTCAACCATTGTATCATGTCTTCAGTGTTCTGTATCCAGTACAAGTACTAAGCCATTTTCTTGACCCACTGTATCCTGGCCTAAGAGCTCTGTAACCAGTACTTGTACTAAGTCATTTTCCTCACCCGCTGTGTCATGGAGTCAGAGTTCTGTAACCAGTACTAGTATTAGGTACACGGCACTGTCATTCCAGTGTTGTGGTTGAAAATTCATGCAGCATCAGTATTGGCATAAACCAGCATTTGAGCCGCTGTAGTCATTGGATATATTTTAAGGAATCCTTAATTCACATTTATAGAGTCCCATGGGATATGAAACCTCCCCAGGATCTGTTAGATTTCTTTTGGAGTAATAAGTATTTTATTCATGCAATTGACTATTGACATAATATCACTTACCTTCTCCAGGTGTATAGCTATTTGGGATTAAGGAAGCTGGGGAATTTCTGTGACCTACCTAAGAGATTTGTGGCCACATTCAGAAACTTTACTTTGTTCAAAATGAACAGATTAAGGATTTTATTTCTAAGAGGTCTTTCAAGATCACTTGAATTAGTGATAATTCTGTGATAGGTCATATCACAATATATATCACTCGAGTCACCAATTGGCCTTTCATTATTGTATTGATTCATTAATGGAATCTCCTTCAAGTCTGCCATAGGTTATTTCCTGAAAAGTGGTGTTTACCAATGTTCATACATATATTATTCCTTCATCTTTGTAAGCCAATTTTAGCTTAATATGCAGTTGGTTATCCACTTACCAACTGACTATAAAGACACTAAAACTACCAGCATGCTGTTTGGCACAAATTATAGGCTCAAGGGAGCGGGCAGCATCTCAGTGGCAGATCCTTTACATGCACTCCACTACCAAGCACAATGCATCACATGTACATTGGCATCGCTCTAGACCAACATCTTCTCTTCACATTCCATATGGAAGCCCAAGTAGGGGAATGACTTAACCAATTGCAAATCATGTAGAAAGATTCAAACTTATTCACACTTGAAGTGAAGTGAGCTGTAGCCATTAATGTGCTGTTTCCAAGGCTAGAATATGGATTCCTCATAATTTTATTATGATCATCACAAAATGTAGGTCTTTTATAAAATGTGTTGTACCTTCATTAATCAAACATTCCCACAAAAACCAGAACAAAAATCTGAATGTGCTTCAGCAGATCAATAAAACAAGACTGAGAGTGATTAGTTACTCAGTATCTTCTTCTCTTCTTCATCTTCACCTCTGGAATAGACCACCCAGCTGATAAAGCAGCATGACAGACTCTGAACTGAAAAAAATGGATGGGTACTCATGAATTCACCCCAGGCATGTATGGCATAACCCTCCTTAAGAAGGAAGGTACAGTATAGGGTAGGAACTGGCCATGCACAATGGTCTCAAAACTTAGTAGTCTTAAACTTGCTATGGTTTTATATGATAAACAGAGAACAAGATAATGCCTAATCCTAAAGAACCAAGTAAACTGCACGAAAAAATAACCTCCAGGAGGTAGGAAGCCTCACCAATTTATAACGATTGTTAAAATTATTTAATACAAGAAAAATGCACACTGTTATGCTCTTCCTGTTCATATATTGTAGGACTTCATCAGAACTAGTTTTTGTTCCTGCACTATTGCCATTTTGGTTTGTAATCCTAAAGAACACCACTGCACCATACTAAGAAAAAGGAATTAATTTCCCATCTCAGCAAGAGAAGCCTTTCGTCTCAACATGCTTATTCTCAAGCTGTTACAGGAAGGATACTGCCATAAAAAATGGATGCTAGTGATCAATTGTATCAGATGCGTAAACTTTGAAAGGCACCTTATAACTTCATCTGTAATGGAATGGCTGTGCACTAACAATCCATTGCCATGTTATAATGAGATACCAGAGAGTATATGCCTACTTAAACAACAATGGTTTTAGGAAATTATTGAAATGCTTATTAGGGCATGAAAATAAATTTGAATACAAATATAAGTTTTAAAACATAATATGAAATATGCAACACTATCAAATTTAAGGATTCTGCTGTTATGTGTGTAATGTACACAGTATTAGTGCCGGCTCTGGGCGTCCTTCTGCCTTAATTTTTTCACCATCACTGTTACATTCTATATTGCCCACAACAACAATTATTATATAAACATCTGTAAATAATGTATATTTGCTGGATTCTCTTACCTTAGGTCATTGCTGTTTCTTTTATAAGTGACTTGCCGTAATAGGTGAATTTGTCTTTATTGTAAATAATTTAGTCTAATTGCAGATAATGTCTTTCTTTGTGAGTTATACTGCTACTTGTCACTTGCCAGTGAGACTTCCTGTTTCTTAGAACTCCACTGTGTACCTGCAGTTGTTTAGTGTTTTTTTTTTTTTTTTTTTTACTGTAACTAATGTTTTGTTGTCACTGGAAGTCAGTGTGAAATGGTGATTCTCCTCATAGTATTATATGTCAACTCAATACTTTCAAACATGGTAATAGACAATGTGAATTCATACTGTGTCACTCTAAAGCTTCTTACTAAGATTACTTGCATTGTATCTGCAATTTTGTTTAGATGTTCTAGTCTAACATACAAGAAGAAATGTGTTTCAATGTATATTATATTCTATATTGGTGTCATGTATCTTTGGTTGCATTTATATGTTGTTTTTTGACTTTAAGGCCTGGGTTGTAGATAAAAACAATAAACATTAAATAAATAAATAAATAAAAATATAAAACAGAAAGATAGTGATTGATTGAAGCGTTAAGATATATACAACCTGTCCTTTCTGATCTGAGGCCTACCCCAGTGCTGAAGTGTTGTGGTTGAGTTTAAATGTACTACCATGTCTGTAAGTCTCCATATTATGATTAAGCTATACTGCTAGACCTTGATTAGGGTCTGAGCTTCCAAAAGTTTATGACAGATAACAGCTACTTTTCCAAGTTTGGTTTATAGTTTCATAGGCTCTTAGGTAGATACTAGGAAATCCATTTTCAGACTGTTGATCACTCTAACCATAAACCATATTCTGAAGTCTCTCCATGCCTCATGGAGTGCAGCTCATAACAGATCCAGGGAAAATGCTATGCTAATAAGATACTGACTTATTTGGGATTGCCTCACATGATTACAATCACACATGACAAATTCCCAGAAAAGCGAACAGCATGCTGAAGCAATAAAACACTCTGGAGCCAAGCCCCTGGGCACCCCACAGTGTGGGGTGTTGCACCCTTATACCTCCATCCAAGGACACACCAACATGGACAAAGTGGAAATTCCTAGGACACTGGCAATTCCACTTTCCAAGCAAAAGTCAGGTGTTCGTGCACTAGTGACTACTCATATGATTGTTGATTATTAGTGTTTGGCAAACAAACCTGGTTCCCAAGAAAAAACTTGTGGGTAATCATCTAGTCGTTGAGATTTACCTTGAAAGTGGCAAGGATGCAACTCTTTGACATGTAGTGGATAAGAAAGCACTGAGATAGGAAACTGTCACACCACCCTATATTATTTATTTCTTGAAGATTTAGGTCTTTTATGGAGGTAAGCAGCCATTTGTTTTGTGAAGATATAACAGGTGAAGGAGGGTAGGATTTTCCTGACACAAAAGAATAGTCTCTGATTATCACTGAGGAGTCTATATGAGACTGAATAGAGGAAAAGTTGTGCTAGTCTATCAAGATAACTAAGATCCTTGTGGAAGGAGATTATTTTGGTAAATAAACTTTGAGATTTCCCGAGATGAATTATATGTTTTGGCAGGTGCATGCCAAAGGGGTGTTACATATAAGATGTCTGATGAGATTTGAGTAATGGGTAAGTGAGATTTCTCTCGATCTAGAGGAATCAGACATGAATATTAGCTGGGCCTTACAAAAGGGTTTCCTAACTTGTGTGGACACAGGATGGACCAAAGATAAGGAGTTACCAAGGCAGTGCCTAGATCTCTGATGGCAGGGTATGATGGGTATGTAGTTTCCTGAAAAATAAATACTTAAATGGACAGGAACCAACAGTGAGCTTCACTGGTAACAGTTTTACCTTCTGAAATGGCACCTGCAACAATAACTACATGAGTTTTGGCTGTCAAACCAATTGGCTATTTGCTGCACATCATATGAGATTATATTCAGGTTTACAAGTTTGGCTATTTACTTAGGATATGAATAGCAGCAGTAGTATTTTTTTGGGTAAACTCAGAACATTATTGCCTCTTAGTGTATAATCTCTTGACATAGTTAAAAAAGGACTAACAGTTTGTCCTGGTTTCAGAGGATATTTTGGTCATCTTCAACTCTAAGTTTCTTACAACATCCTTAGCATCTTTGCTAACTTGATTAAATAATCTCTAAAGTTGATCGACTTACTTATTAAGAGTAAGTGTTTTCTTCTGCTTCTTGTATAATTTATTTATATAGTTATTCCACCAAAATAGTTAGTTTTTAAAAATTTCAGTATATTTTGTAGGGATATGGATTGCCTTACCAAAACTAATTAATGTGCATATAGACATCATAGACATAAGCAGTAGCTCTGGGAATGGGGTCATTATTGAAGGATAGCAGATGAATTAAATCCAAATGTAAATGTTCCCCTTTCTCCTACTGTCTGTCATCACTATCAGACTATGTGAGGAAGTTGACCCAAACCCAGATTATAACCACAACACACCAACCTCCATAGTTTATAGCTCATGATCTTTTTTTCCACTCAACCCAACTTTCATGCTCAATCATCCATACTACATTTTTAATATACATTTAAGAAACATTATAAATGAGCTAGCAGACTTCCATGCCTGGATAGCACACCACTCACCAGATGTGATTGTAGAAACTGACACTTGGCTAAAACAAAATATTCAAGATGAGGAAATTCTTCCTCCAGGATATAAAATTGTAAGACAGAAACAAAAAAGCAGATGCTATTTCTATTCTTTACAATTTCCTTAACTCTTTATTTCTAAAAAAAATCATAAATAATGCTGAAATCCTTAGGTCTCTTCTAAAATTAACCAACAACAATCTCTATGCATAACAGGAATTTACATTCATCCAGGCAGAAATAGAAATACAGCAGAATATTGTTTCTCATGGACTTCCTCAAATATTCCACATGAAAGTATCAGATGACAATTCTAATGATGCAACAAAGCCATATCAGCTAACCTAGCTTATTACATCCTCAAGTAGGTACAATAAATTATTTGAAAGAAAATCCACCCAGAATGGCAATCAAATCCTTTGCCACAGGAAATATATCTCACAAACGTAACTCTGCACCAACTGCCAGCCACAGATGTAATAAACCTATATAGGCTAACCCAGCTTATTACATCCACAAGTAGATACAGAACACAATCATACAGAAGCTTCATCTTAGATTAGATCTTCACCAAATCCACAAACAAAATTATCTCCTTTGGTGCTTTCCCTGAGATCCTAAATGACCACCCCTTACCTTTGCTATAAGGAACTATGACAGTATCCATAAAATCCACTGATACAACCACAGTTGCAATCTGTCTTTCTTCCAAAAATATTTCTTCATCACAAATTTAAGAATAATAACCTGAAAAAACTACTAACCCTTCCGCTAGATGTTGCTGTCTCCTTATTCAGTGTCACTTTGTAAATGTACACACCTCCATAAGAACCAAAAGAATCAAAGCAAATCCATCACCCTGGCTCTTCAGACAAACCAAGCAATTTATGAATCAGGTGGGTAAAGTATGGGAAGCCTGCTGAAAAAAAAAAGACAGTGTGTAACCTACAAAAACATAAAAAGCTCAGAAACAGCACAGAGCAAAATATTAAATTTGACAAATAATAATATTATACAAATCTTCTAACTTTAAATCAAAGGGCACAAGAACTCTTTTGGTTTTCAGTCAACCATCTGCTAATTCCTGGAGTTATGTAAAGAATATTCATGGCTCTGAGCTACTGCATAATGGTACCTCCTATACCGAGCCAACAGATATTGAAAATATACTGGCGGACAGATTCAGTGCTAACTTTACCCCTCCCAAAGGACCAATCACAACACCAGTAGATTGCCAGGCACCCAGTATTACTGCTGCACAGGTTAAGACAGCACTGTCCAAGGCCAAGAATACAGCTTCTATGGAACCTGACAGTATCCCCTGGCTGTGTTCTACATGAACTACCAAGTGAACTGGCACCTCACCTGTGTGCCCTGTTCAATCACAGCTTCACCTCAAGCTTTGCCCCTGTCGAATGGCACACTGCTACAGACAGTCCTCTCCACGAAGGAGGAGTGACCACAGACCCTGGGAACTATCGTCCTATTAGCCTGATGAGTCTGATATGCAAAGCTGTGGAACGCATCATCATGGACCTAATAAAACAAGGATATAGGGAATCTCAAAACTCTGGTTCCTACACAGTTTGGTTTTGTGAAGGGTAGATCATGCCTGCTCAACTTGGTCAACTTCTTTGAGTCACACCAGAGCTGTGAATGAAGGTAAGGTGGTTCATACAGTCTACCTTGATCTGGCCAAGACCTTTGATACCATTCCCCACTCAGGAATCATAGAAAAACTTACTAAGCTAGGCATCAACCCCTATCTCACTAGGTGGGTTGCAAACTAGCTCACAGATAGAACCCACAGTGTGAAAGTAGCTGACACCAAGTCAGACTGCCGATCAGTCATGAGTGGAGTCCCACAGGGTTTGGTCCTGGGTCCTTTCCTGTTTGGTATAGACTTCTCTGAAGTCCAGGCCAACACGAAGACTCTGGCTGACAAAGTTCACAGATGATTGCAAGTTGGGAGCTATTATTAACTCCCGAAGTGATGTTGACCTCCTGCAGAAAGGCCTCAATGAGACCAACGACTGGTGTCAGAACCATGGCATTAAGCTCAATGCCAAAAAAATGTGTCTTCATCCCCTTTGGGAAAAACCCGGTTCTCTTGAATTATCACATTGATGGTAGTCCACTGAACACAGAAGACGTCATAAGAGATCTGAGGATACAGGTTGACAGCAAACTCTCTTTTGACCACCACGTTGCCACTGTGGTCAGAAAGTCCTTCTATGTGGCACATCTCATTACTAAGGGTTTTCCATCCAGGAAGAAAGAGGTCATTGTCTCCATCTACTCTTCCTTCATTAGGCCACTCATTGAGTACAATGCCCCATTTGGCATGTACCTCACTAAACACCTGCAACAACTGGAGAAGCTGCAAAAGTACCTCACAAAGATTTAAACATGTGTCCTATATGGACAGACTCAAAAAACTCCAACTATTCACTGTCTCATATCGCCTACTTCGAGGCGATCTCTGCTTGACTTACAAAGCCATGTCTGACCAAGCTCTATTAGAAATGCTACATCTAAAGAAATCCCAATCCCTCCACACCACACGCTCCAGAGACCTCAACCTCATTACCACAATTAACAAGACATGCTGGACAGACAGGTTCATAACCCAGAGACTGCCCATGCTATGGAATAGACTTCCCATACATGTCCAGCAGAGCACCTCACTGGCCCTCTTCAAGAGAAATTTTGATGAGTGGATGGGAAATAGAAAATTTACACCGGGGATCACTCCAGTGGCTGTACTTGACAGAGGCACTAGGAACTAAGGTTGGGTGGCACGATGCCAAGGTAATCCTATGGGCTAGGCTTGTAAAGGCTCCAGGGCCATTGGCCTAGTACACACCTATGAACCTATGAACCTCTGCTGTCCCACAACCCAATCAAATGATGCGCCCTTCCAGTTCAACACAACTCAGTATCTACTCTTCTAATTCTTCTAACTTCTGTTACCTCATAACCTTCCTCCAAACGAACACTCCACCATAAGCCACTCTCCCTGGAACCCATATCCACCATCACCATAAAAAAATACTTCTAAAACTGAAACTTGCCACTGCTGCCCCAGATAATCTACCTGCAGAATATTAAAGTCACAACAGATGTTCTGATCTACACATTGTTATATGAATTAAATGGTCCATTAAAAAAGTATACACCCAAAGTATGGAAAGAAAATTAAATCTTACATTTTAACCTTACAGAATGGAGGCACTTCCACATATGCTCTACTAAATCTGCTTTTGAGTTCACATAGATAAACAGGCACCTTTAGGTACTGACCTGGGCTAGCTGGTTGATTGTTTTTCTCATCTGCCAGCTTTCTCCAAGTCCTGGTTCAACCCACTCTGCTCACTCTTGCTTCACTTGGACTCTCTCCGCTCCCTTACCTTATCCCCATTCCCACACACCCCACTTTCCTCAAACTTATACACTCACTTTAATTAACCAAACCCCCACAACCACTGAATTATCTCCTTCTAGCCAATCCTAGCTATCCAATCACTCAAACCTGCCTCCTCCACCCTATTAGTCTACTTAAATCTTAACTACTCACACTTCTTTCACTCTACATACAATGTTACTCATCCTACTTAACCTCTTCCTCCTTCTAATCCCTCTTTCCTACTCCACCTCCTATCACTCCTACTAGCACCACTCCCATTCTTCTCCTACTATCTCCCTCAGCCACTGCAATCCACTAACCTCTATAAACTTCTCAATAGCTCCCTCACTGTTTACTCACTTTTAAACTCTTTTGCATAAATTTAAAATACCTCTCCCTCCCTCTCCCCCCACAAAACCTAAACCCAAACCTCTCGTCTACTGCCCCCTTACCACAGCATACAAACCCTCCTTTCCAAGCCTTCTGCTGGCCAGTGATATTCTCCCCAACCCTGGCCAACACTCCAACCCAATCACAGGTAGCCATACTCACTCCTCTAACACCTCCACTATGTTACCTAACCGTTCTCCCCCTCACCCCCTAAACCCCCTATCCAAACTCCTCAACCTCACACCCCAAATCCTTGAAAATGCTCTCCCTCAATATTCAAACAATTGCTAACAAAGTTACTTCCTTCCATGTATTTATCTCTCTCTACAACTCTGACATTCTCACCCTGTCAGAAACATGGTTACAAGCCCATATTACAGACTCTGAAATCCTTCCCCCGGTTACAACATCCTCCTCCTCAAATGACACAAGAAATGAGGTGGTGGTGTAGCTATCATATACACTGTCAAACATTCTCTCTATCCTCTATCTACATCTCCTCCCAATTTCCATCCAGCTGAAATTCTTATTGCTAACTGTAAATTAAATAATCACAAAAAACTAACCATAGTAGTCATTTATCTCCCATCTGGTAGCAACATCTCTACCCTCGAACACTTTCTCTCCCGGGCATCTCAAAACTTTTCTTATGAGACTATCAGCCTAGGTGATGTCAATATTGACTGGAACTCCCTTAATTCCTACTATCCCAATACTAGCATCAATCTCTTTGGATTCTCTTAACTCATCACCTCTCCCACCTGTATCAATAAACACACAGATAACAACACTACCATTGACTGGATCCTTACTTCTAACCCAAATCTGTATCACAATGCCATCACAGCGCCACTCTACTTGAATCCCTCAGTGACCATCTCCTATCCACATGTTACAACACTTATCTTATCTTCTAAAATCTCACCAATACAAATACAGCCGTGATCTCTCTAATTTATGCCAGATACTTTCAATAATCTTCTCTCCTCTATTAACTGGTTCTTTCTCTATGCCCTTCCTCTCAATGAGGCTGTCTCCAAATTTAACAACACCTTCCTGAATATTCTAAACTCCTTAGCCCACACTAGAAAAATAAGAACAAAAACAAGGTGTGCTCCATGGTTAATCAATCCAGCCATAAACAAATGCTTAAACAAGACAGCGCCTGGAAAACTTGGAAAAAAAAACAAACTCCCATCACCATCTCCAAACCTATAGAGAATGTAGGAACTTAACCAAGAAACAAGTAGATCTAAACAAAAAACAATACTATCAAAAAACACTAGATAACCCCAACTCAAACATGAAAAAATTTTGGAATAGTATCAATAAACTTTTACATCCGGGCAGCTCTTCTACTCCCAGCCCCTGTCCTAACAGCTTCCTAACAGAGACTCTCTACTTTTTTAATTCCTTCTTCATCAACTCTATAAAAACATTAACTAAACCTGACAACACCTCCCTCTTCCCTTCTGATCCCCTTCCTGCTACCAATTCCATCCAGTTTTCTCTTCAACCTGTCCCTACTGCATACATCAAATCTCTTCTTGCCAAACTGAAAACTTGCTCACTCTCTGCTGACAACTTACCTCCTCTATTCCTTAACCTTGCAGCTAACTCTGTTGCAAATCCAGTCTCCATATTAGTAAAACAGGTCTGTTCAAGAGAAAACAATCCCTGACATCTGGAAAAACTCCTATGTCATACCCCTCCACAAAGGTGGCAATTCACCTGAACCAACTAACTACAGACCTATTACCATACTATCCCCCTTATCCAAAATTCTAGAAAAATGTTTTCATAACCAGCTTCTCAAACACGTCACACAAGACAACCTGCTAACTCCCACCCAACATGGCTCCATCCTCACCACAGCACTCCTATAGCTCTCATTTCATTTACACAGAAAATTGCCAAACCCAGGGGACAATAACAAACTAGTCTCATGCCTCTTCCTTGACCTATCTAAAGCATTTGATACAATTTCCCATACCCTACTGCTCTCAAAACCTTCTTCCATTAACCTCTCTTCTTCTACTATACTATGTCTCTCCAGTTACCTTTCCAACAGATTTCAGTCCATCAAATGGCTTTCAGCCTCCTCCCCCTTCCTCCCAATCCAAACAGATGTCCCCCAATGGTCAGTCCTTGGGCCTATCCTTTTAATATCTTTACAAATAACCTGCACGCTTCCTGTACAAACTCCTCACCAATACAATATGCAGATGACTACACTATTATCTCATGCTCTGATAACCTTCCCAACCTCCTTGCTCCCTCTTTTCAGTCAAAAAATGGCTGACCAGTAATCAACTACTTCTCAGTCCTAAAAAAAACAAAACTACTGTTCCTCCCCAAATCACTACAGCAACACAAAAATGCCTTCACAGTATCTTCTCTTAATAATACACTTAGCTCTGTTGAACAGCATACTAATCTTTTGGGTGTAATCATAGGTGACCAATTAAAGTTTGACATACATATTCAGCAAGCCATCAAAAAGACCAACCAAAACTTGCTCTCTTATACAGACATAAAAAATATCTCACAAATAATGCCAAACGTTCTCTAGCATAGACTTTCCTTCTCCCAACCTTACTATATGCGGCCCCTATTCTCACCAATATTCAATCCAATCTAACTAAACTTGAAACTACCTACAACAAAATAGCCAGATTAGCTGCCAACCTTCCCTATAACTCTCACCACTGCATAGTTTCATAAAATTTACAAGGGCTTGAGCTACATAACTAACTCCTTCTTCCCCAACTCCACCTCACACACACTATCTTAAAGCAATACTTCCGCTGTATTGCCATCAAAGACATCATCACTCCCTACTGTAAGTGCAACCTACACATCACAGACTTACACCTCTTGGACATCTGCAAACCCAATAAAAATATTGTCAAAAACAATAAAAACGAACCCAAGAAACAGCAACAAGATGGCCACAAATGAAAATGAGCCACATCCTTGTAAAATTAGAAAAGTTTAATGTTGTAAAGCAACACGCTGTGTAAACTGCTTTTCATCTCGTAAAATTATGAAACTTCCTCAGACAAGTTACCTTAACAGTAGAAGACATTTAAATAGTACACCTAATTAAAATAAAACCTTAGACTGGTCAATTTTCCTCTCTCTATCACCTCCTTCAGTTAGTATCACTAAATAGTCACAAGTTAAATACAATTTATACCATGTTACAAACTTAATCAGTTTAGCTACTTCTATATATAAACTAATAAGAAGTAACTACATAAAAACATTTATAGAAACAAATGAGTAGATAAATAATTAGAAAACATCAGCGACATAAACAACATCAAGTTCTTTACTTATAAGTGTATGAAAAAACTAAAATTAAAGCATTAAAATGTTGCTTGTGTAAATATTAGTAGTAAATCATTATATTTGTAAAAAGAATAATAATAATCGTAATAACAAAAGCACTAAAATTGCATTCACAATATTGTCAAATGTATGAATAATGGTGTGTGTATATACGTACACGTGAATATAAATATAGATAAATATAAATATATATAAAAGAATATATATATATATATATATATATATATATATATTTATATATATATATATATATATATATATATAATATAATATAGTAGTATGAGGAAGGCATATATAGGGGGTTACCTGGCCAAATGTTTTAATTTTAAAATACATAAAATAGATATAAAATCATTTAGGCTGGGGTAGTGACAAGCGTCCAGATGGAGCTGCCAAATTAATTCTAGTCTTTCCAGTAACAGAGAAGCTGGGCCTCCTCTCACCTTAGTAGGTACTAGGTCTATTCCCTTAAAACAAAACTCATGGTTGGGGTAGTCTCTAATGTGCTTTGCCAAAGCATTTTCATATTTGTTTTTACTTATGCAGTATTAATGAAAGTATACCCATTCCCGTAGTCTCCTATCTATCTTTCCAATGTAAAATGCAGGACAAAGCCTACACTTAGCTAGATAGACCACTTGTTTAGTTTGACAGTCAATTTTATGGTTAATGTTGAATCTTCTGTCGCCTAGTGAAAATTAAGATCCTATGTCCATGTTAATGCACAAAATAGGCATGTAAAAGCCAGTATCTCTCTTGTTTTGCACCTCCTCCAGCAACTCCAACACCATCCTAAGATGATAGCCTCTTTTGGTGAACATAGCTTTTAGTAGTTCACATTCAAACAAGAAGTTGTCCCATCTTGTGGTCATGCAAGCTGCTCTGACCAGTTGTCCTTTTATAACTGATCTTTTTTGAGTTAGGGGGTGGCAACTTGGGAAATGGAGGAAGGCATTGGAGTAGGTCTCCTTTCTAAAAATTTTGGAGATGTAATACCCATTAATTTTATCTTTAACCAAGTCAATGTCGAGATATGCTACTCTTTCCATACTAAAGAAGAATGTAAATTGAAAAAATGTAGTAGTAGAATTGAAGTATGTCATTAAATCTTGTGCTTTGGTTACGTCACCTTCCAACAAGATGAAAATATCATCCAAAAATTGTGTGTAATAGCAGATATTTTTGGATGGGCCGATGTTGTTATTAGTTAACACAAATTGCTTCTCCTAGTATGCCACAACAAGGTTGGCGAAGCTGGCCCTACAAGGAGACCCCATTGCTACGCCAACCTTTTGGAGGTAGAAGCTGTTGTTGAATGTCACAAAGTTATATGATAAGATTATGTCTAACAATTCCCCCACAAGATCTAATTCTTCACGTGGGGCTCCATTGGCACGCATTGATGCCAATGCCCATTCTATACCTTCCACGTGAGGTATGGAGGAATAGAGGTCTTTGACATCCACTGTTAGAAAGTTATTCTTTTCACAAAAAGTTAACTTGCTTAATTTGCCCAAGAAGGACCAAGAATCCTTGCAAATTTGGCTTTCCAGCAAGACATATTTTTTCATATAATAGTCAGCAACCTTAGCGCATGCATATGTTACACTATTCCTTGCATCAACAAGGGGACGCACCGGGGGGTCTTGCAAACTCTTATGAATTTTTGGGATACTGAACAAAATTGTGATCCTTGGAGTATTCATAATCAAATAATTGCATAGATGAGCATCAATTCTAGATTCGATAAACATGTCATTAATAAAGGACTTGATGTTGGAGTAGGCAATGTTCATTTCTCCCTTAGTTACCTCCGCAAAGGTGTTATTTGTGATGATCTTAGTCATCCTGACAATATAGTCTTCCTTATTCATAATAGCCAAGCCCCCCCCCCCTTATCGGGTTGCATAATTCTTACTGGAGCTTCATTCAAGGTTTTAAGCATATTTTTCTCTTCCTTGGTGGTGTTAAAGCCTAGGAAATTTAATTGTGTTTTCTGCTGTAGTAAATTTTGAATGTCAAGTTCACACATCTGTTCATAAAGCAATATAACAGGGTGCAAAGGGAGATTATACACGCTTGAAATGCAAAGCTCACTTTTAGTGTTATTATTCTGACCTAACAATATGTTAAGCTTTAAGTTCCTAATGAAACTCTTGAGGTCAATTAATGTTTAAGCGGTATCCATTCATGAAGTAGGTACGTACATGATCCCCTTTGACAACAGGTCAATTAAATCAGGAGCAATGTCAACCTTGTCAATAACTGAAAAATTTAAAATCCAGGATTCAAAGATGGCTGCCGTTCTGTGAACACTACTAATCTACAACTCTCCATATAATCAGAGGAAAACCTAACCCAGAGGATATATCACGACTTATTTAACAACAATTCTTGGAAATATCAACTTTAACTTCAGCTCAGTATCATACAAGAGGTGATTGAACCTGAAAAACTAACAAATCTAGCAGGATTACAACAGATCATTTGAGCCTGAAGAAGGTCTCAAACAAAGAAACCGTGTGCTCAGAACAATCGGCCCATCTACACTTAAATTATATCAAGTTCCAGTACTGATCTATAATGTCAAAAGAAGACAAAAATATGGACACAACAACTACAAAAACTAAACTTTCAGAACTTTTATCACCGGAGAAAGATTTAACTTCGAAAAGACAGAAAATTACAAAACAACAAGAGCAGTTAAAACCTGGGAATAAAAATAAACCAGATCAACTGGCAAACATGGAGGATATTAAAACAGCTTTACTTCTTATCCAAGAAGCTTTAAAAGAACTATCTAATCAAGTCCAATCCTTTGGAATTTCCTGCAGTCAAATTCTGGAAAGAATGGATAAAACTGAAGCTAGAATCACAGAGAATGAAAACAAATTAGTACTGCTTGCCAAAAAAACGGAGTCACATGATCTAGACATTCACTCTATCCAAGCTAAAATTAGTGATCTGGAGGCAAGATCCAGGAGAAATAATATAATCATCAGAGGAATGCTGGAAACTATACAATACAATGATCTAATCCCATCTATCATACAAATACTCACAACACTATTCAGTGACTCAAAAGCTGCACAACAAATAATAATAGAGAGAGCCCACAGAGCCCTGAGAGAAACTCAAGCTTCAAATATCCCAAGACCTGTTTATGCTAAAATTCTCAACTTCCAAGATGTCAACAAAATATTACTAACTGTAAAGAAAAATGGAGGCTCTATTATGTGGAATAACAACAGAATTTCTCTGGCTCAGGACTTGCCCTTGCAAATTAGGCAAGCCAGACAACTATTATCTCCCTATTGCAAGTTTTTAATTGAAAAACAAGCAAAATTTCAAATGAAGTGCCCAAATACATTAATATTCACAGTCGATGGGTCTAGATATTCAGTTACAACAAAAAAGAAGCTAAATCTACTTTTTTGGCGGTCTTTAAAAGTTTACCTGCTTCAGAGAGCTAATATAAACTTCCGATGCGACTGGCATGACATCCGAGGTCAGATCCACCTTCTACTACAAGTCAAGGTCTTGGTTTTGCTTTGTCTGGTATATTTCCTGAATTAGGCCATTTTTTGAACAGGTACGACCTTTATTTAGAGTTACTTAAGCTGCGAGAGTTATTTCCGAAGATTTACAGCCTTCATGTCGTCTAACTTTCCCACGAGTGGAGCCGAAGTGGCTCTGCTGCCTTAGAGAGTGTAGTTTTGATGTGGCTCTTCCGGAAGTCTGTCTGGACAAAGAGTCCCCCATCATGAAGCCAACAGTTGGTCTGGCTGGTCGGAAATCTGACTAAGTGTTTCTAGGATTGGATAAGACAAAATAAACTCAAAATAAAGTTTCTTTTACTGATATAATCACACCACAGCACAGACAATAAGCCCAGAATCACTATCACTAACTTGTAAGCTCCAAGTAATGTACCTAATTTGTTTAACTGTACTGTGACATAACTAGAATGCATGAAGCATAACTGAGGGGGAAATAGTTCTGTACACTAGTGGTTAGAAAACTATTTTATTTAATGTACCAAGCTGCACTTACATATCATATTCAAACCAGATTACATTCCCATTTTACCTAAATAGATTTAACTTTCTTTATATATAATCCATTTTACTAAACCCCTCATTAGAATACAGTCTCACATATACTACTAAATATGGGCTCTACTTAACAATAGCATTATAGTCTTTAGGTAAAGCACACTGAGATACCTAATAATTTCTGATGATGCATTTTTTCCATACTTTGTTTCTAGATCACAGTGCAAGGGAATATATAATGCTACTAAGAAGTTAATACATGATTATAGATATATTGTTACATGATATATTCTTATAGCTTATAATTAGTATAAAAAATACTTTGGTAAGATTTAGCAATGTAGGATTCTTAATGTATGTGGACATTAGTTTATGTAGACTAGGTTCTTTTTTCTTATATGCTTAGTATAATGGTGTGTTTTTGATCTTTTTCTTACCTATGTAGCCGACAGGATCATTTAATAATATTCGTAACATACATTTGAGATTATATATGACATCATGTATATATTACATAGATTTATAATTAAGGAAGCACTGGAGCCTAAAGGTCAAAATCAAAACCCTTTTGTCAATTATTGATTTAAGCTTTACCAGTTTTAAATAAGCATTTTGCTAAACTTGAAATTGCTTTTCTGGAAAATGCATGACTAATGACGATTTGTTTAATTACCTTAGATTATTAGCTATTAGGCTACCTAATTACTTGTGTGTATGTTTGTATACCTATATAAGTCTGGTTTACTTACAATTTATATTGTTTTTCTCCAGGTATTAGAAAGATATTTCTAGAGTGAATACAGGATGATTAGTATATTTATAGCCGACGATAGTGCCTTAAATCTGATTCTAGAGTTAAGTGTAGGTACACACACAAACGAAGGCTAAACTAGTTTGATTTATATTTTATGAACACAGTGGTTTCATTAATTTGAGAATATATCTCTAGTAATGTCCTAAAATATTACTATTAAGTAGTGGATTGGAGGTCTAATTGAGATGAATGACAATATCCATTTATCTTTTTATTATGTTTTTTTCTCTGACTCATTTAATTCAACAGAAAGAATAAGAGGTGTAGATGACAAGTAGTGTTTAATAGGGAATGAGTAGGATAGGCTTTGTAGATATATTTGTAGATGATATAGGTCCATTATATGTTACCTATCTTTTATATTTTAACTTCTATGACATATACTTACCAATGTTATTAATCTATATAATTTCTAACTACGTTAAAGACCTGTATATCTCCTGGTTCAGGGACTTAGTGGGTAGGCACTGGTATGGGACGGGAATTCAAGAATGCTTTCATAACGTACATTTGTTTAAAAATCAACTGCCTTTGTCATATTTTCTCTGATTTCTAGAATACTTACACAAAATAAAGCTTTTGGAATGTGGGAAATAGATTCATGGAATACTAAGGGGCTCCAGAACTTGAAAAAGAGGAAATTGTTTCTTCATTTATTTCTGCAAGCTAAGGCATGTTTTATATTACTTCAAGAAACTCATTTGACCAATGATCAATGGACAGAAATTAAAAGGAAAAAATGGATAAGAGAAATAATAGCCTCGGAAGGCAAAACTAATAGTGCGGGAGTTGTGATAATTATAAAAAAACAATATCAAGACAAAATTATAGAATCTAAAATGGACAAAGAAGGTAGATGGTGCTATGTGCTACTCTTTATGATAAACCCATCATACTTCTCAACATATATGCACCATGTAATAACCAACAGTCTTTCTTAGCATCACTTTATCCTATTTTAAACCAATATAACAACCACTATATAATTATAGGAGGGGACTGGAATGCCTATCAGAATCCTAAATTGGATAAATCAAGTCTACAAAGATCATATAATAGTCAAGCAGTATTAGCATTAAGTGAACTTAAGTATGACTTCAAATTATATGATCCCTTTAAATATGCAAACAATCCTCTTAACTCAAATAGTTTTACATTTTATTCAACCTGTCATAAAATGTGGTCTAGAATAGACTTTTTTCTAGTTTTGGAACCACTGATCAGTCTTGATCCCTCAGTATCTATCCAAGCTCACTATCTATCAGATCATTCTAAATTTACATTATGTTTTGCCAAAGACCTTAGAAACAGTCTGTCACACAAGAGCTATAATTGGTCCTTAAATCCAAACTTGTTAAATAAAAAATAAATAATCCAGGAAATTCAGGACATTCTCAATTCCTTATTAGTTAAGATAGTCAAACAGCAACATACACCTAATATTGAATGAGCAGCAACTAAAGCTCAGGTAAGAGAGATCTTCCTTCAAAATGCCTCTTATTATAAAAAAATTCAACTCAGAGAAGAACAAATGTTAGAGGCTAAAATTAAAACACTAGATCAGGAACTAATGCAAAATCACAACATACAAACAAATGGAACTATTCAAATGTCAGAAGGACCTTTTCTTGATCCAAAATAATAGATTGGCATTTCATGAAACTAAAATACTTGCAAGATATGCTAACCATATTCAAACTCCATCAAGGGCATTAGCAAGAATTATTAACCAATCTAAAGCACCCTCTCAAATTCCAGAAATACACTACAAGAACAAAATATATACGAAATCTGAAGATATTATTAATACCTTTGAATTGATATACTCCCAAATTTATGGTGATCAAAATGAGTCACTTACAAATGAGAATAATAATGATTTTATACAAAAAATTAATTTCCCGAAAATAGACGATAACTTACAGAAAGATTTAATTAAACCAATTTCCACTGAAGAAATAACAACAGCAATTAAAAATTTGAAATCCCACAAAGCACTGGGCCCAGATGGTCTTACAGCAGAGTTTTATAAAACCTTTTGTAGTATGATTGTTAAAATACTGTCATATACATTAAATTATATAATTAATAATAAAATTAATGACCCACATTTTAATGCATCCAAAACAATTCTTATACCCAAGGAAAACTCGGATCCTCAAAACCCAGATAATTTTAGACCTATATCACTTTTAAATATTGATACTAAAATTCTGACTTCTATTTTAGCTAATAGACTGAAGAAAATAACAAACTTAACCATTTCCAATGAACAAGCCGTTTTTTTAACTTCTAGGCAAACCAGTGGCAATACTTTAACACTTCATACATTAATTTCTTATGCTAATCAAAGGAATTTAAATATGTATGCACTTATTATTGATGCACAAAAGGCCTTTGATAGAGTTAACATAAAATTTTTATTTGATATTTTGCCCTACTTTAATATACCTCAATAATTCATCCTAACATTACAAATATTATATAATAACCCCTATACAACTTTATATATAAATAAAATCTTTTCTAAAAGAATACAAATCAGAAATGGAACCCATCAAGGCTGTCCTCTATCCCCCTTATTATTTAATTTATATCTAGAACCTCTATTTTTACATATTAAACAAAATGTATACCATAATGCCCCAATAATTTACGGTATCAGGATTTCTATGGCAGCATTTGCAGATGACCTCAATATATACTGTACAACACAGTTTCAGATACCAAAAAATACTAGCTGCTGTTGAAGACTTTGCAGTAATATCTAACTATAAAATAAACCTTAAAAAAACAACTTATTTCCTTTAAAAACTCCAAAACCCTTTTCACTTTTACCATTGGTAGGGCAAGTAAAATCTGAAGAAAAGATTAAATATTTAGGTATTACATTTTCCACAGATAACAAGGACTTCTATTTTTAATAATGTTAATCTAACTTGGGATCACATTTTATCTGACCTAAGGAGATGGAATAACTTGAAATTACCACCACTAGCAAAGGTCTCAATTATTAAAATGAATGTGTTGCCCAGACTATTATATATCTTCATCTCTACTCAAGTCCTAATCCCCAAGAAGTTCTTTAAACAAATTCACACTGAATCTGCTAAATTTATATGGGAACCAAGGAAAACTAGAATATCATACGACAAATTGATGACCCCGAAAAATAGAGGTGGTCTAGACTTACCCAACTTTGAAAAATATTACTTAATAATAAATGCTACTAGAATTTTAAGAATTGTTAATTATGATGCACATAGTAATAATTGGCCCCCAAACTGGCTAAGATTGAATTACAAACATGCTGAGAATCTGAATATAAATCCTAAATCATTACCTTTCCTAAGAAAAGATACTATTAAATCATATGCACTAATGGAACACATTAAAAAATATATAACATTATTACAAAATCTCTTTAGATCATTAAATCTCCTCCAACACATGATGACCTTACAACCTTTTCATAGGAACCCTAACCTGAAAATTAATAATCAACTAATAGATCTAAAAAACTTCCCACTTATAATTAACTTAACTCTACATGATATATACCCATATTTGACTTATTCGGCTCATGATTTAAGACAGCAAATGAATCTTCCCAAATCATACTTAGTCATATTGAGACAGATTAAAGATCTATCCATAAGCTACTTTAAAGATTTTAGTATTAATAAAGAGGACTTAAAGAAATGTACCGCACTATGGCAAGCCCTGTTACAAGGTACCAAATTTATGACATCCATATATAAACTGATAAAAGACTTTAAATATCAAGATCACGTCCTCTTGTCAAACTATTGGAAAAAAAATACCATTGATTGAAGAAAGTAAAATAGTAAAAGCAATTAATTTAACAGTAAAATCAATCTCCCTCCAAAAGTTAATATTTACCCAACTCATGATACTTAATAATGCTTACTATACACGCCTTAGCTTGCATTAATTTAACTCTAAAAATTTTCCTAAGTGGCAATATTGTAAAGATGAAACTGCTGACCTCCTACACATGTTCTGGAGCTGTAAATGTATATACAAACTTTGGAATTCCTTAAAATTACAACTGCAAAAGATGGGATATCAAAATTCAATGCTTTCTTGGGAATTTATGATATTGCATATCCCACCAAATAATCTATCTAGATCCCAAATGACCATACTTATGAATATATTTTTGCTAATGAAACTCTACATAGCTACTAATTGGCTGAACCCATCTCAAACTTCATGGGACAACTTCAAGATTTTAGTGATAAAACATATATTAGCCCACAAACTACTAATTAATAATCATAGCAAACATATAAATAATCTGAAGATTTGGGAACAAATTTTCAATATTATACTGGCTTAATGTACCAAACCCAGGAAACTCCCTGGATATATATAGTATAGAGTCTAACCCTATCAGGAATCATATTAATACAAGATATTATCCCTAGTGATAAGAATCTTCACATGTACTTCTATGTTAAAATATGGAAGCATTCATGTAAATAGTGTACATATGTTATAAGAATGTTGTTAGAAGCTTTGTTTGGAAATTACCTGTGTATTTCTCGGTCAAATGTTTGTATGAACAAGTTGAAAAATAATAAAGAATTATTATTGAAAAAAATAGAAAATTTTAAAATCCAAGCTAGAATTCAAAATTAACTTACAGTTCGGAGTCACAATGGTATCCCCAATCAATGGGGCAGAAGTTACATCCTCTGGTTCCTGTTCCTGTTCGACTTCTTCTGACCTTGGCCAGGGTTGTGGTTGAACGCCCTGTTCTGAAAATTTGTCACATTCCTAGTGTTAGCCTGTGCATCTTGTGGATTTTTAATGTTTTTTGAGTTAATGTGTTCGCTCCTCCACACAACATTGGCCATTGTGTTATTATTAGCATTAAATAAAGGTTGTTCTGTGGCTATTTCATCACATGTAGTTTCACCTGTACTTTTCTCAAGCCCAGCCAGGTGGTTAACCTGGGATGGAGGTGGTTTGGGATAGGCTGTTCCCTGCTTATAGTCTTTTAAATCACAATTAAGTTTTTTACACTTAGTTGTTTTCAGTTTTGATAAGTATTGATCAATGCTAGAATAGACTCTTTCATAGTCAAACTGGTACCTTTGAAAATCATGGTCAGTTTTAATAGCTTTGTCCATTGCCCCTGTTTCTTCAATCAGGATATTAACTGTATCCTGATAGTGTGTACACATGAGTTCCAGAAGCTCGAACCCAGGTTTGTCAAAGAGTTTAACTAAATCAGTATGAAATGGGGAGCCTTCAACATGCCCATTGGATATTGCCATGACCTGAGACCCTTTGGGATAACTTTAAGTTCAATACACTAACAGAAATACTCTGCGTCCAGTTGCACTTTCCCTAATTTGACCAACATTTGGTCAAATTGTTGTAGTTTAGTAGCTAAATCAGTATTCAAGCCAACCGGGCACTCCTGGATATTTTCTTTTGATGTGTCAATAAACACGAACGGTCTTTTGACCCAACTGCCAAATTCCAAAGTCCCAATAAGCCCACGTGAGTTGTTATTCCTGGTTGGGCTGGTACCATTGCCAACTATACCAATGTTAGGTTCACCACTGGTAATGCTTCCTATGCCGGTAAGTTGTGTAAACGGTGTTGTTCTCGGTGAGAGCGCTGTGTTTCCCAAGTTGTTAAAATTGGTAGTAGAAGTATACTAAGAGGAAAAGTTCCCATGGAGTGGGGACATTCTCAAACCAGCAGAAGTTGTGGCTTGTTCCAAGTTATTGCAACAGTTTGATAATGAGTCAAATCTTCTGGATAAAGTGTCCACTTTCTGAGTCAGGCACTCAATCAGTGCTGTTAAATTGCCAGGTCCTTCTATTTGGCATAGTTGAAACGGAGTGCTTATAAACATGTTGGTGGCCATATGTCAACAGTGGTCAAAAACAATAAAAACAAACTCAAGAAACAGCAACAAGATGCCCACAGATGAAAACGAGTCACGTCCTTGTAAAATTAGAAAAGTTTAATGTTGTAAAGCAACACGCTGTGTAAACTGCTTTTCATCTCGTGAAATTATGAAACTTCCTCAGACAAGTTACCTTAACAGTAGGAACACATTTAAATAGTACACCTAGTTAAAATAAAACCTTAGATTGGTTAAATAATTTATATATAGAAGGAACTAAACTGATTAACTTTGTAACATGGTATAAATTGTATTTAACTTGTGACTATTTAGTGATACTACCTGAAGGAGGCGATAGACAGAGGAAAATTGACCAATCTAAGGTCAAACATGGGTTCGAGCTTCTGGAACTCATGTGTACACACTATCAGGATACAGTTAATATCTTGATTGAAGAAACAGGGGCAATGGACAAAGCTATTAAAACCAACCATGATTTTTCAAAGGTTTGACTATGAAAGAGTCTATTCTAGCATTGATCAATATTTATCAAAACTGAAAACAACTAAGTGTAAAAAACTTAATCATGATTTAAAAGACTATAAGCAGGGAACAGCCTATCGCAAACCACCTCCATCCCAGGTAACCACCTGGCTGGGCTTGAGAGAAGTACAGGTGAAACTACGTGTGATGAAATAGCCACAGAACAACCTTTATTTAATGCTAATAGTAACACAACAATGGCCGATGTTGTGTGGAGGAGCGAACGCATTAACTCAAAAAACATTAAAAATCCACAAGATGCAAAGGCTAACACTAAGAATGTGACAAATTTTCAGAAGAGGGTGTTCAACCACAACCCTGGCTAAGGCCAGATGAAGTCAAACAGGATTAGGAACTGGAAGACGTAACATCTGCCCCAGTGATTGGGGATACTATTGTGACTCCGAACTGTTAGTTAATTTTGAATTCTAGCTTGGATTTTAAAATTTTCAGTTATTCCAAGGTTGATATTGCTCCTGATTTAGTTGACCTGTTGTCAGAGGGGATCACGTACGTCCCTACTTCACGAGTGGATACCGCTAGAACATTAGTTGACCTCAAGAGTTTCGTTAGGAACTTAAACCTTTACATATTGTTAGGTCAGAATGATAACACTAAAAGTGAGTTTTACATTTCAAGCATGTATATTCCCCCTTTGCACCTTATTATATTGCTTTATGAGCAGATGTGGGAACTTGACATTCGAAATTTATTACAGCAGAAAACACAATTAAATCTACTAGCCTTTAACACCACAAAAGAAGAGAAAAATATGCTTAAAACCTTGAAGGAAGCTCCAGTAAGAATTATGCAACCCGATAAGGGGGGAGGCTTGGCTGTTATGAGCAAGGAAGACTATACTGTCAGGATGACTAAGATCATCACAAATGACACCTATGTGGAGGTAACTAAGGGGGAAATGAACATTGCCTACTCCAACATCAAGTCCTTTATTAATGACATGATTATCGAATCTAGAATTGATGTTCATCCATACAATTATTTGATTATGCCTGCTCCAAAGATCCGGATTTTGTTCGGTATTCCAAAAATTCATAAGAGTTTGCAAGACCCCCCCCCCCGATGAGTCCCCTTGTTGATGCAAGGAATAGTGTAACATATGCATGCGCTAAGGTTGCTGATTATTATATGGAAAAAATATGTCTTGCTGGAAAGCCACATTTGCAAGGATTCTTAGTCCTTCTTGGGCAAACTAAGTAAGCTAACTTTTTGTGCAAAGAATAACTTTCTAACAGTGGATGTCAAAGACCTCTATTCCTCCATACCTCACGTGGAAGATATAGAATGGGCATTGGCATCAATGAGCGCCAATGGAGCCCCACATGAAGAATTAGATCTTGTGGGGGAATTGTTGGACATAATCTTATCATATAACTTTGTGATATTCAACAACAGGTTCTACCTCCAAAAGGTTGGCATAGCAATGGGGTCTCCTTGTGGGGCTAGCTTCACCAGCCTTGTCATGGCATACTGGGAGAAGCAATTTGTGCTAACTAATAACAACATCAGCCCATCCAAAAATATCTGCTATCTCACACAATTTTTGGATGATATTTTTATCTTGTTGGAAGGTGATGTAACCAAAGCACAAGATTTAATAACATATTTCAATTCTACTACTACATTTTTTCAATTTACATTTTCCTTTAGTACGGAAAGAGTAGCATATCTCGACATTGACTTGGTTAAAGATAAAATTAATGGGTGTTATATCTCCAAAATTTTCAGAAAAGAGACCTACTCCAATGCCTTCCTCCATGTCTCAAGTTACCACCCCCTAACTCAAAAAAGATTAGTTACAAAAGGACAACTAGTCAGAGCAGCTCGCATGGCCACAAGATGGGATGATTTCTTGTTTGAATGTGAACTACTAAAAGGTATTTTCACCAAAAGAGGCTATCCCCTTAGGATGGTGTTGGAGTTACTGGAGGAGGTGCAAAACAAGATAGATACTGGCTTTTACATGCCAATTTTGTACACTAACCTTAGCAATGGATCTTTGTCCCTTGTACAGAATTCTACACCAACGTTTAACTTTATTTGTACATACAACCTTGATGCTCCTAACATAAAGAACATTATATTAAAGAATTGGAGCCTATTTACTAATGACACAACACTGAGGAAGAAATTCATGGTTAAACCTAGAATTGTCTACAGAAGAGATTCTGGAAGGGGACAATAAACCGTTTTTGACCAGGAAGGCAATGTTTAAATGCAATATGTGTAAATTCTGTAAATTTATGGACATAGGATCTTCATTTTCACTAGGCGACAGAAGATTCGACATGAACCATAAAATTGACTGTCAAACTAAACAAGTGGTCTGCCTAGCTAAGTGTAGGCTTTGTCCTGCATTTTACATTGGCAAGACCGATAGGAGACTACGGGAACGGGTATATGAGCATCAGTACTGCATAAGTAAAAACAAATATGAAAATGTTTTGGCAAAGCACATTAGAGACTACCCCAACCACAAGTTTTATTTTAAGGGGATAGATCTAGTGCCTACTAATGTGAGAGGAGGCTCAGCTTCTGTGTTACTGGAAAGACTAGAATTAATTTGGCAGCTCCGTCTGGACGCTTGCCACTATCCCAGCTTAAATTATTTTATATCTATTTTATGTATTTTAAAATTAAAAAGTTTGGCCAGGTAACCCCCTATATATGCCTTCCTCATATTACTATATTATAATATTATTTTATATATATATATATATATATATATATATATATGTATATATATATATATATATATATATATATATATATATATATATATATATATATATATATATATATATATATATGTATATATATATATATATATATATATATGTATTCTTTTATATATATTTATATTTATCAAAAGCAGGAGGCAAGGCAGTCAGGAATAGCACCAAAACTCCAAGTCCAATGGTAAGTTGAACGCAGCTTTATTAAAATCCAGTAGCGTTTTCGCTGCTAAAAAAGAGTTGCAGCTTCTTCAGAACAAACAAACAAAGTGATTATTAGTGCCAAATATTTAAGAGGAAATCAGAGGTGTGGCAATGACATCACTTCCTCTAGTGTGTTATTTCACTTTAAATTCACAATCAGCAAAATAAAATCTAGCGTTTACATCAACATAAAAATGAAAAACATCAAGTTATAAGCACAATGTTACAACCTTCATATTAAAAATTGAAAATTGAAATCTACTTTAGATTTAAATGAATTATAAAATTAAAAGTTGTCAGGTTGTATGGATATATATATATTCTAACTTGCAACTAATGTAAAATAACTTCTTTTGTGACTTAGAATTCTTTCACTAGATCACACTAAAGAAATAGTAGACTTGTCTAGTGAAATATACATATAAATCAGTGTTATGAAAATTATGAAAATATAAACAAACGTATTCTGAAAATACTATCTCATGTAACTTTTTAACTTTAGGATTGCTGCTATGTTGCAGTTCTCATTTAAACCTGGGTCACTGAATGCATCGAGCCTTATTTGCCATTCCAATTCTCTAAATTCTAGCATCAGTGTAAGTGGACCACCTCTGATGCTAGGTGGTATGTGGTCAATGGCCATAAAATGAAATTTATGGCCAGGATTTCTGGAAATGTGTTTTGATAAGGCACTGTCCATTTTCCCGGTTCTAATTGCATAGTTGTGTTGGTAGATCCGCTCCCGGAATTTCCAGTCGGTTTTGCCTATATAGAATCCGGGACAGTAGTCACAAAAAGCTGCATACACCACTGATCTGGTCTCACAATTGATTTTGTGGTGGATTGTGTATCTTTTATTTCTGATGGTAAATGTTTCACCTGATTTTACTAGCCCACACCAGTTACATGAGCCACAACTAGCAGAGCCCTTGTACCTAGTAAAGGAGTTCATAGAGTGGTTCCTTTGTAGGATTTCCTTTATATTGGTACCTCTTCTATAGACTACTCTTGGACAAGCCCCTAGCTTGTTCGATAAGAAAGAGTCACTATTGATGAGGTACCAGTTCTTACAAATGGAAGACCATATTAATTTAGATTCCATATTGAAGGTAGAAATGAAGCTAGTTGGAAATTTCTTGTCCCCCTTCTTCACTATTCTTTTATCTAATCTGTTGTAGATTTCGATTTCATTCCCACCTTCTACAATATCAGATGACATAACGGGTACATCCATTTGCATGTTTTCATCCAAAAGTGGCTTGTAGAAGCCAGTGGATATTTTAGTGTCAACTTCTTCAATGATCATGTCAACAAGGGTTACTGGGTACCCTCTGTTGGTAAATAGATCTCTCAAGAAATTACATTCCATTTGAAAAGCTGTGTAAGTACTGCACATTCTCACTGCTCTGAACACCTGTCCTTTGATGATGGAGCGTTTTTGTTTATAAGGGTGGAAACTAGAAAAGTGCAGTAATGAATTGCAATAAGTTTATTTTCTGAAAATCATGGAGCATAACTTTCCTCTTGTTGAATCTTTGACCAGTTTGACATCCAAGTAATCGATCTCATTCATGGAAAAATGGTGAGTAAATTTAAGGAAAGAGGTTGTTTGATTGATATACTTGACTAGCGTTTCTGCTTCTATGGCGTCACCCCGGAATAGTATAAAAATGTCATCAAGAAACCTTGTATAAAAAGTCAAGTGATGTTTAAATTCAGGATGATCCAATATGAACCTCTTTTCCCAAAAAGCCATGAAGAGATTTGCCGCACTTGTACCACAGGGGGACCCCATAGCAATTCCTTGCTTTTGAAGATAATGTGTTTTGTCAAAAATGAAGAAGTTGGAACTTAGGATTATATCTAATAGTTCCGTAACTAAATCAATATCATTCTGTGGAGCTCCAAGATCTTTCAGCAGAAGTCCTATCCACTCAGTGGCTTCCTGGTGTGGAATAGAAGTGTAGAGATCCACTACATCGATGGTTAGGAAGTTGTTTCTTGAGTCATATTCGATGTTATTAATGCTAGATAAGAGAGACCAGGAGTCCTTGCATACAACTGGAATCAATGTGATATATTTAGCAAGGATATTGTCAATCAGTCTAGCAGAAGGATGGGTCATTGAAGACCTACCATCGATTAAGGCTCTCATCGGGGGGTTCCCAAGATCTTTATGGATCTTGGGAATCCCGAACATAACTGGTACTTTTGGGAATGTGATGTCTATGAAGTTATACGTGTCAACATCTATTTTACCTGCTAAAAACAGGTCTCTGTAGTAGCCTCTATTTCTTTTGTAGGTCAGATTCATCTCATTAAGGGAAGATGGACTGTACGCTGGAGAATCCAAGACAATGGACATTTTTTCAACATATTTCCAATTATCCAGAATTACCAATCCACCCCCTTTGTCAGGCTTAATGACTCGAACAGGAAGTTGGCTGAGGTGGTTCAAAGCTTGACTTTGCTCCTTAGTTATATTAAACATGGAAGAGTTGTTGTTATATCTACCAGGCCTGAACAGGTGTCTCAAGTCAACTTCACATGCTTTTTCAAAATTGAGTAAACTTGTGTGGAGAGGTGGGTTGAACACACTGGACAGTTTTAACCCAATGTGGGGGACATGGTTTTCATCGTTATAAAGCACATCTAGATTGAGCCTTCTAACAAAACATTTCAAATCCATGATTGTTTCAGTTAAATTACAATGCCTGCTCGGAATAAATGTATTGCCAAGACTCAGTAATTCAATCAAGTCAAGATCAAGGTGTGGGCTAGTAAAATCAGGTGAAACATTTACCATCAGAAATAAAAGATACACAATACACCACAAAATCAATTGTGAGACCAGATCAGTGGTGTATGCAGCTTTTTGTGACTACTGTCCCGGATTCTATATAGGCAAAACCGACCGGAAATTCCAGGAGCGGATCTACCAACACAACTATGCAATTAGAACCGGGAAAATGGACAGTGCCTTATCAAAACACATTTCCAGAAATCCTGGCCATAAATTTCATTTTATGGCCATTGACCACATACCACCTAGCATCAGAGGTGGTCCACTTATACTGATGCTAGAATTTAGAGAATTGGAATGGCAAATAAGGCTCAATGGATTCAGTGACCCAGGTTTAAATGAGAACTGCAACATAGCAGCAATCCTAAAGTTAAAAAGTTACATGAGATAGTATTTTCAGAATATGTTTGTTTATATTTTCATAATTTTCATAACACTGATTTATATGTATATTTCACTAGACAAGTCTACTATTTCTTTAGTGTGATCTAGTGAAAGAATTTTAAGTCACAAAAGAAGTTATTTTACATTAGTTGCAAGTTAGAATATATATATATCCATACAACTTGACAACTTTTAATTTTATAATTCATTTAAATCTAAAGTAGATTTCAATTTTCAATTTTTATATGAAGGTTGTAACATTGTGCTTATAACTTGATGTTTTTCATTTTATGTTGATGTAAACGCTAGATTTTATTTTGCTGATTGTGAATTTAAAGTGAAATAACACACTACAGGAAGTGATGTCATTGCCACACCTCTGATTTCCTCTTAAATATTTGGCACTAATATTCACTTTGTTTGTTTGTTCTGAAGAAGCTGCAACTCTTTTTTAGCAGCGAAAACGCTACTGGATTTTAATAAAGCTGCGTTCAACTTACCATTGGACTTGGAGTTTTGGTGCTATTTCTGACTGCCTTGCCTCCTGCTTTTGTTTTTTGTTGTTTTGCTTCACTTCAACAGTTTTTCTTGTGTTCATGGCTACAGGGGGCCCAAGCAGTCCTAGCACCCCGAACATTTTTGGAACAGTCGGTTCCAGGACACCTCCAGCTGATCTGGATGTTCGAGCACTATTGCTTGACTTATCGCAAAGGTTGGATTCTTTGCATTCACGAATGGACTGTTTTGACAATGGGAATGCAGCTAGGCCTCAGCCTCCCAGTCAACCAGTCCAACGGAATACTCAATCAGGCACGAATGTGCTGTTTGCATCAACTGTATCGTTAGGGGATGGATCTATACCTAACGCTCAACGTCCGCACACCACGCCCATCGACATTGGTGATAATGGGCGTACTAGACCAGGCGACCCAGGGCTTATTGGAGTTCCGCTTATTTCTGAATGGATCAGCAATTTAGAACCTTTTGCTTTCTCGCAAAGCGATTCTACGGAGCGACCGGCTATGGGTGCAACAAATGATTTTAAGGATACTATCATGAACAACTTGAAACTGTTGGATTTGAAACTATTGAAAGTAAAAAAGTTACAACTGGAAGTTTCTTACTTCCAACAATGTATTAATGAAAACATCATTCCAAAGGGTTTACGTAGTGTTTTTTCACCTTCAGGTCTGGTCAACGATTTAGGGTTCCTTACTGACCTAAATGACTTGTTCCAACAACAGGGCATACAATTGTTGGAACTACTAATCAAACACTACAGAATTAATATCAATAAACTCACAACGGGCATCAATATACTGGATGATGTCATTAAATCTGATATTGACTTTCTACATTATAAATACGACTACAATCGTATTTTCAACAGCATAGACTCTTTACTATTGAAACTAAAACAAAACAAGTCCAATAAATTGGTAAGGGATAGAACAGCATATCAACAAAATCAAGCCTATCCCAAACTACAAGTTTCTAAGTCAAGAAAGGCTCCTACTAGAGACCCCACAGTGGACCATCCTGCCCCCAATGATCAGATGGTATTTTCTGATAATGACTTTACAAGGGAAGACACAGGAGAAGGTCCAAGCAATGGAATAAGATGTAGCAACAGACTAAAAGTAAAGAATTCTAACAATGGTAGGAATAACTACTCGAATAATTCTTTCAAGAATAATAAATCAAGAAAGAACAGCAATCATTTTTTAGGGCCACAGCCACAGAGATATCCTCAAAACAAGAAGAGAGTGCAGAATGTGTAAGTCGTTTGGATTTATTGGAAGGGAATTCTTCATTCAACCCTCCCACACCCGAAGATGCCTCCCGAGAGGGCCTGCCACGAATTTTATCCAACAGGAAAGGTGACTTTAAAATTTATAACTTTTCAGAAATATTGCTTGATCTTGACTTGATTGAATTACTGAGTCTGGACAATACATTTATTCCGAGCAGGCATTGTAATTTAACTGAAACAATCATGGATTTGAAATGTTTTGTTAGAAGGCTCAATCTAGATGTGCTTTATAATGATGAAAACCATGTCCCCCACATTGGGTTAAAACTGTCCAGTGTGTTCAACCCACCTCTCCACACAAGTTTACTCAATTTTGAAAAAGCATGTGAAGTTGACTTGAGACACCTGTTCAGGCCTGGTAGATATAACAACAACTCTTCCATGTTTAATATAACTAAGGAGCAAAGTCAAGCTTTGAACCACCTCAGCCAACTTCCTGTTCGAGTCATTAAGCCTGACAAAGGGGGTGGATTGGTAATTCTGGATAATTGGAAATATGTTGAAAAAATGTCCATTGTCTTGGATTCTCCAGCGTACAGTCCATCTTCCCTTAATGAGATGAATCTGACCTACAAAAGAAATAGAGGCTACTACAGAGACCTGTTTTTAGCAGGTAAAATAGATGTCGACACGTATAACTTCATAGACATCGCATTCCCAAAAGTACCAGTTATGTTTGGGATTCCCAAGATCCATAAAGATCTTGGGAACCCCCCCAATGAGAGCCTTAATCAATGGTAGGTCTTCAATGACCCATCCTTCTGCTAGACTGATTGACAATATCCTTGCTAAATATATCACATTGATTCCAGTTGTATGCAAGGACTCCTGGTCTCTCTTATCTAGCATTAATAACATCGAATATGACTCAAGAAACAACTTCCTAACCATCGATGTAGTGGATCTCTACACTTCTATTCCACACCAGGAAGCCACTGAGTGGATAGGACTTCTGCTGAAAGATCTTGGAGCTCCACAGAATGATATTGATTTAGTTACGGAACTATTAGATATAATCCTAAGTTCCAACTTCTTCATTTTTGACAAAACACATTATCTTCAAAAACAAGGAATTGCTATGGGGTCCCCCTGTGGTACAAGTGTGGCAAATCTCTTCATGGCTTTTTGGGAAAAGAGGTTCATATTGGATCATCCTGAATTTAAACATCACTTGACTTTTTATACAAGGTTTCTTGATGACATTTTTATACTATTCCGGGGTGACGCCGTAGAAGCAGAAATGCTAGTCAAGTATATCAATCAAACAACCTCTTTCCTTAAATTTACTCACCATTTTTCCATGAATGAGATCGATTACTTGGATGTCAAACTGGTCAAAGATTCAACAAGAGGAAAGTTATGATCCACGATTTTCAGAAAATAAACTTATTGCAATTCATTACTGCACTTTTCTAGTTTCCACCCTTATAAACAAAAACGCTCCATCATCAAAGGACAGGTGGTCAGAGCAGTGAGAATGTGCAGTACTTACACAGCTTTTCAAAAGGAATGTAATTTCTTGAGAGATCTATTTACCAACAGAGGGTACCCAGTAACCCTTGTTGACATGATCATTGAAGAAGTTGACACTAAAAGATCCACTGGCTTCTACAAGCCACTTTTGGATGAAAACATGCAAATGGATGTATCCGTTATGTCATCTGATATTGTAGAAGGTGGGAATGAAATCGAAATCTACAACAGATTAGATAAAAGAATAGTGAAGAAGGGGGACAAGAAATTTCCAACTAGCTTCATTTCTACCTTCAACATGGAATCTAAATTAGTATGGTCTTCCATTTGTAAGAACTGGTACCTCATCAATAGTGACTCTTTCTTATCGAACAAGCTAGGGGCTTGCCCAAGAGTAGTCTATAGAAGAGGTACCAATATAAAGGAAATCCTACAAAGGAACCACTCTATGAACTCCTTTACTAGGTACAAGGGCTCTGCTAGTTGTGGCTCATGTAACTGGTGTGGGCTAGTAAAATCAGGTGAAACATTTACCATCAGAAATAAAAGATACACAATCCACCACAAAATCAATTGTGAGACCAGATCAGTGGTGTATGCAGCTTTTGTGACTACTGTCCCGGATTCTATATAGGCAAAACCGACCGGAAATTCCGGGAGCGGATCTACCAACACAACTATGCAATTAGAACCGGGAAAATGGACAGTGCCTTATCAAAACACATTTCCAGAAATCCTGGCCATAAATTTCATTTTATGGCCATTGACCACATACCACCTAGCATCAGAGGTGGTCCACTTACACTGATGCTAGAATTTAGAGAATTGGAATGGCAAATAAGGCTCGATGCATTCAGTGATCCAGGTTTAAATGAGAACTGCAACATAGCAGCAATCCTAAAGTTAAAAAGTTACATGAGATAGTATTTTCAGAATATGTTTGTTTATATTTTCATAATTTTCATAACACTGATTTATATGTATATTTCACTAGACAAGTCTACTATTTCTTTAGTGTGATCTAGTGAAAGAATTTTAAGTCACAAAAGAAGTTATTTTACATTAGTTGCAAGTTAGAATATATATATATCCATACAACTTGACAACTTTTAATTTTATAATTCATTTAAATCTAAAGTAGATTTCAATTTTCAATTTTTATATGAAGGTTGTAACATTGTGCTTATAACTTGATGTTTTTCATTTTTATGTTGATGTAAACGCTAGATTTTATTTTGCTGATTGTGAATTTAAAGTGAAATAACACACTAGAGGAAGTGATGTCATTGCCACACCTCTGATTTCCTCTTAAATATTTGACACTAATATTCACTTTGTTTGTTTGTTCTGAAGAAGCTGCAACTCTTTTTTAGCAGCAAAAACGCTACTGGATTTTAATAAAGCTGCGTTCAACTTACCATTGGACTTGGAGTTTTGGTGCTATTTCTGACTGCCTTGCCTCCTGCTTTAGTTTTTTGTTGTTTTGCTTCACTTCAACAGTTTTTCTTGTATTTATATTTATCTATATTTATATTCATGTGTACATATATATATATATATATATATATATATATATATATATATATACACACCATTATTCATACATTTGACAATATTGTGAATGCGATTTTAGTGCTTTTGTTATTACTATTATTATTATTTTTACAAATATAATGATTTACTACTAATATTTACACAAGCAACATTTTAATGATTTAATTTTATTTTTATTTTTTTCATACACTTATAAGTAAAGAACTTGATGTTGTTTATGTCGCTGATGATTTCTAATTATTTATCTACTCATTTGTTTCTATAAATGTTTTTATTTAGTTAATTCTTATTAGTTTATAGAAGGAGCTAAACTGATTAACATTGTAACATGGTATAAATTGCATTTAAGTTGTGACTATTTAGTGATACTAACTGAAGGAGGCGATAGAGAGAGGAAAATTGACCAATCCTAGGTTTTATTTTAACTAGGTGTACTATTTAAATGTGTTCCTACTGTTAAGGTAACTTGTCTGAGGAAGTTTCATAATTTTACGAGACGAAAAGCAGTTTACACAGCGTGTTGCTTTACAACATTAAACTTTTCTAAGTTTACAAGGATGTGGCTTGTTTTCATTTGTGGGCGTCTTGTTCCAATAAAAATATTGGCAAAATTTTATAGAGCCACTCCGTCGCAATGGGTGGAACAAACTGCCCCTTTCTCAAAGAACAAACAGCAACTTCCTTAACTTCAAAAAACTTTTAAAGGGCTTGTTTACTAATTCCTTGATCTGTTCTTGTCCCACTCCCACCTGAACTACTACTTGTCCTCTTCCGCTTCTCCTCTGAGGTCGTACACATTATCACAACTACTCTTTTAAAGTCATTCTGATATTCTACCAACTTTGAATTTCTCACTGATAGTAATTGTTAGATAGAATCTAACTTTTTATATTATAGTTTATATGCTTAATATGTACCATGGCTGTTTAAACCCTTAGTATTACTCTTGTAATCTAAAATATTCATTTATAAGTTGTATTCTGTTTCTCCTGTGTATATACATTTGTATGTTGATATTGTATGATGTTTTGTTTTTATATCTGTTTATGTATGGAGCTTTTCTCCTCGGGTCTCTGCTTTAAAAGGGCTATGCAGCCCAGTAAGACTCACCCGGTTAACAAATGTCAAATAAATAAATATAATTAAATAATATCCTACTAACTATAGGCCAATAGTCAATTTATCTCTAGACTGAAAGTCGTTGAAAAAGGCATCCATACAGAATCACTTTCCTTCATTTCAGACAATAATCTGGTATCTCCAACACAGCAGTGCTTCTACCCTAATCATTGCACTACTATGGCCCTCCTTAACTTCATAGTTATTATAACTCAAAACAGGAATGAGGGAAACCTAGTGGTTACAGTCTTCCTTGACCTTTTGAAGGCTTTTGACACTGCTTCACATACAAAGCCTCTACAAAAACTGTCCTTTCTATGTCTGTTTACACCCATGCTCACTTGGTTTGACAGCTACCTACCCTATCCATATACCTCTCAAATGTCCAGATATTTGTAGAATGCCCAGATATTTGCCTCATATTTTTTGGCTGTCCTTGTATAATTTGTGGTTTTCCGACAAATCACTGATGATTGAAGTCAAAAAACGGTGACATATTTGAGTTTCAGACTTAATATACATAGAAAATGCATGCTACCACAAAATATTGTTATTCAAAGAACTTTCTGACTAAATGTAAACAATATTTAAAGTCTGTTCCTATTTTCAGGCCTTTGCCCCACCATTACTTTAGGCTTTGTCCAGATTTTTTGCACTAAATGTTTGAGAGGTATGTCTGCAGACTACAAGCTGTTAAATGGCAAAATAACATATCTTTCTTTCTCAGAGCAGCTGGAGTCTTCTTGAAGTCTATTCTAGACCCTCTCTTATTCAACATATTTGTAAATAAAAAAAAATCCTGTATACAAATGACACCATTCAGCTCTGTGCTGCTAAAAAAATGATACACTGCAACAACTAATCCATGATTCTCTTATGTCTATTGAAACATGAATACTTGATTCACAACTTCTTCTAAACCCCTAAAAAATCCAAGGTCATCCTATTCACACTAAAGCAACTCCCTAACCAGAAATCCATCTTCAGTCTAACCTCCACAAACAATATAAAAATTGAATTAGTAATCCATACTAAGCTACTAGATATAATAATTGATGACGACTTGAAATTTAAATACAACATAAATGAAATAACTAAGAAAAACAACTCATCAAAAAATCGGCACCTTCTATCAGATAAACCTGACCTAACAGACAGTGCTAGAAAATACATTGCTTCAATTTTCCTCTTTCCATCTTTCCTGGATTTAGCATTGTTCATGTTAGTCTTTGGGCCACCAGGATTGTAGATCAATATCTATGTATACCTTTAAGAAGCTTTCCATAGGTTTGAACAAGTGTATAAATACTGAGCATGTGAAAGCCTAACTGCCATTTTGTAGTAAGCTGTTGAGATGTAAGCATGCGTGTCTGTGTAGTCTGTCAGTTAATCAGTTTGTTTATATTTTGTACTAATGCTACCCATCCTGATGTGTTTCTATGTAATAAAACGTATAAATTAACTACCCCACCTGTTCATCTTCAATTGTAAACTATCACAAGTGACATGGTGTCAGAATTGGATCCAAAATCAAGACCAAGAGGCACTCAGTTAATGGTGGAGGAATATAGAGGAATGGATCATCCGTACTGCATGTATAACTTGCAAAAACAGGTCAAACAAATTTTAGGTATCAAAACTTGCATAAATGATTTCTTATTCAAAAAACATAAAATGAAACACTCCTAACACTCACAGTGAATTTTTAATTAAACAAAATGTCCAAAACTGTGACATATTGATAACAATATTCAAAATAATTATAAAAATGTTTGAAATAAAATTTGAATTGTATAAAATGCATCAAATAAGGAACATGACTGCATTTTTTCACAATGAGCTACTTTTTCACATTAATTAAAGCTAGTTGAGATATCTGAGGCATACAAAGTGTTTGCAATTTTGTGTAGTATTACAGTACAGTTATATCACAAAATACAGCTATTTTAAAGCATATTTTGCAAAGTACAGAATTTCGAAGAGTTTATTGTACATCTGAATGTTATTACAAGTACCTGGTGTGTGTGCATGTTCATATATAATTACAAGGGCCATATTTGCAGTATGTTGAAGCATACTTTGTTGGCATGGCTGAAAGATTTCAAAAAAAGGTCCTCTTGTATTTTATAATAATATTGCAGAGAATTGGAGAGTGTTTGAGCAAGAGTATGATATTTTCATACAAGCTGCATTTTCTGATAATGATGACCATGCAAAGGCATTTATTCTGCATAATTTAGCTGGTTCAGAAGCCGATTTTGCTTCATGACAGTGATTTAACTTTAAATAAGGCCATTGAGATTTGTCAGAAATATGAGCTTACAGAAAAGCACACACATATGCTTACAAATGAGAAATGCATGCTTCCAGTATTTTCTAGCACTCATGTTGATAGTATGCAGCAGATGGTTAAAAGAAACAGCCCCAAGCAAATGGCAGCAACTTTGAACCCTGCAACAGTCCCTGGTAAACCTCATAGCTTTTTTAGCAAATTCCTGAGTGCACACTGTCTCAGTGAAGCACAAGGGTGAGTTAGCAAATTCAAGCCATGTGCCCTCACCTAGCTTCATAGTCAACTGTCATAATTGTGGTAGTAATCATGTGTCTAAAAGAGAAAGGTGCTTAGCTTTTGGTCAGCAATGCCACTGATGTTGTTTGTCTTTCGGCTTTTCCCGGTTAGGGGTCGCCACAGCAGAACTCCGGTCTGCTAATGATTGGCAGTAGATTTTCATGAACGCTGAGGTGTCAGCTCGACGTTCAACCTTCAACGAACATACATTTAGACATGTCTTTTGAATGCCCATCCAACCGCAGGGAGGACACAGATGTAAAAAGCGGAATCATTTCCAGACAATTAGTAAATCAAAAGTTGCTCATTCTTTTATTAAAATAGAACATTCAAAGAGACAAGTTGATTAATTAGAAAGCTGCAACTCTACTTTTTATGTCGACGGTGTGTCAGTGCTTAACGAAACAGTCAATACAGTAGATTTATGGGCAAAGAATGAAGGATTTTGTACTGTTCAGATAAATGGAAGACCCATACAGCTCAAAGATGACATAGGTTCAAAGTGCAATGTTATGTCAGCAGAAACATTTGCTAGAGTATGTGCTGGTGAGAAGCTTGATTTGGCAAAGTGTGTGAAGCTTGTTACTTATGGTGGTGAAGAAATTCAAACTGAAAGTTCAGAAGTGCTTTCATGTTACTCTGCTGGGAACAGCTATAACTTTCAATTGTATGTGGTCAAAAGGCACATACAGTCATTATTAGGCCTCAGAGACAGTTTGAAAATGGGACCACTTTCATTTAATAAGGAAGTGCACCATATAGCTTGAAAGACTACTATTCTAAGTTTGTCCAGTCTATTTCCTCTACCTATGCTGATCTTTTTGAGGACAAACTAGGCAAACTGCCAGTTGTGTTTTCCATGAAGTTAGACCCTGAAGTTAGTTCAGTTGTCAGACCAGTTTGGAGAGTTCCAGTAGCTATGCAGAACAGAGTAAACACTGAGGTAGATAAAACAGTGCAACAAGGTGTAATTTGTCCAGTTGATGAACCTACTGAATGGGTATCTTCCATTGTTGTGGCTCATAAGAAAAGCTCAGATGATATCAGAATATGTATTGATTACAAGAGATTTGAACAAAGCACTGAAAAGACGTCATCATCCAATGCATACAGTCGAAGAAGTCCCTGCTCTTATGCCAGTGCCACTGTTTATTCTGTTTTGGATGCAAAGGGTTAATTTTGTCAAATTTTGCTACATTGAAAATTTTTATTGCTAACCATTTTCAGTAATCCTGTTGGCAGGTACAGATTTTTGAGTATGCCATTTAGGATAAATTCTGCTAGTGAAGTCTTCCAGCATGCAATGAAGCAATTTTTTTTCTGGTTATCCATGTGCTATTACAGTAGATGATATTCTAGTAGGAAGTAATGGTGAAGCAGAGCATAACAGAAACCTCAAGAAAGTTCTGGAAAGACCATGTGAAGTGAATCTTAAGCTGAATGCTCAGAAGTGCAAATTCAGGCTACAAGAAGTTAATTACTTTGGTCACTTATTTACCAGTTCAGGCATCCGACCAGATCCTTCCTAGCAAACAGCAATTCTCGAGATGCCAGCTCCAGGCAACGTCCAAGCCCTACAATATTTTCTTGGCATAGTTAACTACCTAGGCAAGTTCATTCCTGACTTGAGCCAACTTTCAGCACAACTTAGAGAGCTAACATGCAAAGATGTATCTTGGTCATGGTCAGAGCATTACCAGAGAGCATTTGATGTCCTGAAACAGATAATTGCTAGTCCACCAACTCTCAGATACTATGATGTCCACAAACCAGTTACTCTTTCTTGTGATGCTTCAATCTTTGGCCTTGATGCAGCCATTCTTCAAGAAGGTAGACCAGTAGCCTATGCATCCAGAACTCTCACCCAAACCGAGATGCAGTATGCAGAGATAGAGAAAGAACCCTTGACAATTGTGTTTGCATGTTCGAAGTTCCATGATTATATTTTGACCTATCCAGACTGAAACAGATTACCAACCTCTAGTCACTATTTTGAGTAAGCCTATCCATACAGCTCCTGCCCGATTGCAACGCATGATGCTCAAACTGCAAAAGTATAATTTCAATCTTGTCTGCACAAAAGGCAAACTTCTTTATCTTGTTGATAGTTAATCCAGATTGCCCAGAAATGCCACTAAACCCAGGGGTTGGGAGGGTGACCTAATGGTTAAGGTGTTTGCCTTACAAACAAGGTGGGAGGTTGTCTCCTACATGCATAATTGGCTAGGCTTAAAAAGGCTCACAAGGGCAGTTAGCTTAGTACTAATCTATGAACCTATGAACCTATGAACAGCATAGGCATAAGAAACTTGATTTTCAAGTCATGGAAGTGAGAAATTTTTCTTCCACATGTCTTGATGAGCTTAGAAGTCATACAGTCACAGATGCTGTTCTTCAAAAGGTCAACCACTTTATCAGTCAAGGATGGCCATCAAAGCAATCTTGCTTATCAGTAGACCTGCAGCCGTATTTTCCATACAGAGATGAGATTTTGTCTGACAATGTATAATCATGAGAGGTCCAAAAGTTATTGTTCCAAAGTCCTTGCAAAAGAGTATATTATATTTTGCATCGTGGCCACCCAGGAACTGACTCTACCAATAGACGGGCAAGAGGACTAGTATTTTGGCCTTCTATGTCACAAGACATTAAGAGAGTACTTTCATCTTGTTCTATATGTGATAGTACTAAGTCACATCGATAGAAAGAACCACTTCAGCTAAACCAGAATCCTGAACTACCTTGGTGAACAATAGCTAGACATTTTCAAGTGGAATGGTCAATATTACATGGTGTTACTAGACTCGTTACAATTGGTTCAAGATCAACCTACGTCCTAATCTAATGTCCAGTACTGGCATTGCTAAGATGAAGCATCATTTTGCAGTCCATGATAGTCCACACAAAGTTATTTCTGACAATGGTACACAGTTTACAAGCCAACAGTTCAAATGATTTGCTGAAGAGTGGGACTTTATTCATGTTACAAATAACCCTGAGTACCCACAGTCAAATGTTTTGGTAGAACATACATTTCAAAATGTGAAACAATTACTAGGGAAGTCAAAATGAGACAATAGTGATGTTTTCCTGAATCTCTTGAATCTCAGAAATATTCCTCGTGATAAACATCTTGTTTCACCTGTATAGAGATACCTGTCAAGACAAACCAGAACTACACTACCAATTAGCAGTCATCTGTTGGTTCCATGTGTCAAGAACAATACATCAGTGAAAGCTCATCTGCTGAAGAAGTACTTATCCTGGAAGTCCTATTATGACAAAACCAGCAAACTGTTCAATCCATAATGAGAAGGGGAGATAGTGAAGATGCAGACGTCCAAAGGTTTTGAACAGATTGGAGTCATGAAAAGTGTATGTCCAGAGCTGAGATTGTACATTGTGGAATCACAAGAAGTAGAGTTTAGGTGGAATTGGAAACATTTGATCCCATTGTCCAAGCCTGCATTGCAGTATCATACCTGTGAGAGACTCTAAATGTCAGAGTGAGTTATCCAGTGTTCCAGTTCCAGAGGACGTTCCATTAAATATCCCTATTCCTGAAAACAATCCTGAAACTCTAGAATATGTTTGTTCACCAATGACTGTCGCTGTTGCTAAACCCAGTTTTGATTTCTATATCACTCGATCAGGTCTTATTTCCAGACCATGTTCCAGATACATGGCAACTTGGACATAAGGACATAAGTGTTGTGTTTGTTTCTTAGTGTCTATACAATTGCATGTCTTTTCCAGATGTAATTTTATTGTGGACAATTCATTAAAGAGGAAGGATGTATATCAATATGTATATATACCTTTAAGAAGCTTTCCATGGGCTTGTACAAGTGTATAAATACTGAGCACGTGCAAGCCTGACTGCCATTTTGTAGTATGCTGTTGAGATGTAAGCATGCATGTCTGGGTAGTCTGTCATTTAATCAGTTCATTTATATTTTGTACTGTTGCTATCCTTCCTGATGTGTTTCTATATAATAAAGAATATAAATGAACTACCCCACCTGTTCATCTTCAATTGTAAACCAAGATGAGTGACACAGATCAACATCTTTGAACAATGCTACGGAAAAAGTAACCAAATTTGCTGCTAATGTAACATACAAATTTCACCAGTGTATGACACAAAACCCACTACCTGGCTAGAACTGCCTCAGTCCCTTATTCAGTCTCAGCTGCATACCCCATAAAACATTATTTACAAACTTGAAACTACCCTAGCCTAATTCACATCCAATAGCACTACTCAGCAAACAAGCCTCTTCCCACAGTTGATTAAAAAGTACTACAAATAACAATATAAGATAACTATTCGTAGCTTTTTCTATTCTTCCTACATCTCTATATGGATCTCCACCCCCTTGTCCTTAAGCAAATACCTGAAGTGAAATTGTTCACATCTCAGTTAAAACACCTAAAGAAAACATGGCTGTGTTTCTACTCATCTCCTGGCTAGACAAAAAATTCCTATCCATCCACACAGTTATTCTAAAGTATGATAAACCAAAATTTATCAAGGAATACTGCACTGATATGTTATATCTACAGCCTGTGTCTCTATCATCCTTTCTCCATAAACCGCTTACTTTTTTCCCCATTCCTTACCACTTGTAACTCTTCTCCTTACACCCCTTGTTTACTTTTATTACACCTTGCTGTTCCCCTTCAACACCTCTTGGCCTACTACCTTGATTTTTTTCTCTCCATATTTTTATCCCCTTTCATATCACATCCCTTCCATATCTCCCTCTATCCAGCCACAAACCATATACTGGCACCTTATAGGCTCTGTTCATGACAATAATCCTACATCCTCATTCAAAGTTACCCAACCTTCCTCTCACTCAGCTTAAGTACTAATCACCTATTACAAACTTCTACCACATCCAATGCATGATCCAGCCACTTTCTGTGCTGGTACCTCCACCTGTTTCCCAAAAGGGTCTTCATTCCTCCTGTACTGTGCTGTGTAACTAGCATTTCCTCCGACTCATTACTTAAATACTTTTTCCCCTCAGACCTCAGTTTTTCTCTCACAAATGACTTTCTATCTTTCCTTCCACTTCTAGTGTTTTGAACTATTCCTGTACTTGTAGATTAGATTTTATTTATGACTTACAAAATTTCTTATCTATTGATATGCTCTGTTGTCTTTTGTAAAACCCTGTATATCTTTTACTATGTGTTTTATTTGCATTCTTTCCATTAAATTGCTTAAAGTCATTCCAATTTTCTTACCTGCTTTTTGTACATTTTCTACATGTATTTATACTTAAAGCTTTTCTCCCCGGGCCTCCGCTAAAATATGTCCGCTTATACCCAGATGGACAATCCCAGTAAACCAATGCTAATAAATAAAATAAAAAAAAATACATTTTCTTATGTCATTTATCAACTGCAGAAGATTAGCTTTTTTTAGAGTACCCCTAAACAAAGAGGTATTTGCATGTTAAAGGCTACCCATTTTAAAGGAAAAGGCAATATATTTCTGGTCTGATTTAATGCTGGGCATCGATACATGGGAAAGGGTAAAAGAATATGGTCAGATTAATAAGGCTGACATCAAAGATATTGTGGATACTGAGTGCCCTAGGGGGGAAGTTAGTTGTTTATTTAAGGGAGGTAACAATTATAAAGTCAAGAAAGCCCTGGGAAAGGTAAGCCAAAGTATAGACAGATAACTGAGGTCACCTAGTGTAACAGCTTTTGGCTTTATGGAAATTTTGACTAAGACATTATAACATCTATCTTACACAACAGAGGACATGGAGATTGATCTATAATTAGCTATAAAACGTTTTTTCTTAATGTTAGTTATTTAGCCTTTTCAAAAGTTTAGAATGACATATTCATGGGACCAATAACATTCCAGGCTGACTGGTTAATAATGTCAACAATGGCCTATATAAATGGAGTTATGAGAAATCTGTTGGGAGATGAATGGGGTCAATGACAAGTTCTGATACTTTCCTATAACTGCTGTGCCAGTAGGTCTGAAAGCCTGACAGGCAGTAAATCTATAATAGAGGACATGCTTTTATTACTGTGAAATCATGCCTACATTCTTACACATATATGGATGCATTTGACTTACAGCAGGGTCTGAAATTTGGTCTTTTTTAGTTAAGACTCCTGGCATTGAGTAGTGTCACCTTAACTCATTCACTCCAACAGAGCTCAGGAAGGTTGCAATGTCACTTCCACTGAGTGGAGCCTAAGCCTTCTGACAGAATCAAAGTATGTGCTCACATTTCAAACAAATGTTTATATTTCTGGAACCATAAGGGTTATGAAAAAAGTATAAATGGCAAACTCTTCAGCACAAGCTATTTTACTGTGTTAGTATTCTTTAGGTTCTAGGTCTTAAACACAATTTTATAAGTCATAGTAAACACAGTAGGCCAGATTTACAAAGGCTTGCATAGAGTCTAAGATTAGTGTAAGACGGCAAACAGCCAATATGTCTGCTGAGCAATCCAGCAACAGCCGGCAGGGGCGTGCATGAGAGCTTCTAAAGCTACTCTTGCATGGAAAGTGTTATGGTATGCAAATTACCTCATTTGCTGCTGAAAGCTACACAAATGAGGAAAATTTGCGATCCAGGAAACACTAACCTGTCCGTGTAAGAGTAGTGTTATTTGCAGAAATGTAGTCCATTGGTAACGGAGTACCATTCTGCAAATAGCTAAACGGAGCTATGACAGCTCCAAATAAAGGATGCATCTAGTTGAAGAAGCATGCCAATGGCCAAATATAAGGCTATTGGCATTTGCAAATGTTGTAAATCCTTAAAATCCATTTTCCCCCTGATCTCCGATGTTTAAGCGTAGTGCAGCGCCACGCAAATGTGCGGCACTTTAAATAAAATGAAAAAAATTGAAAATAGCCAAAAATGGGCATTTTCACTAAAAAGCTTGTTCTGCCATGCAGGTGAATGGCAGGTTGAAAACAACATGGCCACTAGTGGTTGCTAAGGTGGGGGGGGAGCTCAGTGTGAGAGATGTAACCAAGCATTAGTAGGCAATCCTATGCAAATGAGGATAAGGATAGTGAATCCCAATTTCCCCTGGCATGTGAGCCATGTCCCTAGAGTGTAAGTGTAGGAGCAGGGGAGTAGTAGAGTAGAAGATAGGTGACATCATGAGGGGGTGTGAAAGAAAGGCTGTAAGCTAATTGGAGCACAGTGGCTTGTGTTTGCCCTGAGTTGCTCAGGATTGCAAGAGGCATGTCTACAGTTGTCCTAGCTGAAAACAAGAAACCAAAGGTGTACGTCGTGGATATATCTGAAATTCCTTGCAAATGGGCACACAGTGTGTGCACACATGTGCGCCCGTGTGCGCGTGTTTGCACTTGTTTGTGCGGCGCTGCCCTGGGTGGAAACAGGAAGGGGAAAGGAAGGAAAAGAAGTAGTAGGAAATTAACCAAGGAGAACTAGCAGAGCTGACAGGTGAAATATATCAGAATCAGCCAATTACACAGGCAGTAGACTAGCCCAGCCCAGCCCAGCACTTTAAACTCTGCAAACAGTAGTCTACCCTGTTTTTTCCCACAAACTCTGCAACACTGCAGTATACAAAGAGTGAAAACCTAAAAAGCTTAAGTCAGACAAAATGTTAGGGGCTGCTATTGCTATCATAAACCAACATGTGCAAGATGCTGAGGGTGATGATGTTGTGAATGCTGCTGAGCAACCAACAGTGAGGAGATGGAGAAGAGTGTACAGTCCCAGGGTAACCTACCAGGGGCTACATGAGCTGGAGATAGTGGAGTGCTATAGAGTGGACAGAGACCTCCTGTAGCAAATTGTTGAGCTGTGCCGGCCACGCCTCACACACAGAACCAACAGAGGGGAACCCATCCCAGTGGATACCAAGGTATGTGTTGGCCTACGAATACTAGCTATAGGTACTTTCCAGAGACCAACTGGTGATATGATGGGGGTTTCACAGGCATCAGCATCCAGGGTACTGCACCAGTTCCTGGATGCCATGTCAGCACATGTTGGTGACCGTGTATATTTCCCCAATTCCCGTGAGGCATTGGCCAGTGATAGGCATCTTTTCCACCAAATAGCAGAATACCCTGAGGTAGTGGGTGCAATAGACTACATGCACATACACATAAAAGCACCACCTGGTGAGTGGGGTAGGGTCTACATCAACCGCAAGGGCTTCCCCTTCATCAACTGCCAGGTCATGTGCGATGCCAGGGCATAATAATGAATGTGTGTGCTGGCTGCCCTGGAAGCTATCACAATTCCCACATCTGGCATCTGACGCAGCTGCACCAGAGATTTGCCAATGGGGACATCCCTGATGGTCACCTAATGGGGGATGCTGGATACACACTGGAGCCATGGCTTATGACACCCATCAGAAATGCACACACACCCGAACAAGAACTCCATAATGAGGCACACGCACAAACAAGAAACATTATTGAGCATGTCTTTGGGATGCTCAAGTCTGGTTCCGGTGCCTGGACACATCTGGTGGAGCCTTGCAGTACTCACCAGCTACATGTACCCAAATTGTCATGGTATGTGCCATGCTACACAATATGATCCTGCAAAAACAGCTGCAGCAGGAACAGCATGGGGCAGGGCCAAACAGCCCCCCACCATTGCCAAGGCCTGCACAGGCACAGCGTGACTCGGAGGAGGAACAACCTGAGCCTGCCCCAGTAGGCAGAAGGAGGTGTGCCCAGTATGCCTTGGCCTTGGCAAAGAGGCAACGCATAGCACATGCACTGACTCAGTAGGAACCCTGGAAATGACACCTCTCTCTGACTCGCACATACAATAAAAGGGATGCCTAACTTGACACTACCTGTTTTCAAACATGTATAGGGAGTGTACTATGTGCATCCGACATAGGCAGCCCTGCAGCACCACCTGAGGCATGATTGCCCTATTTTAAGCAATATAAAGCAGTGCTAAGCACATTTTACCACTATTTAGCATATATAAACACAATTGCGTGGAGCTGTGCACCACGCTAACTAGCGCAACGTTGAGCAATGTTGGGCAAAGTCGGGCAAGGTTGGGCAAAGTTGAGCAAAGTCAGGTAAACACGCTCACACCTGCTTTACTGTTTCTTAAGCAGTCTGGTCTGCCCAGCAGGAAAATAAAAAGCAGTAACAGGGCTCAAACTCAGGATACTGTGCACTACAGTCACAGTACTGAACCAAGCCATGATAGCATTTCACTGGCACAGACACAGCAGGACAATTGTAGACTAATGCAAACACAAACAAATGCTGTATCATGCCCTCTGAAGAGGCATATGAGTAACTTCCCCCCAGGCCTATGCAGACAGATAACAGCAGGCCAGGCAGTGTGATGTGGGTTGGGTAGGCTATGAAGTCACAAACTAATATACATGAAATTGGAAGCTAAGATCTGTAGTATGGTAGTATGCCTCAAGCCAGTACGACAGGCAATAGTACAGACTGAAATGGAGTACCTGACATAGCAGTGCAGGCCTAGCAAATGTGTATAAGTGTCAGGTGAACCCCTCATCCTGTGTACACCCACAGTAACAATCAGGTGTGCCCCCTGGGTAGAAATGTGCAACTAATAGCTGTCCCCCCTTTATGTAGAAATGTTGATAAGTCTATGCAAAGTGACTCATGGAAGCCCTGCAGGCACAGTGTGCTTCCTGTCGATGTACAACACAAAGGTGAGCCCTGAAGTAAAAATCAACTTGATTTTTCACACACATATAGTATATATGTCCACAAATTTCAGTCAGCAACATACTGAAAGGTCATACTGGGCATGCTCAAACACTTAAATAAACAAAGCAAATGTCAGTCAACAACATACTGAAAGGTCATACTAGGCATGCTCACACAGGCCATGTCTGAGTACAGCAGTGGGCCACACATATCTGGCAGTTGCAGTTCTTACCCCAGAAACTTGTCACTATTCACCAATCCTGCCTTGCGCACACAGTTATATGAAAACAGACCCATATAATATACTGGACTCCTGTCATAATCAAACTATGTATTACAAGTACTTAAGTCGTTCAAAGAAAGTGAAAATTCAAAGAAGATCAATAAATCTCCAATCAGTATCATCAATAAACAATGAGAACTCCTAAGATTATCCAATCCATGTTCTGGAAAAAATATTGTCAAAGAGTCCATAAAGAACCATGAAGATTTCTTTCGCTATGTCATAAATATCAGTGTAAACTCATATATGTTCTGAGTTGGTGCAAATTGTAAATGAATACATGTACATGACTGAAATTGCCAACATCTTGTCAGACAGGTTCATACATATTTACCCCCCTCTCACTGACAAAAGGGCCCATTATCATACCTGGAGATTGTGAAAACCCAGAAATCACATATACAATGGTTAAACAGCTCTTTCCAAACCTAAAAACACGGCGTCTATGGGATGACATGGTTTCCCTAGCTGTGTCATATGTGAACTCCAAAACAAACAGACCCTGCACCTGAACAGTCTGTTGAGACTCACCCTCTGTACAGGATATGAAACTGTTGAATGGGTTACAGCAACATTTGGCACACTCCACAAGTGTTGGTGTACAACAGACCATGGAAACTATTGTCTAATAAGCCTATTAAGCCTGATCTGCAAGGCCATGGAGTCCATCATGATGGAACTTATAAACAGAGCTATTGGAAGCCTACAAACACCCAAACCTACCCATTGTGGTTTGGTCAGGGGCAGATCATGGTTCCCAAACCTGCTAGACTGTTTTCAAGGCAGTCACCCAGGACATACATCAATGAAATGAGCTACACATGTCCCACACAGACCTTGAAAAGCCGTTTTCCAACATCCCAGACACGTCACATCCACAAAATCAACAACCTGTGCATAAATATGTATGTTATCTGATAGATTGCCAACTGGGGCACAGATAGATCCCACAAGGTAAGAATTGTGTTCTCCTGTTCAAGCTGGTAATAACTGCTGTCCCCCATGGCTCAGTCCTGGGACCCCTCCTGTCTGGTGTATACTTTTCAGAAATAGAGTCAAACACATGAGGGCTATGTTTAGCAAAGTTTGTGGATGACTGCAAAAAAGTTGTCATAATCAGTGTTTGGGACAACAGAGACATCCTTAAAAAGGGTCTCAGTCAGACAGATGTGGTGTCAAAATTATGGTCTCGAGCTACAGTCATACAAATACCACATAGATGCCAACACCCTAAATATGGAGGTGATAATAAGGGATCTATGGACACATGTGGATAGTCATCTCTACTTCCAGAAACACATTCACAAAGTGGATAGAAAATCATGCTATCTGTTCCCACAAACTGCCAAGGTCTTTGCATGTAGGTCAAAGGAGGTTCCCTCTACTCATCAGTCATCAGACCCGTCAGAGAGTACTACAACACACTTGCGATGAATCTGACTAGTCACCTTCAGCAGCTGGAAAGACAACTAAAGTACCTCAACAAGAGGATTACTGGCCTCAAGCAGTTTCCCCATGCAACAAGACTGAATTTAACTCAATCTGTACTCTGTTGCATACTGTCTACTCAGGAGATCTCTGCACAACAGACAGGTCCATGTCCAATGCAGAACTGATATACATGCGCTATCTGAAGTAAACCCAAGCTCACTGTACCACATGCTCTAGGGATATCATCATCACAACATTAAATAAAACATGTTGGAGGGATACATTACTAACTCACAAACTTCCCTTGCTTTGGAACAGGCTCCCAACCGACATTAAGCCGAGTCCCTCACTGACACTCTTCCAGAGGAGCCTTGATGAGTGTATGTGAAACTGAACTGTCACACCATGGATCACTTCATCAGCTCTACTACACAGAGCCCTAGGGAACTAACTCCATGGGTGGTGATAGTTGCACACTCTGGGCATACTAATATATGCCTTCAGGCAGATAGCCTATTACCTACCTATGTACCTATATATATATATATATATATATATATATATATATATATGTAGGGGGAACACAGTATAATAAGCCATAGATGGATGGGCAGAGATGTGTGTAAGAGGGTGACCATGACAGGGAGCCATCCAGGACTGTCCCACCCAGCACACATCCCAATGGCATGAAAGACATGAGGTGCACATCTCTCCCACTGTACATAACAGCCACCAGTATCTGTAAGCATTATAGTGTATGTGGTCCATGTGGCTGCTGTACAACATGACTGTACAATGAAGTACACATCTAATATCTGTAGATATGTACCTGTCACATAGGTATGTAGTAGACTATCTTCACGAAGGCATATTTCAGCCTATGCAAGTTGTGCAGCTTTCACCACACCATTGGGTAGTCTCCCAAGGCCTAGTTCTAATACTTTGTACCTTAAGCCCCTTTCTTGTGGGGCTGCTGATGTGATGCCTGTCATGAATTGTCTGTTTCCCATCCACTCATCAAGGTTCCAATTGAAGAGTGTCAGCGAGGGGTTCTGTCTGATGTACATTGGGACTCTGTTCCACAGTAAGGCAAGTGTCTGGGATGGTACTCTATCCCACCAGCATGTTGTATTCATCGTTGTGATGAGGTTCATATTCCTGGAATGTGTAGGGCGACTCAATGTTGTTATCTGCAGATGGAGCATGTTCAACAGTTATGTGTAGGACATGGCTCTGTATGTTAGGCAGAGTGAGCCTCTGAGTAGGCGGTACACAACGAAGAGCATATTTAGTTTTACCAGTTGTGTTGCATAACACAACTGTTTGAGGCCAGTAATCCTCTTTGTGAGGTACCTATGTGGTCTCTACAGCTGCTGGATATGCTAAACCGAGTACATCCAAAATGGTGCACTGTACTCAATGATGGGTCTGATGATATAAGAGTAGAGTGCCAACACTACCTCTTTGGATCCTGATGCAAACCCTTTGTTGATTAGGTGGGCCACATAGGATCTCCCAATCACTTTGGCAACATGGTTGTCAAAGGAAAGATGACTATCTAATTGTGTCCCCAGATCCCTTATCACCTTGTCATTTTTAAGGGGGTAACACCTATGTGGTAGTTTGTGGGTATTTTGTTTTCAACAAAAAGGATCAGTATGCCTTCCTCCACAGTGAGCTTGAGGCCATGATTCTGACACCCACATCTGTCTCATAGAGTCCCTTTTGGAGAATATGTCTGTCTTCCGGGGAATCTATTATGGCAAACACTTTACAGTTCTAAGCAAACTTAGTCAACCATAACCCTCTTGTGTTGGCATGTACATTTGAGAAGTCTATACCAAACAGGAGGGACCCCACGACTGAACCCTGGGGGACACCAGTCATTACCGGTGTAGAGTCTGACGTAGCCAGCAACTCTTAATGTGTGGGATCGATCTGTGAGCCAGTTTGCAATCCATCTTGTGATGTATGGATTCATGGCCAGGTTGGTGAGTTCATCTATGATACCTGACTGGGGAATGGTGTCAAAGGCCTTAGCGAGGTATAGGTAGGCTGTGTTGAGCTCATTTCAATCATCTGTAGCCTGGGTAACTGTCAATAAAATCCTCCCAGTTCAGGAGGAGTGGTCTGCATTTGACGAAGCCAAACTAGGTGTGCTCAACTGTGTGAAGGTTCCCAATCTCTGTATTGTTGACTTCCATTATGATTGGCTCCATTGCCTTGCAGAACACACTCATCAGGCTCATAGAGCATGAATGCCAAGGGGTTTTTGTGGCCCCACCCCTATGGAGTGTGAAGAATGTTGCTGTGCAACATTCTATGGGTACATATCCTGTAGAGCGCATGTAGAGAGGGGTGTAGGTATCCTTGATGAATATGGATACATCCTCACCCTATGTGCTATGATTCAGGTTCTGATGCTGGAAGGTATGGAAAGAGTAGTATCCTGGTAGTGCTGGTGTACTGTCTGGAGCCTTGAACTAGGTTTCTGTTACTGCACATATATCAATATTCTCCATAATGAGAAGTGCCTCGAGTGTGTGCATCTGGAGGCTGAGACTTCTGGCAATGAGTAGCATTTAGCTCACTTTGTGGTTATTTGTGTTGGTTATGGGGTTTGGTTTGTCCTGCGTGACCGGTGTTCCACACCTGAAGTCAGCACCTCATTGGTCCTATCTGGCCATAAGCTAATTACCCTACATATCCACATTCTGGACCCACACCCCCATTAATGAAACCATGTTAAAAAATGTCTCCAAAGCCAACTTCATGCTTCTTAAGACAGAAGTGCTGAACTGCAGGACACCCATGCAGATGGACAATACAGTTATGACTACTGAATCCTTCACAATTGCACTTTATAAGCACTTACATGACTGCATGCATCGTGCTATCCCAAACAGAACCAAGATGCTATTCTCCAAGAAAAGGAAGCCAATCTGGTGTTCCCCTGCCATAAACAAACTGCAGAACAGAAGGAAGAAACGGTTGCAAAAGAGGGTAAAATCCCATGAGGGGAGGAGCTCCATGGTCAACACCAGTAAGAAGCTGTGATCCCTGATAAAATCCTCCAAAGCTAGTTATGAAAACACAATCGACACCGATTCTAAAGACAACCACAAAGCATTCTATAGCTATGTCATGAATCTCAATGGCAACACTGAGATATGCTCTGAGTTACAGCACAATGGCACTAAATATACAGACCCAACTGATATTGCCAACATCCTGGCAGATAGGATCAGTGCTAAATTTACCCCCCTCTCACCCATGAAAGAGCAAATCTCTATAACGGAAGACTGCAAAGTTGCTGTCATCACAACTGCACAGATAAAAAATACTCTCCAAAGCCAGGAACACAGCATCTATGGGACCAGATAACATCCCAGGCTGTGTTCTACACAAACTACAGAACGAACAGGCACCACACCTACGTACCATGTTCAGTCATAGCCTCACCTCAGGCTTTGTGCCTGCTGAATGGCGCACAGTGATGGTTATCCCACTACACAAGGGGGGGAGCCACCACGGACCCCAGGAACTAGCGCCCCATTAGCCTGATGAGCCTGCTCTGCAAGGCCATGGAATGTATCATCATATAACTTATAATAAAAGACATTGGTAATCTCCAAACTCTGGACCACAACCATGTTGGGTTTGTAAAATGCAGATCATGTCTCCTAAACCTGATAGACGTCACTGAAACAGTCACCAGAACCCTAGACAAGGGTAAAGTGGTTCACACAGCCTATGTAGATCTTGCCATGGCTTTCAACACCATCCCCCACTTTGGAATTATAGATAAACCCACTAAACTAGGTATAAATCGCCATGAACTATAACATAGGCGGTAGTATACTTAACAATGAAAGTGTGATAAGAGACCTTGGGTCACAGGTGGACAGTGGACACACCTGTAATAATCACATCCCCGCAGTAGTCAGCAAATCCTTCTACATGGCACACCTCATCACAAAAGGTGTATCATGCAGAATAGAAGAGGACATTGTTCCCTCTATTCATCACTCACTAGATCCATAATAGAGTACAATGCCCCTTTTGCTATGTACCTCACAAGACATCTACAACAACTGGAAAGCCTGCAGAAATACCTCAAAAAGAGGTTTAGCGGCCTGAAATACATGCCATACACAGACTGTCTCAAAATGCTCCAGCTGTACTCTCTCACATATCGCCTACTCAGAGTTGATCTCTGCCTAACATACAAAGCTATGTCAAACACAGAGCTGTTGGACATGCTCCATGTAAAACACTCACAATCCCTCTGATCTTCGGCCTCAAAACCCAGAGTGAAATACAAAAGGAAGGGGTGTATCCATTTACCTTATGGATGCCCACACCTTCAGGTTAATGGCACAGCATGAGGACTTGGAGCCCATGCAAGTGCAACTAACATTGGGCAAAGCTGCTTATCAGATTGTAGCCTGCTACAGATCACCTACCTTGTCTCAGGAACCTCACTCAGTATTCCTGGGAACACTGGAAAATATAAAGGTCCTACTAAACACCATTATATGAGGAGATAACAACTACCCAAACATTGACTGGGAGAATCGTGTACAACGTCCTTTCCCCAATGCTTCCTAGTGTTTAAAAACTCAAAAGGCCTGGAATAGCTGGTCACCATGCCCACCAGAGATGACAACATACTGGACCTGATCATCACCAACATGGTGTACCATTGTTCCACATCAGAGATAAACCCCTCGCTGGTAATATCAGACCATAAAGTAATCAGACTGGACATCCAACCCCCCCCAGTCAAGGAAACCACTGTGAAGAAATTTTCAAAAGCAAACTGCACACTTCTCAAGACCAAAATGGAAAGTTCCAATGCCCCCTTGCTATAGGATAATGTTATACAATCTGTAGAATCATTTACAAGTGCATTCTATGAGCATCTACAAGGATGCATGGATCGAGACATCCCAAATAAAACCAAGACACACTCCTCCAAAAAGAAGAAACTAATCTGGTGGTCGTTGCCCATAAATAAGCTATACAACAGGAGAAACTAACACATGATAGAGCAAACTTCACAAAAGGAAAAGCATCACTGATCATTATTAGGAAGAAACAATGATCGCTCATAAAATAATCCAAGGCCAGTTTCTAAAGACAAATTGCCAAGGAATCTAAGAATAACAACCACAAAGCCTTCGTTAGCTATACCAAACATTTAGGTGGCAACTCTCAAATATGCTGTCAGCTACTGCAAAATGGCAAAAAATACACTGAACCAACTGACATTGCCCACATCCTGGTGGAGACGTTCAGTGCAAATGTCACCCCCCCACCCCCAAAAGGGCCTGTGTCCATCCCAGAAGAATGCAGAGCCCCAGACTTCATGGACATGCAGGGAAAAACAGCCCTCTCCAAAGGTAAGAACACAGCATCAATGGGACTGGATGGTGTCCCAGGCTGCGTCTTACACCAGCCCCAAAAGGAACTACACCCTCACCTACATTCACTGTCCAGACTCAACCTTACCACAGGCTATGTACCCAAAGAATGGCATACAGCAGCAGTCATCCAGCTGCACAAAGGTGGTGCCACAACAGAACCTGGAAACTATTGCCCTATAGGCCTATTCAGCCTGGTCTGCAAAGCTATGGAGCAAATTATCATGGAACCCATAAAAAGAGACATTGGGAACCTCCAGACACTGGACTCTACACAATTTGGCTTTATTAAAGGCAGATCCTGCCTCCTAAACCTAGTTGACTTCTTTGAAACAGTTACCAAGGACATAGATGGAGGTGAAAGTAGTCCACACAGCCCAACTGGACCTCACTAAGGCCTTTGACACCATTCCCCACTCTGACATCATGGATAAGCTTACCAGCTTGAACATTAACCCCTATGTCACTGGATGGGTGGCCAACTGTCTCACAGATCAAACACACATGGTCAGAGTTGTGGGTGCCATGTCCAACTCTAAACCAGTCACAAGTGGAATCCCACAGGTCTTGGTTCTGGGACCCCACCTGTTCAGTAGACACTGCTCAGAGGTACAGGCAAGCACGGGTGGAGTATGGCTGACCAAGTTTGCAGATGTCTGCTAACTGTGATCCATAATCGACTCTACGGGTGACACAGACATCCTCCAGAAGGGTCTTACAGAGACAGATACCTGGTGTCAAAACAATGCCCTCAAGCAGAATGCCAAAAAATGCATAGTTATTCCCTTTAGATAAAACAAAATGCCCACAAATTACCACATATGTGGTAAACCAGTATGTACAGAGAATGTAATTATGGCCCTGGGGACCCAGGTAGATAGTAAACTCTCCTTTGATGATCACATTGCCAAAGTGTTTAGAAATTCCTTCTATGTAGCCCACCTAATGTCACCTAATGTAACCCACTTTGTCAAGTCTGATTATGTCACCATCCTACAAATATATCTGTGGAAAAGAGAGCTTCCAGTAATGTGTATAGCATGTCATGTAAATGCGTACTGCTCTGGTATCATAAAGTAACTAGATAGGGGTTTGAATTCTGCACTTACCAACTGTATGAGAGTGTGTGTGTCTCCTTGGAGAAGACCAAGCTTTTTGAAGACTACTGAAACACCTTAGTAGTGGTATACTCATCTTTGTCAAGTCTGATGATGTCACCATCCTACAAATATACCTGTGGAAAGGCAAACTTCCAGTGATGTGTATAGTGCATTGTGTAAATGCATGCTGCTCAAGTATCATAAAATAGTTAGATAGGGGTTTGAATCCTGCACTTGCCAAGTGGATGAGAGTGTGTGTGTCTCCCTGGAGAAGAGCAACCTTTTTAAAGACTTCTGAAACACCTTAAAAGTGGTATACTCATCTTTGTCAAGTGACAAGTCTGATAATGTCACCATCCTACAAATATACCTGTGGAAAGAAGAACTCCCAGTAATGTGTATAGTACGTCGTGTAAACGTATACTGCTGTAATATCATAAGGTAGTTAGGTAGGGGTTTGAATTCTGTACTTGGTGACTATGTATGTATGACACTGTTGGTCAATGTGTCTTGGTTTTTGCTTTTACTACTGTATGACATATCACAATGACAACAGTATGTGAATTACACGTCAGGTAGATGTGTGGCAAATACATATACATACATGTGACCTCAATTATTTCATAGATGGGAACCCTGCTTTCTCCATAAACACATCTGTTATCTTTGCCAGAGTGTGCTGCCGCTTTCCAGACCTTTGGTCACATCTTTATGCTTGTGACAAGCCTAGCCACTATAGTGATCCCTGGCCTACGTCATCCATTTCACATACACTCATTACAGTTTCTATTGAATAGTGTGAGTGAGGGTTTATGCCTGAGGTATATTTGAAACCTGTTCAAAAGCAGCAAAGTCTGTCAAAGATGGCTATTTGTTATAGGTGTGCAACAACCTTTGTGGATATGCATGCAGACCCCTTATTGCCTATGTGATCCACAGAGGGATTTCCAAAACCCTTTGAAAATGTGATTATCAAAGGAGAGATGACTTAACACATGGTTCTATGTATACATCGGTACCTGTTCCACATTTTGGGGGCTACTACCTATGTGGTACTCTGGGGATACTATGATTTGTAAAAGTGGATGACTATGCTATATTTGGCTTATAGCTTTACAGCATGGGTTTGACACCAGGTATCTGTCTGTATGATATCCTTTTGGAGGATGTGTGTGTCATCTGGAGAATGCATTATAGCCCACAGTATGCATTGCCAAACGTGGCCAGATATGTTCCTGCTGTGTTTGCTTGTACCTAGGAAAGCAATATGCCAAAAAGGAGTGGTCCCAGGACTGAGTGCAGGTGAATACTACTTGTTGCTGCCATAGAATAGTACTTGAAGGCTGCAAATGTTACTGTGTGTCCTACATCTGTGTGTCAGTTGTCAAGCCATCATCTAACAATTGTTTATGGGCAGGCTGTTGAGGTTATGTATACTACCAGAATGCAAACCAATGACAGATAAGTAACAACAGTATCACTCACAGCACAGTGTCAAACCGTGTCATACACACACGTGTACTCACGTTCCAAAATGTGTGTAGTACAATGCATACTGGCCACCAATAGAAACTATGGAGTGTTAACACTGTCTAATACAGGGCATGTTACCCTGCCCATGTCTCCAATATGCACGTACATGCAGACAGTGCACCTCAACCTTGTTCACAAATGTACAACTGCAAATCTGTGCTGCACACATCCCACACTTACTGTCCACTCTATAAGACATGCTGACAAAACTGCACACATCAGCCAAGTGGCACATGGGCAGACAATACACAACTGGAATAAACACTGGTGTAAACAATACTAAATTGATAATTATAGCTTTAATGCATCATGCTTGCTCAGCAATACCTTCAAATATATCATTACACTTTACTGCTGACAACATGCTACACATTAAAACATTGCTATACTGTAATAAAATCACCCTGTGCATCAGCACCATGTTAGCCTGTTCCTGCATCAATGTTACAGATGACAGGAGGTGGCACAGGTTTCATCATATGCCCAGGGTGTGTTGTTGGTTTGCCAGAGGCCTACATTGAGCCATACAATCGACATGTGTGTGTGAGTGTGTGTGTGTGAGGGCAAAGAGTACTGTTATGGGACAATATGGATGTAATGCGTGCAGGTATGTGTTTGCCCTAGGTGTCTGGTTTATGTGTGTGTGTCTGCATGCAGACAGTTCCACCATGTGGCTGCCATATACGGGGATTTGTGGGACAACTACAGACTGTACCTGGCAGGCTTTACAGACCACCATCTCTGGCCATGGATACGGGACCTGTGCCTGGCAGTGGTGCTACAGAAAGTATCAGGTACTAATCCAGACCGGGTACTATCCTCAGAGGTTGACATATGCCCACTGGATCCAGGTCCCTGCTGGGACTGGCCAGAGTCACGTGCACGTAGTCTTCTAGGACAGTCTATGGACAGCCCCCCAACATTGCTGGGGCTGGTACTAGCACAATGGGAGCAGCTATGACTTGATGGACGTCCATGGCGACTGCCAGCTGATGATGTTGCTGGCATATGTCCATGTCGACGTCTCAACTGTCCTGCACTGTCTTGACACATGGACATGACATTGTGGAGGACATCTAATGTGTCACTCCAACATCTATCAATGACCTCAGTGTAATTACGTATGGCACCTGCTAGGTCATGGATACTTTCATTTGCAGAGGTGTTATGAGCCCTCTGTGCCCTTAGTCCCTGTCTGGTGTACCACTCCATACGTGCCTGTGCCTCCATGACAGCCTGGAACATGCATGTGGTTGTAAAAGTTGTGGCACGTCTGCCAGGAGCATGATGACCAGCAGTGATCTGATGAGAACCCCCTGGGCATCTGCCTATGTGGTACTGTTCCAAACATCTGGCTATGTCTGCTGTGTCCTGATGCATGTGCCATAGATACCACACTGTCCTGGCCAGTGCCGACTGTACACTGTCCCTCTGCTATGGTGCTGATGGATGTACAGGCAGTATGACTGTGTGCATGGATGGGGTGGAGACTTGTGTACTGTCAATTGGTGGCCCAACATCAGACCCTGACAAACCTGCCTGTGCCTCAACACACCTATCCTCATTATCACTATCTGTGTCAGTGACATCAGGTTCCCTGCTGCACTGAACCAGCCCCACCACAGCACCTGTGAGGGGAAAACAGGAAACAAACTTTAAGACCTGTAGATGATGTCAGACCACATGCACACATGCACACGCACATGCACATGCACACATGCACACGTACACACATGCACACATGCACACACACAAATACACTCATCACTAAAGCAGACACACACACAGACACACAGACACACACACACACACACACACACACACACACACACACACACACACACACACACGCACCACCAGCAATCTCAGAACATACTCAATAGCAGTTCATGGTGGGGTACAGTATCACAAACAAAACAGTCATATCACACATATCACCATGCAGGACATATGTTGCACAACAGCATGCACTGCAAGTGTAGACAGTCCTTGTTACTAACAGTATACATGGCTTTGATGCATGTGTTTTGTTGTTCGGTGATTGGACTCCCCCTGGAACGCAATGCATACATGGACACAACATTGCTGTGCAAGTATTCAAAACTCTGTAACATACTGTGCACCATCACTCCCAGGCTGGATGTGTATCTGTGTGTCACATAGATATCCAATTCTGATTAGAGCCTCTGTGTCTTTAGCAAATAATTGTGGGCACAGTTTTAGCTCATGCATAATGTGTACACACACAAGATCAGTGGTACATGTATAACTGATGGAATACCATTGGTCAACATACCCAATGTACAGTAGTTATGGTGAGTGTAGATCATATTGTGGACATGCCAGTGTCATCCATGACATGGCATGCTAAAACACAACTGCAAATTTAAACATCACACATACCCAATGTGTGTCATATGACATAGCCACTCAATAACATCACAAGACATATATGTGTCAGTTGTGCAAATGGTGATTGGTATGCATATTGTTTACAGGTGCATATGTTTGTACACACACAGCATTGAGGTGTATAGCAATGAAAGCTATGTGTAGTACTATGGTTACAATAACTGGATGGGGTGTTTTACCATAAGTCATCATCATGAAGCATCATGTGGTCACTCAAGGCTACAAATGTGTCCCAAATCAGCACCTATCATGCTGTACCAGAACTTCACTACCATGGCTACATTCACCATTTCAGAACCAGTTGTTACATGGGTTTATAAGGAGGCCAATAAGGAGCATTCCCTAACATGAATGTGTTGTGTGTTGCAAAGTGCTTCACTGCCCCACGATAGGCCTCTACCCCTCAGGTATATTATGTGTGCTGTGTGGATGACATTTGGCATACTGGAGTGTGACTTTACAGAGGGTTTGTGAATCCTTCATGTGTAGCATGTTAACATGTTCTGTGTATGACATAGTTGTGTATGTTATGTGCATGTTGTGTATCGACTCTGCCTATCCAATGGTCACTACAGTATAGCCACATTTGTTTGAGATGGTCTGTGTATTGCATGTGTTTGAGCTAGCTAATCACATTAGTGGGATGTGTGTGGTCTCACAGCAAACATGCACAGCATGCATTATGGGTAGGTGTGTTACATGTGTACATGGCCTACACCTTAACTATGACATGCACTTTTTATTTGCAATAATAAATGTAGAACACACTCACCAGCATCTGTCTGCTACCTTGTTGTCACAACAGAGGGACCTACATAGATATGAGACAGTTTGGCAGTGACGACAACTGTGGCATTGCTACTGTGGGTTTGCAATCTTACAGTAGAACAGTTTACATTCACAGGCCTACAGATTGTTCCAAATGATCAGTATTGCACAACAACAGGCCCCACATCTTCTAACTACACAGTACACATCTCACATATGCATGATCTACCAATAGAGGTAACAGTAGTCTACAGATATGCCATGTTACCTGCATATTCCATATGTTCTTGCTGGTTGGCTCCAACCTCAATCATGGTAAATGTCTAGGGCTGTTGTTGTTGGGCAGGTGCCACCAGATTCAGGAGCAGCTCCTCCACTATGGTAAGGGGGGGATGGATGTTAACCCCACCACCTGTTTCAAGCTGTTGTCTCCGTACATCAGAAGTATGCTGATGGACATGTCTAAGTAGATCACTGCAGTGGTGGCGTACCTGCTCATATGTCCGGTTATGCAGGCCTACCTCGTTCAGCCTCCAGACAACATCTTGCCACATTGCAGTACGCTCCTGCTGGTCTTGGCTGGTTCTGAAGAATAGTAGGCTGTAGTGCTGAATAATACAGCTGGTAAGAATCTCATATTCAGCACTACTGTAGCTAGGATTTCTACGGTGTGCCATGATCCCTGGAAGATATAAAGAAAAGATATGTATGAGCAAGTCATATGGCACATTTAACATTATACAGTACAGATATCACTGAACTGCCATATATAGCAACCTATTAGCTGACTGAGATTAAACACTTTCAATACCACATATCAGTGCTCACCCTACAACTGCTTGAAAGTGCCTGGCACGCTCTATATAATAAACCATGTTCTGCATAGCAACAAAATAAAATCACTATATAAGACTATACAAGAGTACCTGGCACACTGTATGCAACACATTGCACCACCTAGCCAAAGCCAATATAGATCAAGCCAATGCATAAAGAAATATGTCATCCATCGCAATTTTTGTAAGGTCCAGTTACAGTATTATCATTATACCACACAACTTGTTGATGGGAAACCCATGGCCAAAATATGTGCACAATTGTGAATATAGGTGCCATACTGCAGTAAACTATAAATGCTGCGATACGCAGTTATATATTGTAACACGTATATACATACATATACACATCCATTGGTGTACATATACATATACATATAGGCACATATACAGTCCACCTTTCAAGGTAGGAATATCAATTATACAAAGGATGTGAGGTATACAGTAATGTAATAATATCGCACAGTCTTGTGAGAAATGCATTGAAAGTGTTCACAGCCCAGGTAGCTTTAGCAGGCCTCACTGGCTGCAACATCGCAAACTGAACAAAACACCTACAGTGTTATAACCACCACATGTCATATACCAGGACTGTATGCTGTCTTGTTTGTCACACACTGTCAAAGGAAAAAACTTCAAAGACCAATACATGTAAGGTTCAGGTTAAGGCACTTTAATTCTTGCGGCAAGGAGACAAAAACATGCATGCAAAAATACAGAGTTTGTCTAACTAAAATCAGGAAGTGAAGCCATTCTTATACTATTCTTACAAGACATTGCCTACTGAAGCTGACGTAGTAAATCACAAGTTTACAATATTGTTTTTCACAGCAGATGTTGCTCATGATTTTCTGCTGACATGACATAACATTTCTAGATTCATGAGAAAACCTTGGAAAAATAACATGGCCTTGAAGACCAGCAGCTAGTTTCAATTATTTCTACAATGCTGTGTTACATTTCAAGGTACTCTACTCATTCAAGCACAAAGCAATCACAGATTATAGTTCATATTCTTCAAGTGGTTTTTGTTCTACTTTATCTATCCTTCCTGCAGCTGTGTATGTTCTCATAACACATACAGGGCTAATAGTCTAAGTTTAATAACATTATAGAAAGCAGTATTGTTCTATTCATTATTTTCCTAACCAAGCAGAAAATCATCTGCTTCTCAGTACTTTTCCTAAGACATAAACAAGATTTTAGCTGTGCTGACAAAAATACAAGGTCAGAAAGCATTTGCCATTAACATAGATTTGTTCAACATAAAGCAGAATAAATGTATTAACCCTTTTGGGCTTCTAAAAAGCACTAATACACACATATTAATACATATTTTTCTAACACACACTAAAACCTACATACAAATATGCACATGACAACCTTCACCAACATATATATGTCCACCCTTCACAAACAGTTGCAATATGTCCCTTGCTCTATGCACATATACAGATGTACAGATGTTAATATATATGACACATATATATCTCTCCATATGTGTGTGCCGTACACACACAAGGTCCACACTGTTGTAAGTCCCTGGACCTCACAGCTGAACTGTTGGGCCTTGCTGCAACATCAACAGGTGTCACATGTGAACACACAGTAACATTAGAGGGGGTATATATAGCTCCAAATGCTAGATTAGCATACTAGCCTGGTACAGCAGATGCCAATGCTAAGCTACAGTTTAATATGACTATCATGCATGTGTTCCTCTGTCACACCCATGTTTATATAAATGTTTGGGCTAATCCCCCAAACAGCCATTGGTCACACTACTGTACAGAACACAGATAACATGGATCAGATGTTTGACATATAATGCTGAGCTACACATTTCACAGTTATGTCCCACTGTCCACAGGTGCACACTGAATTGTCCAGGGAAATAGTTAAGCAGGACATCTGTGCATAGATATGTACTGCTGCCACATATGAATGGTTCACATTATGTAGAATACTCTTCAAAAACATCTGCTACATGCCAGTAAATACATATCTGTTACATACCTTTCCTTTGTATGAGTTGGTATTATTGCTTTTTCTTTTTCCTTTTGCTTTTCACTGTCTTTCTCTCTCTCTCTCTCTCTCTCTCTCTCTCTCTGTCAGTCTCTGCAATAGAGTGATTGAGTTTGTTGGCAGCAATTACAGCCTGCTTTTATAGGTATTTGCACATGTGCATGTGATGGCCTCTGCACCAATTGGTGGCCACCATTTGCTAATTGCATGCAGCCTGCTGTGTGGAAATTGCAGTAATCACTGTCATAGCAACCCAATGCTATAAATTGCTAACTCATGTAGGCATGGCCCTTTCAGCTTTCCAAGATGGGGATCATGCTTGTTTGCTGTGGACATCGTTGTTTAAGGAAGAAGGTTGGCATAGTCCTTATATCTGAAGCCAGGGGTGTAGCCAGTGATTTAAATGTTGTACTCAGACCTGAATGTTGTTGCTTCCAGTACACATTTGTCAGTGTAGAATTGTACTCACCCCTCAAAATGCTAACCCAAGATACATGGGAGTATGTACTTTCTTTTCTAATTGTACAATTAACTGCCATACAAAACTAGTTATTGAGATGTATTCCTTTGGCACATGAATTGTTTGTGAACTGCTATACTGTGAATATTAATTTACTCACTTCTGAACAGTTTGTGCTTTTTTAGTGTTGACATTAGCACAGGCTGCTCAAGAAAACTGGACAAATTTCAGTACTGAGTATGCCTACCTACATCCTTAGTAGACTCTGAACACACAAGTATATTCTACATTTGCGGTGCATCAGTACAGACAGCATTATGTATTATTGTGTGAATTTTATCTTGCTGGACTTAAAAGGTTGCTGTGTACCTATTAGTTTATTAAGGCAAGTGGTCTGTCTGCATAGCTCCCAACTGTGGACCTATCCACATGGTAGCCAGAGATTAGCCTGTTATTCTTTGTCTGTGCACCACACCGGTCTTTTCAGCACTGGAACAATGGCATTGTTACAGTTGGTTGCTACCAGTACATGGCTACATCCTTTGGTATTTCAGTGTTGTACTCCTACATAAGGGTATGCTTCTGGAACTCCTTCCAAAGCTATTTGGACAGTGTGTAACAGCAGAAAAGCTGATATGCCTGTGTGTTTCTGCCTCTGCCAGGCCTCTCAAACACTGAGGTACATATTTGAACAGACTCAGGGAAAAGTAGGTAAAAGTGAGGTGCACTTTTAAAATATTAGTACCATTAAGTTGAGACTTTGAGAGAACCAGAGCATATGGATTAATACACCTTTTCCTGAAGTACAAGCAGTGTCTAACTCTTACTTATTGTCATTATTCATTAAGTGTAACTCACCACCTTTCTGGCCAACGTCAGTACTTTTCAGAGGGATTCAGAGGGACACAGCTAAAATTTGTTTCAAAATCAGGAACATCTCTGAAAATTAGGCACAGTTGGGAGGTATGCCCTAATTAGATATGCCAATGTTTGTCCTGCTATGATACTGTGTGGGGGTTGTAAAGTGCTGCTGTAACATTATTTCCTGCTAGAATGGCTGCTTCTCTTATCACAGTCATGTAATGCAATTCCACAACAACTGCTGGTAAAGATCCACAGAACAAGTTGTGTGTTATGGCATTCCTATTTTTCCTTTACATTCAGTCACTCTGATGCATGATATATTTATTTCAGCACCAACTTGTTGTATATCTACTATGGCTTAGTGATACTTCATGCATTGTAGTATGTACAAGGTCCTGGGTTCGAGACTGACAGAGGTGTTTTATTTTGCTGCTCAGCAGAACAAGGGCCCTCACATACAGAGTGACTAAGGCACTTTTAAGCAGTTGTAAGCGGGTTTGCATCAGTTTGCGAGATGCTTAGCAATGCTTAGCTAAGCGCACAGAAGTGCACACGTGCAAACCCGTTAATTACTGCTTAAAAGTGCTTACTCCTGCTAACTCCCACGCTCATTTCTTTGAATGAAAAGAAAATGGGGAGATAGGAATGTGGTGAAAAAGGGGGCACAAAGAGGGAAAGACAGTAGGGAAACCAGCTGGGATGTGCAGGACGGGTGTAAGGAAGGTCCGTAGCTACCCATTTCTTTAACAGCAACAGCTGTGCATATGCAATAAATTTGGAGGGAAATATGAAACCTTCCACCCCTGAGAGAGGGATGAGGACAACAAACTATGTTGTACTGCCAATTAAATTACATTTTATGTGTCCAGTGGACATGTGTGCAAAATGGGCAGCTATATATGGGGCATATTTTTTTTTTGGGAGCAAATTGCCCTTTTTTTTCAGGTGAGAGTGGGCTGTGGGGTAGGGGAAGTAGGTATATTTGCAGAGGTAGGTTGGGGAGGTAAACAGACAAGACAAACAAGATGCATACAGGGGCGGAATATGACACGTGGTGGGTGAACACCATTGACAGGGAAGGATGTTTGGAAATCGCAATTCCATGAGCCCACAGATGGCAACAGTGGAAAAAAAAAAGTTTTAGTTAATTCTATTGATCTAATAGAAAAGGGTTTTAAAGGAACCTAGTAATTCATTTTTTTAATTAATGCATTCATGTGATTGGTTAATCTATTATCTAATTTATGTATAAAAAGGTTAGTTTTTAGGCAGAGGTTATCTGAAGAAGTCATTGTAGTAGGACGAAAACGCTTAAGGTGTTAATGTTTATTTGTTTGACGTGACCTTTGTGGATTATTTAATAAACTATCAACTTCATCCAGGTTGTCTCCAGCAGTCCGTGGCACTTTATTTATTGGTTTTTCGTTGTTCCTTGGTCTTGTGTAATTTTCTTATGCTTAAATGCTACTGGCACTCCCTTCATCCACTTTATATGGGCCTACCCAAGTGTGGGTTAACAGCGCTTAATACAACAGTACTATTTCTATAATGCAAGAGTACAATAACATATCAAAGAAAATGACAAAGACACACTCCAGGAAGTATACCTTTATTAAAGACTTAAAACACTTTTCTAGAGGCTCTCTCATTTATTTTATATAACAGTACATGCAGAATAATTATTAAAGAATTATTATACCTTTATTTATTGGGATAAAACACTTTTTTCAGGCTCTCTCATTTATTTTATATAACAGTACATGCAGAATAATTACTAACCTGCCTGGGGGTGCAGCCTTAGCAGCCCATCTGCATAGGCTTGCTGGTTCACAGTGCGGACACCTGCAGCTGTGAAGTAAATGAAGTGATATTGAGACATACCTTTCCATATTATAAACTAGAATAGCAATTCTTACATACTTAATTCCATGGCTACTTACTCAGTAGTGGGGCATTTTCCATCCCACGGGCCTCCTGGATCCACTGGTCCAGTTGATCCTCCTTGCATCTCTTCAGGTCTGCGTGGTGGTGTCTGACCTGCTCATCAGTCCAAGGGACAAACCTGTGGCACTGGTGAATTCATGAGCTTCCACTTTGTATTGGGTACGCTGGTACTGGCCCCGCAGTAGTCTATCCTCATGATTATGGACAAGGAGCCAAACCATTACTTTTGACTCCTCAATCCCCCAACGTTGCACTCGAAATCAAGAGCCCTCTCCAGCACCGGCCATGCTGCCTGCAGATAGGAGCTACAACCAATTATTGCAAGTATTTGCACCTATGGAGCTTAAATATGCCTCATTTCCCGCACTTATTTGTGATTGGCCAGTTTTGAAAAAACTCAACTGAAGGCACACCTGCTTAGTTTAATGTTAAATTTCCATTGATATGTATGTATGTATTGAAAGTGCATGGTTGTAAAATGCTGTCATGGCTTAGTAGTTCAATACTGTGATTACGGTGCACAGTATCCTGGGTTCGAGCCCTGTCATTGCTTTTTATTTTACTACTGGCCAGACTGGCTAGGAGGTGTGGCTGTGTATAGCCAACTTTGCTCAACTTAGCCCGACGTTGCTGTATGTTGCTCTACGTTGCTCGACGTTGCCCGAAGTTGCACTGGTTAGCATGGAGCACAACTCCGTGTAAACATGCTCTGTTTGCGCTAGTTGGCGCGATGCGCAGCTATGCGCAAAGCTATTGTGCTAGTTAACGCAGTGCTCAGCTACAAGCACCTACATTTAAATATGCTTAATACCGGTAAACTTTGCCTAGTAGTGCTTCACATTGCTTAAGATACATTACTTATGCATCCATCAGTATGCATAACCATTTCACCTTCTTATATATATATATATATATATATATATATATATATATATATATATATATATATATATATATATAAAATTCGTTCACTACTACATAGGCCATTTCAATGCTTTTTACAAAAATTTAAATGATAAATGTCAGAAATTATTTTCATATACAGATTTCCAACAGAAAATAGAAGGGGGAGTGGTGGGACTCGAACCAGGAATGCCTCCTCTTTGGGCGAAGGCTCTACCACTATGCTATTGCTATTTTGCTTAATTTGCATATAAGTTTCTTATTATCCTCTTCGGTGTCTAAACTGCTAACTGTAGCTAAGCAATGGGCAAACCCATGCAAACACGCACAAATACAGGCAGCTATATCGGAAATAATAAAAAAAAATTTTTTTTACATTTTATAATTGTACAGGGGTTTAGAATGTGGGGGTGTAGTGTTGGGTATGTACACATTTCAGCGGACTCGCTCATGTAAGTAGACATTTCCTGAGTGTAAGACTTGCAGGGGCGTGGAATTTTGGACTGCTCGGCAGTCCAACACGCCCCCTACACTCATGCATGCTCAGTGTTAGTCTTAGAGTTGAGGCAGCGCACCCTCATTAATATGCATGGCGTGCTGCCGTCTTACTCTTAGACTGGTTCTTCCGTGTAAGACTAATCTAGTCTTACATGGAGGATTAGTGAATCCTGGGGACTAACTATTATGTTTGTAATATTTTGTAAACAGCTTACAATATCTCGCCAACAACTCAAGTTACACACATACTGTCAGCAGCATATTATTTATCTAACTGAGAGCGTTTATATGAGGCTAAGGAGTTCTGTCTGTGTTACTTGGCTGTTGAGATATTTAGAAAAAAATGTAACAATTATATCTGTATAAATTAATATCATAAAAACAACAGTTAATATCTATTTACCTGAACTAAACAGAAGTCAAATATTAATGCAGTTGAGTTTGCCATTGTGTAAGCTTCAGAATGCAATCTTTTAAAAGCTTGTACATTGCATGGTTTTGGAATTATTGATGCAAATATGAACATGCAATATTTGATGTTTAGAGGCTTCAGTGGGAGTTAAGTGCAGATGCCCCTAGAGGCATCACTTACATGTAATGAGTTATTGCTATCTAATTTAGAACTGACTAGGTTGCAATATGTAGTACATGGACTCTGCCTTGAAATGGTGGCAATAAAGGGTGTATTCAGAATGAATAAGTATTAGGAAGACACATGCAAGACATCTTATCAAAACAGGAAGACTTTACAGCCACTTCACCCCATTCGGACTCACACTGGGCTCCCCATGAATAACACTAGCTAAATAATTATTGAAGCTTATTGTCTTATCTTTGTATCTGTGTATTATTGTGGGTGATGGCAGATTGCAACACAGTCATGGTATTTCCTGCTTTGGTCACATGTACAGCAAGTTGCCTTATATCCTCTCTATGTTATTTTAAATAGAATACCTAAAAGTCATTTACCATGAGATATGACAAGGTTGTTGTTGTTGTTGTTGTTGTGTCTTTCGGCTTTTTCCTGGTTAGGGGTCGCCGCAGTGGAACTCTGGTCCACTAATGATTGGTAGTTGATTTTTATGTACCGAGTTACCAGCCCTGATGCACAACCTTCAACGAAGGTATGCCCATTCACGCATGTCTCCAACGCAGAAGACGCTCTAGCTGAGAATCGAACCGGACAGCGTCTTACTGTGAGGTGACAGACAAGGTCATAATCATATATTTCAGGATGGATGGATTTGAGAGCCATTGTGATATGTCAGAATCTGGCTCTAGAAATATGCTTAATCATGACCCTGTTCCAGTTTGCTGGGTGTGGTATCAATGTGTCCATAATGGAGTCACCTAAAACCAAAAAAATTACAACAGGCATAAGCAGACTTAGTAGACCTTAAGGGCTTGGAGTCAGCACCCATGTGACTGTTAGAGGTATTTCTCATGAATGGTGAGTTGCATCTTGGACATGGAAATATTGCTGTATGATCTAATGGCTAAGGCTTCTTAAGTCTTTTACTCAGGCAGTGTCCTCTTGACAAACTTAATACAAGTATGTACTTTGGACTTTATCTCTGCTGTGAATGAGTGAGTATGATGCTTAGAAACAAGGTTTGAGTTGAGATGTCAACCTCCAAGTTCAGTTAACACATGCATCTGTCACAGCTTCTATCTTTTTGAATCAGCAGTAAAAGACTTTTTGTAAGCATGAGGCAGTTACTCTATTGCCAGGAAGAACAGAGTGGTAACATGCTGGCCACAGAAGGAACAAGTGCTGAGTGAAATTTGTATTAGTCAGTAGAGTTTAATGAGGTGTAAGTAATGAGGCTGTATTAAATCCTCTTATCCTTTAGTACTAGTTTTGTAATCAATGTAGACTTAGAACTGTATAACAGATTAGGCTAATAAAAAGATAAGAATATGGACAATGGCATAGTCAAGAATATGTAAGGGTAAGAAAATGGGTGTGGTAACCATAGAGTTAGGTTCATCGGTTCATTTGTGTTTATTAGGCTAATGACCACAAGGGCCTTTTTAAGCCTAGTCATGCATCCCAGATCTCTGACAAGTTCTGATACCCTTGATAATTGTAAGAAGAGGCTTAGGAGATGAAACATTTATAAGCAGGGGCCTGGGAGATGAACCATTTAAAGGTTTCCTGTGTCCATTACAGACATAGGTGCCAAACCAGGGATGAATTTCCTGTTCCCCATCCAGTTGTTCAAGTTGCACTTGAATTGGGTTAGGAAGGAACTCTGCTTCACTTGGATGGGGAGCCTGTTCCAGAGATGGGTAGTCTCTGGGATACATACCTGTCTCTCCAGCAAGTCCTATTTATATCAGTGGCAAGGATTAAGTCTTTAGCATGGGTAATTCTGGTGAAGTTTGGTTTGTGGATATGCAGGAGGTCCATCGGAGTGGGATATGTTAATGCCCTTAGGCCAGGCATAGCTCTCCCCTCAAAAGCCTGTAGGAGACATAATAAAAGGATAGTGCCTTGAGGCGGTCTGTGTAGGTCATTTTACTGTACCCTGCATTTTTAGTGAGAAACCTCTGTGGACATTCCAGTTGTTGGCTATGCCTTGTTAGGTACATACCAAAGGGGACATTGTACTCAATGATAAGTCTGATGAATGCCAAATACAGTGGAACAATGACTTCCCTGGACTTAGATGCCATACCTTTGTATATAAGCTGAGTAACATAGAAACAGTCCTCTGAAAGATAAGTTAGTAATACAAATGATAAATAAAAGAACAGTGATAAGCTATTCTAAGATTAGAGTATTACAAATAGCAGGTGTGTTTGATAGATTAGAAATGTTGTGAATGAAGATAATAAATCAAGTATAATAAAAGTTAACAGCAGCTGTCATAAGTGTAGCTAAACAGCATTAACCAGGCAGTAAATAATGTGTAAAAAATCAACAGCAGTAATCAGAAGTGCAAAAAAAACAGCAGTAATCAGAAGTGCAGCACAGCAGCAGTAATCAAAAGAGCAGCACAGCAGTGCAGTAAGCAGAAATGCAGCACAGCAGCAGTAATAGGAAGTGCAGTACAGCAGCAGTAATAGGAAGTGCAGCACTGCAGCAGTAAGCAGAGGTGCAGCATAACAGTGCAGTAAGCAGAAGTGCAGCACAGCAGTGCAGTAATAGGAAGTACAGCACAGCAGCAGTAATAGGAAGTGCAGCACAGCAGTGCAGTAATAGAAAGTACAGCACAACAGCAGTAATAGGAAGTGCAGCACTGCAGCCGTAAGCAGAGGTGCAGCATAACAGTGCAGTAAGCAGAAGTGCAGCACAGCAGTGCAGTAATAGGAAGTACAGCAAAGCAGCAGTAATAGGAAGTGCAGCACAGCAGTGCAGTAAGCAGAAGTGCAGCACAGCAGCAGTAATAGGAAGTGCAGTACAGCAGCAGTAATAGGAAGTGCAGCACTGCAGCAGTAAGCAGAGGTGCAGCATAACAGTGCAGTAAGCAGAAGTGCAGCACAGCAGTGCAGTAATAGGAAGTACAGCACAGCAGCAGTAATAGGAAGTGCAGCACAGCAGTGCAGTAATAGAAAGTACAGCACAACAGCAGTAATAGGAAGTGCAGCACTGCAGCAGTAAGCAGAGGTGCAGCATAACAGTGCAGTAAGCAGAAGTGCAGCACATCAGTGCAGTAATAGGAAGTACAGCAAAGCAGCAGTAATAGGAAGTGCAGCACAGCAGTGCAGTAAGCAGAAGTGCAGCACAATAATCAAAAGTGCAGCACAACAGAGACATATTGTTCTCAAGAATTGCATCAATGCCACTAAAGTCACTATGCAATGAATATAGCAGGATTATAACCAGACATTGCACAAGTTTAAAACAAATAATGGCAGTAATCTGAAGCTTAACAAGTATCAGCAATAATCAGAAGTGCAGCAGTTATTTCACATTCAAGGAAGATATGGAAGCCAAGAAGCTGTCTATGCAGTATGTATGTGAAGGGAAGAGGGATAATTAGAAGTGCAAACAGAACATTGCTATGGCACTCTCAGGGGTGGCAGTATATAACAGCTGCAGTGGTCATAATCAGAAGTGCAGTATATACCAACTGTACTGGTCATAATCAGAAGTGCAGTATATACCAACTGCAGTGGTCATAATCAGAAATGCAGTATATACCAACTGTACTGGTCATAATCAGAAGTGCAGTATATACCAACTGCAGTGGTCATAATCAGAAGTGCAGTATATAACAGCTGCAGTGGTCATAATCAGAAGTGCAGTATATAACAGCTGCAGTGGTCATAATCAGAAGTGCAGTATATACCAACTGCAGTGGTCATAATCAGAAATGCAGTATATACCAGCTGTACTGGTCATAATCAGAAGTGCAGTATATACCAACTGCAGTGGTCATAATCAGAAATGCAGTATATACCAGCTGCAGTGGTCATAATCAGAAATGCAGTATATACCAACTGCAGTGGTCATAATCAGAAATGCAGTATATACCAACTGCAGTGGTCATAATCAGAAATGCAGTATATACCAACTGCAGTGGTCATAATCAGAAGTGCAGTATATACCAACTGCAGTGGTCATAATCAGAAGTGCAGTATATACCAACTGCAGTGGTCATAATCAGAAGTGCAGCATATACCAGCTGCAGTGGTCATAATCAGAAATGCAGTATATACCAGCTGCAGTGGTCATAATCAGAAATGCAGTATATACCAGCTGCGGTGGTCACAATCAGAAGTGCAACATATACCAGCTGCGGTGGTCCCAGTCAGAAGCGCAGTATATACTAACTGCAGTGGTCATAATCAGAAGTGCAGTATATGGCAGCTGTACTGGTCATATTCAGAAGTGCAGTATATACCAACTACAGTGGTCACAATCAGAAGTGTACCATCTGTATTGGTCATAATCAGAAAATGCAGTATATACTATCTGTAGTGGCAATAATTAGAAGTGCAGTACATACCAATGGTAGTAGTAGTAATAACCAGAAGTGCAGTATATACCAGAAGTGCAGTATATACTCACCAGTGGGAGTGGGGAGTACTGAGCTGCTTGTTTGTCCTCAGAGGAGTGGTTAGAAGCAGCAACTAGTAATTTGTCGGCCATTTTGGGTCATTTCCTGTTTTTTCCAGCCCCCTGCTATAAAGCCCGCGTTAGCGCGATTTAGAGCGGAGCTGCTACCGTTGCACACTAGGGCAGCGTCGGTTAATCAGATTTAAACTATTAGGGCTACCTAAAGTCCACTCTTCAAATTTTCCCTTAAAACTACCTTCCTCAAAGTATACTACTGTTCTATTTAGTGTATCCTACAACTATAAATTATCTCTACTTGACTCCCAAGTAGACTATTCTCTATCTGTATAGCGAAGCACTTGCTCCTACAGTACTTATCACCTCGATACAGCACTCTTGTTATAGAAAGTACCCCAAAAAGGCAAACCCCATTGGTCGGTCACCCACATCCGCCAGAACCTTTTCTTAAGTTTTTCTGTGTATTCCTTCTAGCATGTCGAGGGATCAGTTGCTAATGTCCTCTCCTGCTCAGCTGGTGAACCTGGGAATATTGAGGCAATGTTACAATTGCCTCATGTACACAGACAACCCTCTCCTCCTCCCACAAAACACAAATACATGCGAGAGATGCAACTATACGGCCAAACTGGAGGCTGAGCTCTCTCAACATAGGACTGGCATAACCAGACAGGAGGAGAAGGTAACCACACACACTATAGACCCAGTCTCACATAATACCATCACAACCTCAAATCATACACATAAACACACAAAGACATACTCGGAGGCTCTGATCAAAAATCTACCAAAACAGCAGAGGCCACCAAAGCAGACACCCAAACAACTACCACCTCAGAACACAACACCTGCAACACATAGACCACACAGTCAGAGTGTCAAACAGTCAGAGCCCTTAAGGCCAAACACAATGCCAGACACACTAGTCATTGGTGACTCCATAGTCAGACACACTGACGTCCCGCTCACCAGACTGAGTAAGGAGAAGGTCACAGTAAGCTGCCTGTCGGGTGCTAGAATCCGCCACATAACGCATGCACTCAGGTCTCTCAACAGCAGGTACAAGTATGACTCAATCATTGTCCACGCTGGTGTTAACGACCTGAGACGTACCTCCTTGGACTACATGAAAAGAGACATAGAGGAGCTCTCTGATTATGTAGCCCAAGCAGGTATGACCCTGACCTTGAGCAGTATCCTACCTTCACCAAGAATGATGCCACAATACAGAGATAAGATGATCAGCTTTAACAATTGGCTTAAACTCTGGTGTCATTCAAAGGGGATCCAATGTCTGTCTGCCTGGGATGACATGCTGGACAAGCCACGCTGCTTCGCAAGGGACGGCTTGCACTTGTCACCCTGGGATTCCGGATTTTGGCAAAGGCTCTTGCCACCCCATAGTGCCTTTTTAGGCAAGGCTCAAATTCTAAACCTACCACCCTAGAACAAAACAAAGAAAAAAAACTAAGGGTAATGCTGCTCAATGCCAGAAATCTCAACCTCAAGATGCACGCACTCGAGGCCCTTCTCAGTATGGAGAACATCGATGTCTGTGCTGTGACAGAAACCTGGTTCAAGGCTCCTGAGAGCACCCCAGCACTATCAGGTTTTACCTCATATCATGCGTTCCGGCCCCAAAACCCGGACAATACTAAGAAAGGAGGAGGGGTATCCATATTCATCAAGGACACCCACACCTCAAGATTGGTGGCATCGCACGATGCATCGGAAACCATCCAGGTGCAATTAACCATAGGCAAGATTGCTCTGCAATTTGTAGCATGTTACAGGCCACCCTCGCAAACTCAGGAACCTCATATGGTCTTCCTGAAAACACTGGAGGGGATAAATGTATCTCCAAACACCATCATACTGATCACAAACTAATCTCGCTGGAGGTCCTCATCCCGCCCCCACCCGAAATGAAAAAGACCACAGTAAAGAACTTCTCGAAAGCCGACTTCACACTTCTAAAGACTAGTGTGGTCTCCTTTAAGGCCCCTGAGCCGGCGGTTAACATTACTCAAACCGCTGAATCACTTACAAATGCCTTCTAAAGGCACCTGCAGGGCTGCATGGATCAGGCAATCCCAAGCAAAACAAAGACTCTTTGTACCAAAGGCAAGCGTCCAGTCTGGTGGACCCCAGCCATAAACAAACTCTACAACAAAAGGAGAAAGCTACTACAAGATAGAGCAAAATCCTTAAAAGGTAAGACACCGCTGATCACTATAAGTAAAAAGCTAAGAGCTCTCATAAAATCATCCAAAGCTAATTTTGAGAAAAAAATAGCTAAGGACTCTAAAGACAACCATAAGGCATTCTTTAGCTATGTCAGAAACCTAGTAGGAAACTCCCAGATATGCTCAGAATTAGTTCAAAATGATGTGAAGATTACTGATCCTACAGACATTGCCAACATACTGGCTGACAGGTTCAGTGCAAACTTCTCCCCCCCCCCCCAAAGGAGAGATATCTATATCAAATGATTGTAGCCCCCAAACATCTCTAACGCCCAGGTGAGAACTGCTCTCTCCAAGGCAAAGAACACAGCATCCATGGGACCTGATGGTGTCCCCGGCTGTGTGCTCCATGAACTCAACGAGGAATTAAACCCACAGTTAGGACAGCTGTTTAATCTTAGTCTCACCTCCGGATACGCACTCCAGGAGTGGCGCAGCGACTGTGGTTCCACTCCACAAAGGCGGTGCCTCCACCGACCCTGGAAATTACCATCCCATTAGCTTGACAAGCCTTATCTGCAAAGCCATGGAGAGGATCATAATGGATCTCATAAATAAAGACATAGGGAACTTGCAGACTTTGGATCCAACCCAGTTTGGCTTTGTCAAAGGCAGATCATGCCTTTTAAACTTGGTTGACTTTTTGAAACAGTCACCAAGGCCATTGACGAGGAAAGGCAGTCCATACAGCCTACCTAGACCTGGCGAAGGCTTTTGATACAATACCTCACTCGGGTATCATTGAAAAACTCATCAACTTAAATGTAAACCCATACATTACAAGATGGGTTGCAAACTGGCTGAGTGACAGAACCCACAGGGTCAGAGTTGCTGGCGCCATGTCAGACTCAAAGCCTATCACAAGTGGTGTCCCACAGGGCTCAGTCCTGGGCCCACTCTTGTTTGGCATCTACTTTTCTGAAGTACAAGCAAACACAGGAGGGTTATGGCTGACAAAGTTTGCAGATGACTGCAAACTGGGCCGTAGTTGAAAAACATCCAACACAGATATCCTTCAGAAGGGTCTCACAGAAATGGATAACTGGTGCCAGAGCCATGGCCTAAAGTTAAATGCCAAGAAATGCATAGTCATACCCTTCGGGAAAAATAAGGTTACCCCTAGCTACCATATAGGTGGCAATCTCCTGAACACAGAAGAAGTTATTAGGGACCTGGGAACCCAGGTTGACAGTAGCCTTTCATTCGACACTCATATTGCTAAAGTAGTTAGGAAGACCTTCTACATTGCCCACCTTATCATGAAGGGATTCACATCTAGATCAAGGGAAGTCATAGTCTCCCTATACTCATCACTCATCAGACCAATGATCGAGTACAATGCCCCATTCGGAATGTATCTGACCCGACACTTGCAGCAGCTGGAGAGGCCACAAAAGTTCCTCACCAAAAGGATAAAGGGTCTCAAAAATCTGTCTTATGCTGCCCGACTGAAAGAACTCCAGTTATATTCAGTTGCTTACCGCTTGCTCAGAGGTGATCTATGCCTGACATACAAGGCCATGTCAAACCCAGATTTGATGAACATGCTTCATCTCAAAAAATCTAGATCCCTCAGAGCCACAAGGGCGGGAGACTTAAACCTCGACACCGTTATTAATAGGACATGCTGGAGGGATAGATTCATCACCCAAAGACTCCCTATGCTGTGGAACAAAATCCCGGTTTATGTGAGGCAGAGCACCTCGCTGGCCTTGTTCAAGAGGAATCTTGACCAATGGATGGGAGATCGCAGATACACCCCAGGGGTTACCTCAGTGTCACTGCTCGACAGAGGCACAGCAAAATAATGGGCATAGTTTCTCCAAACTAAAGGGGTGGCGTAAGCCACAAAACTATGGGCTAGGCTTATAAATGCCCTCGGGCAGATAGCCTAGTATGAACCTATGAACCTATGAACTATGAACCTATACCATCTGTAGTGGTAATAATCAGAAGTGTAGTATATACCAATGGTAGTAGTTATAACCAGAAGTGCAGTATATACCATCTGTACTGCTCACAATCAGAAGTGCTGTATATACCAACTGTAGTGGTATATGCCACCATAATAACTAGAAGTGCAGTAAATATCAAATGTAGTGGCAACAATCAGAAGTACACAGAAAATGCATACGACTGTTTTAAGAAATGACTGAATGCCACTGCATTTCAACGGTTTACAATAAACAAGGGTGGGATAGAATACGCTGGTAAAACTTAGTGAAATAAAAACTAGTAGTGAAAAGCAGTGACAGTAGTCAATAGTAATTGGCAGGTTCCATACAAGATTAAGGCTCTAAGTTGTTAAGATGCAGTTACAGGGTTTGAGTCCTTTCACATGCTTCTGGCTACTGTGTGACTTTGAGCAAGCCACTTAGTCAAACAATGCTCCTTTGGCAACCATGAGTAGGGACAAGTGTGTCCAATGTTCTTTTCTGATTAGCAGATGTATAAAGATCAGATGCTGAAAAGCAGTGACAGTAGTGAGTAAAAAGCAGTAGCAATAATCAATAGTAATCAAAAATGATCAAGCAGAAAAAAACAGTTAATAATCATGTAGTGAATAATCTCAGGTGAACTTTACTCTTACTATATGTAGAATGCAGAATAGTATCCAGGCTACACTAACTAATAGGAGTAGTAAGTGGGACCTGTGTTTCCTTATCTTTGATTCCTTCAGGATGAGTAAGAAAGAAGGACACACTAATAAAGTACAATGTATGTGTTTAGTGCCCTCCTGTACACTTTAAATCATTCAGCAGTTCTGCAACACTGAGTAAACACAAATAATTCCAGCTACAGACAGTCAAAAGGTACTAAGGGAAAGCAACACACATCAAAAAGTGGTGACATAAGCTGTTGGCTTCCCTTCCTATCACCCAGAAGAAATGTAGTAGCAGGGCTATCCAAATTTCTTTCCCAGAGAACGAGTCCCAGTAAGATCTAGAAGAAGCAGATAGATCCTGAAGTTGTTAAAATGTCTTATTTTCTTCTTGCTGTTAACCACAGTCTCTGTTGGAGCTCTTGGAACCTCTGTTTGCACAGTGTTGAGCAGATAGCAGGCTTCATGTATTATAAAAGGTAATGGAAGTTGCTCGTAGGTTCACAGGATGGCAGGGAAGGACTGGGCAATCAGACTGCAGTCCATGCAGCTTAGTCAGTAACCCACATTAAAATGTTCTCTCCATCCTCATGGAGGGCAGTATGAGATAGATCATGGAAGAATTTGAGCCTACCCATCTAATTGTCTAACTTTAACTTGAAGATGGAAAAAGTCCTGTGCTGTTTGACATGTAGTGTAAGTTTGTTGCAGACGTGGGCAATACATTGGGATATTAACCTATCATGCCAAAGTATCTTATTTATTTGCTAATAAAGATATTGTTCCTTTATCCTACTATTTCCACAGTGCTCCATGCTCTGCTTTAGCTGATGACCTTCCAAGTGAGTACCTTAAATAGTAGCTGATAGCATTGGATATCCTGTCTCAATCTTCATAAATAGGTGAGTCCAGTAATTCCACAGTCCCTCTCTCTGACAAAAATCATATAGTATGCCTTTACATAAAGGAGAAAATTCAAAAGACATCACTAACTTTAGACCTACAGCAATATTACCCCCCCAAAAAAAATAAATATTAGAAAAATGTATTCAAAAACAATTGCTAAACTATCTCCTGCCAGAAGAACTCCTGTCCCCCACATAGCACGGCTTCCATATTGCTTCTGTCCTTGGCATAGTGCCAGCACTGCATTTCTAACTATTATAGATAGTGTCAATTAAGTCAGAGATAATGGCAAGCAGGTCTGCTTCTTATTCTAGACATGTTTAAAACCTTTGACAAAGCTTGTTAGAACAAATGTCGATTTAAAATGTCCTCATTAGGTGTATCTCAGCCTACCCTTCCATGATTCAAAAGCTACTTGCCTAATAGGTATCAGTCAGTAAAATGACACTTTGCCATCTCTCCATACCTCCCACTCACTACTGGTATACTAGAAGTGTCGGTCCTTGCTCCTCTCATGTTTAACATTCTCACCATCACCAGCCAAACATCCATACAACAGACCTCCTTAATACAATACACAGATTACTCCACACTCATACGCACCTCATACAAAGTGGTACATCTCCAAAACAATTACTCATGAATGTTGCCACTGAAACATAGCTTAATAACTCAAAATTTATGCTTAACCCCCCCCCCATAAAAACTACTACTTTTCCCCCAAATCCCTCTCTCATGAAAAAACAAGAATTTAACATTCTCTGTCTTAATAATACAATCACTGAAGTCACTTATAGCAAATTCATAGGGATGATAGTCATACCTCTTAACTGTACAGATTTTCACAGAATGTCCAGATTTTTGCCTCAAATATTTGATCTGTTCCTCATAAAAACTATGGTTTTCTGGAAAATTATGGAGGAGTAAAGTCACTAAATAATGACCAAATAATGACATATATTTGAGTTTTCAGACTTCATATCCTCAAAAATGCATGCTAACACAAATCCTATTATTCTAGCAGCATTCAGAGTTTATAAGAGAATATTTAAAATCTGACCCTATTTTTGGGCTGTTGTCCCTCCATTATGTTATTCTTTGTTCTGATTTCTTGCATTAACAGGATCAGAGATATAATGATAGTTGGATGATAATCTTAAATTCGACCTGCATATACAAAATTGCATAAAAAATTCACCAAAAACTAAGGATGCTTTATAGAGCCCAAAACTTTCTCACCAATGTAACTAAATCTACACTTGCTACTACTTACCTCCATTTGCCACATCTCAGTATACTTCATTACCTTAATGCACAGCCAGTAGGACCGCCCACCATGGTGATTCTTCTAACAGGGGAAAATCACTGTAGCTGGCTAATTGCTGTATCAGAAAGAGTTACTTGAAAGAGTTGCCCACTCATGGTAGGGCTTTCCACTCACGGACCCCTTTCTGATTTCCAGGGTATATCTGGATGTGTGGCAAAATTGTCTATACTGGTTGTCATAGCTTACTTAAAGAGCTAATGGAAATGTTAAGAGATTAGTGGGTGGCATATATAACAAAAACACATGGACAAAACTATCAATTAATGCACATTTGACCTTCGATATAGATTTCTTTAACTGAGAAAGCAGCTGAAAAAGATACCATGTTACTAGAAATGTTTGTCTGAATGTAGCTGTGATAGAGTTTTTTGATGTGTGCTGACTTGGGCAGGGAAAAGCCCCACTGTTAAATCTAAATCACACAACTATTATGGAGACTCCTAATATTCCTATAAAATAGCCAAAACCTGGAACTCTCTTCTCCAGCATATTCTAACTAATCCTAATACTTACAAGGTCAAACCAACTACTAAAAGAATACTTCTCTAAACAATGGCTTTGTTCTTACATCTCCAGGCTAACTGCACACACTTTCTACTCTCTCCCTCTCTCCACTCTCATTTGTGTATCTTGCTTTGCTTCCATAATCTTCCCTCCTATGACATATCATATGACACAGTTGTTTACTATCTACTTGCTATACTATTTTAAAGCACACACACACACACACACACACACACACATATATATATATATATATATATATATATATATATATATATATATATATATATATATATATAGCATTTCTTTATGTGTGTGTTACAGATATGGCATAGATATTCTCATGATCTGTCTCTCTATATTTGAATATTGTATATTGTATATTGTGTACTTTCCTAGATGTTACTTGAAGCCTGTAAATTAATGCTTACTGTTTTTTCCTTTTCATGAAGTCACTGTATTCTCATTATGTAACATGTATCCCCGGGTCTCCACTGAAAACGGGCTCCTGGCCCAGCCAGACACTGCCTGGTAATCAAATGTAAATAAATAAATAAGAAATAATAAATAGTTTTGTTTTCTTCCCTTTTCTCTTTTTAAAGACAGGAAGAGATACTTTTCTTTTCTTCTTTGTTGTGCTGGCGTGATTGAGGGCAGTTTTGGGAGGTGTGGCCTAGTTAGTGCAGCTAGCCAATTGTTGTGTAATTTCCCAGATTTCTCTTCCACACTATGTGAGTGGATGAGAGAGGGGGCTTTTTGGTTTCTGACTTGGGCAGTGAAAATCCATCTGTTAAAGCAATTTTTGTTTTCTTTCCTGCCGTCCTTTTAAAGACAAGAGAAATACTTTTTTTATTTTTTATTTATTTATTTATTTGTTTATTTGTTTGTTTGTTTGTTTATTTTCTTCTTTGTTTTCCTGTGCTGCTGTGTTTGCAGGCAATGTTTTGGGATGTGAACTAGTTAAGACCATCAAACAATCATTGTGTAACTGCCCAGATATCTCTTACATACTTGAAGAGTGGACAAGAAGAGTTTTTTTGGTGTGTTCTGATTTACGTAGTAAAAGCCCTCTGTTAAATCAATTTCACTTTCCTCCCTGTTGTCCTTTTAAGGTTAAGGTGAAATATGTTTATTTCACTTTCTTCTGTGTTGTGCTGTGATAGTTGAGGGCATCACTGTGTGAAGGGATGTGAACTAGTTAGGGCAGAGAGTTACTCACTGTGTGGTTGACCACATATTTCATCCCCACTAGGCGAGCAGATGTGAGGCAAGTGGACGTGTCTCCAAGTCAATGCAAAGATGTAAAGATGTACTTTGCATGTCTTTGCATGTTAGTCTTGTACAGAGTGGGGCCCTGTTAGTAGGTGAGCTTGATTTGTATTACTATTTCAGGCCTTTATGAGTTTAAATTTTTATAAAATAAGGGTTACAGAACAACTGAATAAATATTGTCTAGGGGACTTAGCAAAAAGAGGATTTTAACACAATGCAAAAGTTGTAATATATTCAGGAAAAATAAAGTAGGCTAGGATAAAAATGCTAATATTTCTTGTAAATGTTATAGCCTTAAATCAGTTGACCAATATAAGGTTAATGGTGTGGATAAAACCGAGAACACTAATCTCTCTCCATACACAAGAGTTCCAAAAACTGTGTAGTACAGAAGTTAAATTCATTTATTGGGTACCATGAAATTAGAATTCAAATCAATTGTAGTCTGAGAAAGATTCAAGAGGTACTACAAGAAATTAGAAATTCTTTGAGACATAATGAGGGAGCAAACAAAAATGTGAAAGTTGTGATGTAATGAGAGAACTAATGTTTAGGGTGTTAATATAAATGTACCAACAAGCATAAAGAGGTCAGTAGAATAGACTGAACACCATCGGCCCAGTACTTACTATAACTCTAGATACGAATACTGCTAAGCCAGCTGTGGAAGAAGTCTTTGCTTACCCTCCTACTCACAACAATAGGTTATGGAGCAGCATGGACAAACCTTGGGCCAGAAGTAAACAAATATCAAAAGCACTTAAAATATATTACTGTAGTTGTGGGAGTTTAAATAATAAACTATCTAACTTAGTAGAATATAAAGAAACAGTTTTGATATGTTATGCATTAAACAGACTTGGTTTAGTGAATGAAATAAGCCATTGCTAGTGGCTGGGTTTAAAGGATATCAAGCAGCTCATGCTAAACAAAGGGGGTGTGTGTCAGTTTATGTATCAATCAAATTTACATCCAGAACATTATGCACTGATGAACATTTAGAATTTATAAATCTTAAAGTAAGTTTGGAGGTTATTGCTTGGGAAGTGGCAATTTTTATTGACCTCCTCTCAATTTAAGAGAAGAGCAAGAGTTTATGCTCTGTCTGTGGCTCTTTTCTTAAAGGTTATGATATATTCCTTCTGCTAGGTCCTCTGTTATTAATATGACTAATGAAAACAGCATTTTATACAACTTTAAATAAATTATTAATGAGGCAAGTAGGAATAGCAATATTTTGGGGGTTGGCATAATGGTTTAGATAAGCAAAATAACAGTAGCAGTCAACAGATATGGCACCACTCGAATAACCACGAACATAAAAGTATAAAAAAATGTTTTATTATGTACGGTAAGTGTGCTTTCACTAAATAACTTCATCAGACCGTCTTTTATACTTTTATGTTCGTGGTTATTCGAGTGTTGCCATATCTGTTGACTGCTATTGTTACTTTGCTTATTGGGACTTATTTTTGTTTTACTAGCAGTCATACTAAACTCCTCCATGGAACAGTAATATTAGTATTATTTAAGTTACTCATTATAAAGTACAGGGTTTGATTCTTACCTTTGGCGAAATTGACTAAGCTTAAAATGGCCCACAGGGGCAGCTAACACAGTATTTGCCTATGAACATATGAACCTATTTGATTAAATTATAATAAGCACTAGGTCTTAAACTGTAGCACTGAACATGCTATTGGTAAATTAGACCATCACACCATACTTTGTGAAGTAGCCGGCTTTACTATTAATTGTAATAGGGGGTATGGACATTCCAGATAATTTTACAGAATTGACTTGGAATCTATAAACAAAGAATGTAATTCATGGCAGTGGCATAAAACAGAACTAAATGTACATGGAAGAAGTGTAGGGTATCTCCAAGTTTAGATATGAAACTCAGAATGAATGCAGCGAAAAAACATTTAAGCAATCAAATGAATAAACTTGAACCAATATGAAAAATGAGTTACTGAAAATGTTAAGCTAAATGATAAGCAGTGCCAGTGGCATAATATGTGGCGCACTCATCTTTGGTGCAAAAGGCTGTGGGTTCTATTCCCACATGAGGTAGATGGATCATTGACAGTGTTGCATTAAAGGGGCATTGCACTTCTGAGTGCATCATCCTTCAGATGAGATGTTAAACTAAGGCCCTATTCAACTGAGCTGGTGATAACACAAGCTGAAGTAAAAGATCCAATAGCCTCTCTCAAGAAAAGAAGGGAAGTTTTCTGATGCTCTGGACAAATTTCCTCCATCAGAATAAATACCACCTAGGAACACCCTGAAAAGAGGCCATTATCTTGGTGGGACTAATCCAGTCAACAAAAGATAAATAGAAGGCTTTTTTAATAATTCAAGGTATTAAGGAAAAGATTCTGCATACATTAGTTTGGGGAAATGAACTACAGTTATTACTGACCCTAGCAAACAAATTCATTTATTTTTCTGAAAAATGTTCCCACTTCAACAGTAGCAAGTCTGGGTTATTTCCTGTGGCCAAAAGTCAGGTATTTCTAGTAAAATTCAGTTACCAAGGTACTGGATTCTCTTAAAGCAAGTTTTGCAACAGGTCCAGATGGTCTAAATGCATGTTTTCTGAAATGTATTGTGAGTAATTTGACATCCTATTTACTGGAATTTTTCCAACTACACTGGAGTCTGGATTTGTGCCAAATTTCAGTAAAGAGGCTAAAGTTCTTCCTCTTCCCATGGGGCAATCTCAAATAACAGCCAGTAATTTTAGACCTATTAGTCTAATATTAGTTTTAGGGAAATATGTTTTGAATGCCTGGTCTGCTGTCTCCTACAGGTAATATTAGTCAATACATAAGGTCAGTAAGAGATATCAATATTGGAACCCTCAGGGATCCATACTGGGGCCATTGCTGTTTGGTCTATCAATGGCAAAATTTTCAGTTTGTAAAAATATCTGGTAGAGTAAATTTGCAGATGGCACACAAGTAGTGGACATTTCATTAATGTTCTAGAACAGAAACATTTCAACAATATTTAGATACTGTGTGTGTGTGTGTGTGTGTGTGTGTGTGTGTGTGTGTGTGTGTGTGTGTGTGTGTGTGTTGTGTGTGTGTGTGTATATATATATATATATATATATATATATATATATATATATATATATATATATATATGTATATATATATATATATATATATATGTATGTATGTATACGGGTACACTTCACAATGCCAAATTTCCAAAAGATCGAATTTCATATGGCTGGGACCATATGATCGAAGTTTAAGAATCTTGACATTGTGAATGGAGATCTGCATACAGCACGGAACAGGAGATTTCCCTTTTACTCACTGTAGTGCGATCTCGGAGTTGGTATATTTAAATAGCGGGGGTGTGGGGGTGCAGGGGGACCCCTGCAATATTGGTGAGAATGTTTTTTTTTGTCTTTGGGGATTTATTTTACAATGTTGAAGTTCCAAAAGTTTGATCATATGGTCTCGGCCATGTGAAATGTAAACTTTCGGAAATTCGGCATTGTGAAGTGAATCCATACACACACACACACACACACACACACACACACACACACACACACACACACACACACACACACACACATACACACATATCAATGGTCAGCGAATGTAGATATATAATTTAATGCTGAAATGCATAGTGATACATTTGGGGCAAAATAATTGCTGTCCATATACATTGGATGATGCTCTTTTAGTTTCAGTTATTACAGTTAAATATTTTGGTTATACTGCTCTACAGATAAAGAAGTTAGAAATATTCCAAAAGTCAGTAAAACCTTCCAGTTATAAAAAAATGATCAAGATATCTTTCCTTGTACTCTACTGGATATAGATTACTAAGTGATGACTTAACCATGGCGCACAAAGCATTAAGGAATAAAACATTGGCTGCATCATTTGGTATTTCTTTTTCCAGACATAATCTGAAAACCAGGAATAATAATTTCTTTGTTGATTTTTTGAATGTTAGAACCACAGTAAAGAACTCATACTTTCATCAAAGATGTAGGAAACTATGAATTCATTGAGTCTGAACAAGAAGCTGGTAGTACTAACCACTTTAAGCTATAATTAGATATAGTATAGGGATTATGTCTATGTTCCAGGTTTGACCTTAGGCAAGGTCTTAAATGGTTCATCTTGTTGCTGAATCTGAACTAAATTATTTTGAACACCGAAGTAGCTGCATAACCTAACTACAAGCCTAAATGTTTTTCTTGTAGCAAAAATCTGCAATAAAATAAAATAAAATAAAATAAAACAAAATAAAAGGTTGATGTGCATACCTAAGGCAAACCTAACAGAATCTTAAGTGGTATAGAATTTGAACCTCAGTTGAAAAAAGTACAAAGAATTATACTTTCTCTCATAACGGCAGGAATAAAATGGAACTATTGCGAGTAACTGAAAGCTATTACATTAGAGATAGTTTTAGTTAAATAGAAAATTGTGAATATTTTAAAAATGTTTTGGGATGCATGCCCTCCCAACCCACAAATGCATAGTTCATGCAGAGTGGTCTGCTTCAGCATCTGCCTGTAAATATAATTACCTCTTTGGTTTGTTGTCCAGGGGTTCTTTGATTCACCCATCGCAATGACCATCCTGAGTTCACTGAGTTTTGGCCAGCTTAATTAGAGCCACAGTTTGTACATGCAGTTTTTGGGTAATCATCCTTACGTATGTATGGCTTACTGTAACACAAAAACTTAAGAAGCTAGGCCTGTAATGCTTGGATTACAGAAGTCTGAAAGAAGTGTAATATTAGTCTTTAAGGCAAGTAAGGACAGACTGGATGTATTGAATTACATCAAATTTAGCATTCAATTTGAAAAAATTATATAACACTTCATTAGACTGGGTAAAGCTACTGAAGAAAAGAAAAACATTATAATGAAAGCATTTGTTTTGACCAGTAATAACTTACTTGGAAGTATAAAGGTTGTCAGACTAGATATTAAGCTAAAGGTATCATTTGGTGACTGCATTGTGGAAAAGATAGGTAAAGTGGTATAACAATAGGGTATTAGGAGTTATTACAAAACCGAGGTCCTGAATTTATGACATGTCAGATAAGGAATATATATCCTGTCTAACTCCATCCAGAAGTCATCCAGCTGTCTTCTCCACATGAATTTCTGTTTATCAGACACCATCAATCATTCTTATATTAAAATGTATGTGCTTTCTACACCAAGATACCACATGATGGGGTCTAGAGGCAGTTAAACACTGGATAATTAGAATGATCTTTGTACTTTTGAATTTGGAAACTATTTTGAGTTATATTTGAATTACTATGTTAAATTGATTGTAAGAGGACACTATCAGTGACTGCTGTGTTTAAGGACATTGACGTGTTGCAGTATTAGGAATAACTAAGCAAATATAGCGAAGTGTCCTTTGTAACCAAACTGCTCAAATAGTAGTGACTGGTCTTTTCGGGGCAATAATGAAGTCTAAAATGTGTTGCATTAATCCTGAATGATAGAGTGAGTCAACTTGCAAAACGACTGTGTTTTTTCACTAACCTGTTGGCTCAGTATACTCACAGGTCTTTACATAATTGTTGGATAGCAATTAAGTTTAAAGGGAGTTCTATCCCCTGCTCTAGGCTCTGTTACATATAAACTGCATTGAAACCTGTACCCTAACTCTACTTTATAGCTTTGCAATTAATAACTCTAAACGCAAGCTGAATGTTTTTTCTTTGTATTTGTTCAGGTACTGCCCTGTAATCTCCCCCGACCACCCTCTCAATATCGCGCTAAGGAAGAAAGCGATCTATCTACCAAAAACTTTCATCTACAAGGTCAATATCCTAATATAATGAAAGCTACTAATGTATTTTACATTGTAAAGTATCCCCTAAACTAGCGTGCGAACTGGGTTTCACACACAGCAGTAAGACGCAAACAACAGTATCTACTCCTCACTTACTTGGAAAATTAGTGTGAATTCTGAGTAAAAACAGTGGAGCTAGTCCCAAACTACAAACAAAAGTGCAGCTACTATTACGCTTCACTTGTAGAGCCCTGTAGCAAGGAAAAAACATCTACTAGTGTATTACCTGAACTTGCTCTGTGTGGAGTGGGATTAACCCTGCTCCGCTCGCCCTCGCTGCGCTCGGGCTCACTCCACGCCCCACCCTGCCCCCGTATCTCACCCGCCCCCAGTGCCCCTAAATTTATACTTATCTAACCACACCCCTCCATTATCTCTAGCCACTCAAAACACTCGGCCCACCTCTTTCACTGCCCCTCCAAGTCCACCAGGCTCACAAATCACACTGCCTCACTCCCCATCCCGCCTCTCCCCAAACCAATACCAAACCACTCACACTAACTATCTACTAACCAATCAAGCAACAGTATGAAGTCCTTAACACCCCATATCACAATACCAGCCCAAGAAACTGTAACTCTCACCCTACCAATTCTTATCACGCTGAACCTGCTAACTATATACGAGTCCCAGACACACCCAGGTTTTCATTATCCAAAGTACCAAACTAGTACTCCCACAATTCTGATCAATACTAATCACCCTACTCACTACCTAATCAACAAAACACCGCTTACTCACTTCCACTACTCCTATAAACCAAACATAATCTACCCCAAGTCCAAAAACATAGATAAACTACTACATAAACTGATGAAGCTAATAATGTATCTTAGAATAAACATAAATATAGATGGAGACATACATCCAAATCCAGGCCCTCCATCAAATGACAATGCAAATAAAACATCCTTGTTTCCAAGATCTCCTGACTCCCTTCTTATATGCCACCTTAATATTAGAAGCCTAAATAATAAAATTCATAATCTACATGCTCTTTTAGCAACATACCTCCCTGACATTATGTGTCTTACAGAAACCTGGCTCAAACCAGAAACCAAAGATAACGAAATCCTGCCACCTGGCTACAACATATACAGGACCGATCGCCTCAAAAAAAGAGGTGGTGGTACTGCTGTGCTCTTCAAAAGCACACTCAACGTTACCCTACACCCCACTCAGCCACTGCAAATACCCAACGTAGAGTTAACAACCCTAAAACTACAACTAAATAAAGAAAAAAGTATTAACCTAATCGTGATCTATATTCCCCCTGGGAACAACTCTGACACTCTTGAGAACACTCTAAGTTGGCTGACAAATAACTTCCTACAAGAAACCATAATTCTGGGAGATGTCAACATTGACTGGAATCTATGTGTGTCAGAGACAGACCCAACCAATATCAATCTCCATGGCTTCTCACAAAATATTACCACCTCTACCAGAATTGGCAGCAACAAACAAAAAGAAAGTATCCTAGACTGGATACTCACTAACCATAAACCCGAAACTTACAAATCTGGGACCATTACTAATGAGCTCAGTGATCACCTCATTACTTATATGGTAAAAAGCAAAAGTGGTAGCTGCCACCTCCCTGTACTCAGGACTGTTAGAAGCACCAAACATTCTGACATCACTTGATTCCGAATGAGCTGCAGTCCTGTAACTGGTCAATCCTAAAATACCTCCCACTAGAAGAAGCTGTAATAAATTTAACTCCACATTTCTAAACATACTTGACTCACATGCCCCCAAACGGTCAATCAAAACAAAAGCTCTCATAGCACCATGGCTATCAAAAGACTCCACAGCCAAAATCAAATCTAGAAACAAAGCATGGAATAAATGGCGTGCTACCAAGACACCCCTAGACTGTATCAACTTCCAACAACTAAGAAATGACACAAAAAAATCTAACTTAATGGACAAAAAGAACTACTATTTCCAACTACAACATAAACATCAAAACAACCCCCAAAAGTTTTGGGCAGGAATAAATAAACTTCTCCATCCAGGCAAGTCCTCTACCCCCACACCAGCAAACCTAATTATGAAAAACCCAGATGAAGTGGCCACATCCTTTAACACCTTCTTCATCGATGTAATCAAATCCTTAGCCAACCAACAAGTAGCCCCCTGCTCCCTAACCACAAGTCTCACCCAGAAGACCACGCCGTTATTCAACCTACAACCTGTCCCTACTGCATACATCCGATCCTTACTAAGGAAACTAAAGCCAACCACCCTCGCGGCAGACCTACTTCCAGCAGACTTTCTACAAAAAGCTGCAGATGTTATAGCCTATCCCATCTCAATCTTAATTAATCGGACCATAACTGAATCCACAATCCCCTCCATATGGAAAATCTCCCATGTCATCCCCCTCCATAAAGGTGGCTCATCCACTGACCTCTCAAACTACAGACCAATAGCCATTTTGTCACCACTGGCAAAAATCATGGAAAATGTATTCACAAACAACTCATCCACTACCTAACTCAGGAAAATCTGCTAACCAACTCACAACATGGCTTCAGGCCCAAACATAGCACTACTACCGCTCTCCTCTCTTTCACAAACACTATCAATCTTAACCGGAATGACAAAAAAATTTCTTCAGCCCTCTTCTTGGACCTATCAAAAGCTTTTGATATGGTCAACCACGAACTCTTGCATGCAACCCTAAAAACTCTCTATCTAGATAACAAAACCCTAGACTGGTTTCATGCCTATCTTTCTGATAGGCAACAAGCTGTGCTCTGGCAAAGCAAGCTCTCCGACCTCCTACCCAACACCATAGGAGTCCCCCAAGGTTCCATACTTGAACCTCTTCTATTTTCCATCTTTATTAATGATCTTAACAAAGTCATCCCAGAGTCTACATGTATTCAATATGCTGATGACTCAACCTTAATTTGCTCAGATATATCCCCAACTATTCTATTATCCAAAACTCAAGACTGTTTCACTGCAGTTGAGAATTGGTTATCGGAATGCCAACTGATCCTTAATCCAAAAAAAACGAAAATGCTACTCTTCCATCCTACCCATAAAACACCAACTTTTCCCTTTTGTGTACAATCCAACAATGGAACCACCATCTCCCCCGACCCTCATACCAAGCTACTAGGGGTTACCATTGACACCAAACTCAGATTTGAAGTGCACATCAACCAAACTATCAAAACTGTTAATAAGAAACTGGGGTCCCTTTATAGAATAAAATCCTTTCTGACTCCCATGGCTAAAGTTGCCATTGCTCGCACCCATCTCCTTTCTATCATCTTGTATGCCTCCCCCATACTAACAAACCCCAACAAATCAGATCTATCTAAACTCTCTTGTTGTTATAATCATATAGCGAGATTTGCCACAGGCCTGCCCTACAAAACCCATCACTGTACTAATCTTCAGAACCTAGGGTGGATAGAACTACCAAACCTACTTCTACAGAAGCAACTTATCATTGCTTATAAAATACTCTCTCAACCTGAAAACACTCCCGGCCTGAGTGGATTAATTACCCCTTACACAAACCTAAATAGACTAACATCATCTCACAGATTACTTGCACAGACGATCAAATCCTGTAACTCAGGAGGTGACTCTCTGTTTTCAAACACAGTGGGTAAAATATGGAACTCTCTTCCACCTAGTCTCACCGAATCAACCTCCCTAAATACTTTCAGGAATGGCCTCTCCCACCACTTCAAATCCCACTGGCTTTGCCAATGTTCTAATCCAGACTAACCCATAGCTCCCCCTCAACCTCCTCAGTAAATTTACTATCCACCTAGGCCTCAAGCCATCTACTCTCCCCCTGAAACTAACTATTTGTCGGTTTGTTTCTTATAATAATTGTTCACTGTACATCCTAATGTAACTTTTTCTTACTTGTGTAAACTAGCTATATGACGGTTTGTTTTTCTCTTTATAATTGTTATTGTACATACTAATGCAACTTTTTTTCTTCCCTGAGTATTTAATGCATAACTACAATCGTATGTTATCTGTCAAACATTGTTGTAACCTACTATGTACTATTGGATCTTTTTGTAACCTACTATGTACTATTGGAGCTTTTCTCCCCGGGCGTCTGCTGAAAACGGACATGTGTCCAGTCAGACTTTCCCGGTCAACAAATGTAAAATAAAATAAAAATAAATAAAATAAATAAATAAAACTCACCATTTTTTTTACCTTGAGCAATTAATTATTTTATTTTAATTTTTGCAGGTAAATGGTATTGTCATGTGGACAGCTATCATACTCCTGTATGCATACCTGTCATCAGTTATTTTGAATATCTTTATATTTATAATCCAATAATTATTTGTTGTATATCAGACTGACATGTGAAGAAGATATCTGATGACTTCCTGATGATTGAGAAGGGTAGTCATCCAAACTTGATTACATTTCATGAATATTTAAACAATTAGGCTTTGCCATAAAGTTTACATTAAATGCAGAACTATTCACCACTGATTTCTTGGATGTCAATGTTATGAAGACTTTGAATGTTTCCCTGGTTGCTAATTTATATTGTAAACCTTTCAGCAGGAATTCCTTATTCTTTTATAATAATTGTTACCTACACCAGACAGAAATATACATAAGGCTCAGTACATGAGGATATAAAAGAATCTGTAGAACTGAGAAGGTTAAAAAACACTGGATGATCTTATCCATCACCTTTTATATCAGGGTTATGGAAAAAATGACTTGGACATTATATATAAGGAGGCAGATTTCATGCCTGGGGGACAGCTGCTACAGTATGGCAAGGAATCAGTTGAGAAAGGGCAGAGATAGAGAGAGAGAGATTGGATTTACAACCACTTTTGGAAGCAATAGTTTACTTAGCAAAGATATTGAAGAAATGCTGATCAGTTTTGCAAATTAACCTGATTTTGAATGTATCCATTAACTACAGATGTATTTATAGGTATGGAAGGATAAGAAATCTATCACAAATATTTGGATCTGGCAAGATTACCATAAAAGAAATCTTAGGGATTCCAAGAGAATAATGGTTGTGTAAGCTGTGACAAATGTATACACTGCAATAAATTATTTATCTGTATACATTTTCCACACCTAATGCACCAGTGATTTTTTATATTAGACAAGATAGAATTTGTATATCACAAGCAGTGATATATCTTGGAGAGTGTTTCTGTGCATACCTCTCAACTATCCAGAGTTTTACAGAATGTCCAGATTTTTGCTTCATATTTTTGGACTGTTCCTCATAAAATATATAGTTTTCTGTCAAATCACTGAGAATTGAAGTCACTAAATAATGACAGACATAGGACTAAAGAACATTATTCTAAAAGAAGAACACATACAGCAGTACACTTGCTTTATCATATTTCATTACTTTATCATATTTTCACACTGATAACTCTAAATGGCATGAAAAATCATGGAAAGAAAGGGTCTTTAAACAATGCATAGTAGTTAGTAAATATTACAGATCAACTCTCATGCTTCTGTTTTCACTGTCATTTCAGATAATGATGAATGTAGTACGAATAATACATGCCCAGGTGATGCAAAATGTAACAACACCATTGGAAGTTATCAATGCATTTGTGAACCTGGATTTCAGATTGTATTGAAAGCAATAAGCCTCAATAATACACAAAAAAGTTGTGATGGTAAGTATAATTTAGAATTCGATTCTTAGTGTCATAACAGTTTAGTGAACAAAGGACATTATCTATGTAATTCATTTAAATACTACAAGCAATAGTCCATATATGTGGTTAGTATGTTAATGACACATTCCAATGTGGATGCAGAGACCTGTAACTAGTACTTATACCATGTACATGTCATTGTCATCCCAGTATTGTAATTGATAAGTCACTCAGACCAGTTTTGGCATAAACCAGAGTTCAAGCTATTTAAGTCAATGGATATTATTAAGAATCCTTATTACACTTTATGTAGTGTATATTGGAATCTGCTAGATCACTGTTGTAGAACTAAAGCAAAGTATTAATGTAACTAGTGACAAGATTCCACTTGTCCCCTCAAACTGCATGATGTTTGAGAGCAGGTAAGAAAGAAGATTTATAAGGCCTTCTTGAGAGATTTATGTCCAAAGTTGCAAACTGGCTCTTGACTGAGCCTTTAAGGTGCATATAGTTTGTCCTATCTGAACTGAGACCCCCCCTTTGGTGTGCACTTATTATATACTGTTAAATATGGTAATTGGGTTTACATGGCCCAACATATCTTTAACTTGCCATATTATGCCTGAGCTGCCATATTATGCCTGAGCTGTGTTGCCTAATTTTGACAAGGGTCTGGGCTTCCAACTATTTTTAATTGATACAGCAGTTTACCTGAGAAACATTCATAGGTTCACAGGTAGGCACTAGGCAATCATTCTTCAGTAGTTGGTCAAACCTACTTTCAAGGGTAAGGGCTCATGGAACAGTGTCACAGATTATTGGCCTATAAACTTGTTACCTAATGTGAGAAATATTATGAAAAGTATGGTTTTGTGTGTTCGGCTCAGTTAAATGAGAGATTTTGGAAAAACAATATGTATCAGTTGCACAGTACAAATGTGTAATCAATTTCTGTAAAACAATATAATTTTGGCTTTTGAAAACCTTATCAAGGTTGATGCTGTCTACACTGATATCACTTCTGCTTCCAAAATAATTGAATATACTAAATTAGTAACAGATTTGTGTCTCTCCTGATCACTAACTGTGTGGGTAGTTCAGTGTTTGAGCAATAGAAGGCAATTAGTCTATTATGGGTCCTCATATGATGATGGGCTACAGATAAATGGTTCCATAGGAATCTATATTGAGCCTTTACCTCTTCAGTTATATTATTTGATATTAATATATGTCCTGACATCCTTTGTTTTTATAGCAATGACCCCAAATTAGGTGAATGTTTTACAAATGAAGATGATTGTAAAATTTTACAAACTTGCCCATATAATTTAAGCCCCTGGACTAGTACTGGTAAGATGGTTATTAGCACAAAAAACCTAAATGTTTGTGTTTTGATAAACAACAGGTTAGAGAATGCATTCTCCAAAAAAAAGATAGTGAGAGAATTGCTATGATCAAAGATTCAAGTATTGTTCTATACAGTAGCATGCTTTTTAATCACATTTAAAGCACAGTCGGGTAGATTTCTTAGGTTCATAGGTTCATAGGTTCATACTAGGCTATCTGCCCTAGGGCATTTATAAGCCTAGCCAGAGTGTGTGTGGCTTTCACCACCCCTTAGGATGAGAATACTATACCCATTAGTTTGATGTGCCTCTGTCCAGCAGTGACACAGAGATGATTCCCGGGGTAAACCTACAATCTTCCATCCACTCGTCAAGATTTCTCTTGAACAGAGTCAGTCAGGGGCTCTGCCTCACATGGACTGGGATTCTGTTCCATAGTGTAGGGAGTCTCTGGGTGATGAATCTGTCCCTCCAGCACGTCCTATTTATATCCGTGTTGAGGTTTAAGTCTCTTGCTCTCGTGGCTCTGGTGGATTTGGATTTTTTGAGGTGGAGCATGTCCATTAATTCCGGGTTGGACATGGCCTTGTATGTCAGGCACAGATCACCTCTGAGCAGATGGTATGCGACTGAATAGAGCTGGGGTTTCTTCAGTCGGGCATTGTATGACATATGTTTGAGCCCCTTTATCCTTTTGGTGAGGAACTTTTGGGGTCTTTCCAACTGCTGCAGGTGTCGGGTAAGGTACATTCCGAATGGGGCGTTGTACTCAATCATTTGTCTGATAAGTGAAGAGTACAGGGGTACAATGACCTCTCCTGATCTGGATGTGAATCCCTTCATGATCAGGTGGGCAATGTAGAAGGTCTTCCTAACCACTTTGGCAATGTGAGTGTCAAAAGAGAGGTTACTGTCAACTTGGGTCCCCAGGTCCCTGATAACTTCTTCCGTGTTTAATGGATTACCACCTATGTGGTAATTAGGGGTTACCTTGTTTTTCCCAAAGGGTATGACTATACATTTTTTGGCATTTAGCTTAAGGCCATGGCTCTGGCACCAGTTATCCATTTCTATGAGACCTCTCTGGAGGATGTCTGTGTCTGATGGAGTGTCAATTATGGTGCCCAGTTTGCAGTCATCTGCAAATTTTGTCAGCCACAACTCCCCTATGTTTGCCTGCACTTCAGAAAAATAAATGCCGAACAAGAGGGGGCCCAGGACTGAGCCCTGTGGGACACAGCTCGTGACCGGCTTAGAGTCTGACATGGCACCAGCAACTCTAACCCTGTGTGTTCTGTCCTTGAGCCAGTTTGCAACCCATCTTGTGACATATGGGTTTACATCTAAGCTGGTGAGCTTTTCTATGATGCCCGAGTGGGGTATTGTGTCGAACGCTTTTGCTAGGTCAAGGTAGGCTGTGTGAACTGCCTTACCCTCATCAATGGCCTTAGTGACTGTTTCAAAAAAGTCGACCAAGTTCAAGAGGCAGGATCTGCCCTTGACAAAGCCAAATTGGGTAGGATCCAGTGTCTGTAGGTCCCCAATGTCTTTATTTATGAGTTCCATTATGATCCTCTCCATAGCTTTGCAGACAAGGCTCGTCAACCTTATGGGGCGGTAATTTCCAGGGTCCGTAGAAGCACCGCCTTTGTGGAGTGGGACCACAGTTGCCGTACGCCATTCTTTGGGTACGTATCCTGTAGTAAGGCTAAGATTAAACAGCAGCCTTATGTGTGGGTTTAGTTCCTCATTGAGTTTGTGTAGCACACAGCTGGGGACACCGTCCGGTCCCATTGATGCTGTGTTTTTTGCTTTAGAGAGAGCAGCTCTCACCTGGGCATCTGAGATGTTTGGGAGGCTAGACTCTGGTGGGATAGATATTTCTCCTTTTGGGGGGGAGGGAGAAATTTGCACTGAACCTGTCTGCCAGTATGTTGGCAATGTCTGTGGGTTCAGTGATTTTTATCATTTTGGACTAATTCTGAGCATATCTGGGAGTTTCCACCCAGGTTTCTAACATAGCTAAAGAAGGCCTTATGATTGTCTTTTGTGTCATTAGCGATTTTTCTCTCAAAGTTGGCCTTGGATGATTTTATGAGTGATCGTAGTTTTTGCTAGTATTGATCAGAGATGCCTTCCCTTTTAGGGATTTTGCTCTGTCATGTAGTAGCTTTCTCCTCTTGTTGTAGAGTTTGTTTATGGCTGGGTCCACCAGACCGGGCCTGCCTTTGGTGGAAAGGGTCTTGATTTTATTAGGGATTGCTTGATCCATACATTCCTGGAGGTGCTCGTAGAAGGCATTTGTAAGGGTTTCAGCAGCGTGGGTTGTGGTTTCCACTGCCTCGGGCGCCTTGAAGCATACCACTCCAGTCTTAAGAAGTGTGAAGTTTGCTTTTGAGAAGTTCTTCACTGTGGTCTTTTTTGCTGGGGGTGGGGGCGGGATGTGGATCTCCAGTGAGATTAATTTATGGTCTGATCTCTCCAATGAGGGATATACTTCCAGTGTGGAGCATTTTGTCCCCATGTTTGTGATGATCAGGTCTAGTATATTTTCTCCTCTTGTGGGAATGGTGACTAGTTGTTCCATAGCATTTGAGTTTATGAACTCCAGGAACCTTTGGGCTAGGGTGTTGGGGCTTGAGTAATGCTCCCAGTCTATGTTTGGGTAGTTGAAGTCACCCAATATGATGGTGTTTGGAGAGACATTCATACTCTCCAGTGTCTTCAGGAAGGCTGTGTGGGTTTCCTGAGTTTGAGAAGGTGGTCTGTAGCATGTTACAAACTGTAGGGCAGTTTTACCTATGGTTAATTGCACCTGGATGGTCTCCGATACTTGATGCGTTGCCACTAACCTGGAGGTGTGGGTATCCTTTATGAATATGGATACTCCCCCTCCTTTTGTGGTTCGGTCCGGATTTTGGGGCCGGAACGCATGATATGAGGTATAACCTGATAGTGCTGGGGTGCTCTCAGGAGCCTTGAACCAGGTTTCAGTCACAGCACAGACATCGATGTTCTCCATACTGAGGAGGGCTTCAAGGGCATGCATCTTGAGGTTTAGACTTCTGACATTGAGCAGTATTACCCTTAGTTTTTCTCCATTTTTGTTTTCTAGGGTGGTAGGTTTATCATTTGAGCCTTGCCTAAAAAAGGCACTATGGGGGTGGCAAGAGCCTTTGCCAATATCCGGAAGCCCAGGGGTGACAGGTGCAAGCCGTCCCTTGTGAAGCAGCATGGCTTTTCAAGCATGTCATCCCAGGCAGACAGACATTGGATCCCCTTAGAATGACACCAGTAATTAAGCCAATTATTAAAGCTGATCATTTTGTCTCTGTATTGTGGCATCATTCTTGGTGAGGGTAGGATACTGCTCAGGGTCAGGGTCATACCGGCCTGGGCTACATAATCTGAGAGCTCCTCTATGTCTCTTTTCATGTAGTCCAGGGAGGTACGTCTCAGGTCGTTCACACCGGCATGGACAATGACTGAGTCATACTTGTACTTGCTGTGGAGTGACCTGAGTGCTTGTGTTATGTGGCGGATTCTAGCGCCTGACAGGCAGCTTACTGTGATCTTTTCCTTGTTCAGTCTGGTGAGTGGGACGTCAGTGTGTCTGACTATGGAGTCACCTATAACAAGTGTGTCTGGCATTGTGTTTGGCCTTAAGGCTCTTTATTAGTGAATTCTTGAACTCAAGGGATAAGGATGTCTTAACAACAGTTTTTATGGCCCTGTTTATGACAAAGTTGAATGATGTTAACCTTTTATGGTACTCATTTTAAAACAGTGGACAAAATCAACAAGGACACATGCAGCATGGATTTACAAAGCTGATATGTGATTGAGCTATAAAGAGAAATTGTGGTGGGACTGCATAATTATAGGCACAGAGTCCTTATGCAAGTTTATTCTGCTTCAATGGATCCTTATTTAAGGGAATGTCTCTGGCTAGCAAAAAACAAAAGGGCAGAATCAGGAAGTGAATATTTGAGAAGTATAAGAACAAATAGTTGGTTTTCATAGAAAGTAGAATCTATTTGGAATTGGAGAGTAAGAAGCTAGTTTCTTTCACAGTTGTATAAGATGGTTTACTTTGTGGAAGGTGCTATGCATATTAGATGGACAGCAAAGGCTTTTAGCCCATGTCTGATGCTAGATTGTATTCTGTCCTTGTTTATATTTATGTAAATTTGTTAACATGGTAAGTGGACTAGTCCAAGGATCCTTTCAAAACATGAACTGGGCAGACACAGTATAAAATAAAATACTAACTAAATGGTATAATATTCAGTATTTTATAAGAGGTAGCTTACAATACAAAGGAAGAATCAAGGCTCTACATCTACACACACACACAGACATGCACACACACACACACACACACACACACACACACACACACACACACACACACACACACACACACTCTCACACATGAAGCCTTTATAGTTTGCTAGCAGACAACAATGTGCAGTGAATGAAATGCAAGCGTGAAATACAATAAATATTCAAAATGAAGATAATATATTTGGAAAAAAGTAGAGAAATAAGCCAAATGTAGCAGCATCCTCATGGAGAGATATAGAGTGAGATATAAGGTAGGTAGAGCTATTTAGCATAACACTCGAAGTTATCTTCCTAAGACGAAGGTTGATAAACAGTGGTAATGTAAAGAATGAGATGAATGGATTAGTAATATCAAGAAAGTGTAGAAATAAAGAGTGCTAAGAATAAAAATGAAGGTAGAAAGTGCAAATGTTAATGGAGCACAGAGAAGAAAGGAGTGTAAGAAGGAAAGTGTAAAAGGAAAGAAAGAATGTGTGGTGAGCAAAGAGAAAAAGAAGTGTGGGGAAGGAAACACAGCATTAGTATAACTAGTACAACTGGTATGGTAGGTCAGACTGATGACTTTAGAGTACTTAATTTAATATTTAGTTGCATAGCGTTTGTCTGATTTTTCTCAGAGAAGTTGACTTAACATTTCTTTTGAATTCTGTGCTAGCTGACATGATTATTCTTTTATTTTAGAATTCTTTGTTTGCAGCTAAAAAGTGATTCCTTGAATGAGTCTGCCATTGCAGATTTACTAAAGCACAGGTATTTTGTGCAGTGTACTATAGGCTATGTATGTATAGGGCATATATAAAGGTAACACCTGATAACTGTGGTGATCTGTGCTCCTCGTGTCAGAAGTTGGATGATATACTTACAATTATCAATAGTAAATCTAAACGTAATGGTAATAATTGTACTTGTACAATTTGCACATCTTGGAAAACTGTTGTTACATCTTTTGATGACTGTGCTGATGATGTAAACAATATTATTCAAAGTGCAAACAGAACACATTTAGGAAAGGATGTGTCTATTGTCAGTAACAGTCAACAACTACTAAACATAATACTACCAATGACAACTTTGGTATTCAGGACACAAGTATTCAGCACTTTGAAGATTAACAGCATGTAGAAAAAAATAAAAAAAGGAAAAAGTTCACAATAAATAATAAAGAAGAAAATGAGATTGATTAATCTCTATAATGTAAAGACAATTTATACAAAAAACTACAATGCTTTGTTATGTAACACTCAGATTACATGGAGTGATAACAGTGTTCGGTCTGAAAACATTCAGACTAGAGAAAAATGTATAATTTTTCCAACAGAGAAGGTAGGAAAAAGGGCAATGGGAAAGTGAAAATGAAGAAATCAAAAGTGAACTTGGAAGGATTGAAGAACATTATTGTAAGAAATAATAAAAGAAAGATGCTGACATCATAGCTCAAGCTGTGGAAGTACAAAGGCACGTGAATGAGAATTGCATGTAAATGTAATGAACAAAGAAAACAGTGGGATTAATAAGACCAATGGTGACGAAGATCCTTCATTTGTAACAACTAACTGAACATATATTATTGAGTTGGAAGATGGAGATTCTTCAGATCTGGCCAGAAATTATATACTTGAGTTAGAGATGGAATTATTGGAGGAAATGTCTCTTATGTTTGCAGAGAAGTTAATGAACATTAAACAGCAAAAGTCCAGGATGTGAGGAAGGCATAATAATTCCCTAATGTAATGGAAATGCTTTTATTCATGTTGATACAAATTACTTCATCTGCAAGGACTCTGTGACTGTTAGTAGGGAACTTACAGCTCCCTTAGATAGCATAGCTTTTACAGATCTTACAAGTCTTAGGACATTTTTTTCACAAATCAAATATGCAAACAAGAGTCAGGTCTGCATGAATGAAAAGATTTTTCGATAAATACCATGTGAAAAATGGCTCATTTAAAAAAAAAAAAACAGAAATGTATAGCGTATCCAAGCCTCATTTTGGGCACATGTTTAGACTGGATGGCATGCACTTGTCAAGGCAAAGGAAGAACATTTTTTTCAGCAGATATGCTGCAATGTTTGATTAAGACAAGACAAGATTTTTGCCAGGTCAGAAATTTAGCAATTCACAGATAAAAGCATTTGCTGGATGCCTGATAGTTGTTAATGTTAGAAGCATTAGTAATATGTTTTTTTGGAAAATGTCCTACATTCCCCTGAGATTGATGTTATTAGCTGAGAAATATGGTTAAAGAACAATGATTGGAATCCAGCTCTGTCAGGGTAAAAATGTTTTTACTGTAACAAACATTCTAACAAAAAATCCGATGGAGGTGTTATGACACCAATTCAAGATTGTTATGAAATCTGTAATTATTATGTGTTCCATGATAACACCAATACTGTAGATTGTGTAACTGTGACTCTAAAGACAACCCTGGAACATATAACAATTGTTGAAGGGTATGGACTACCAAAGTCTGTACCTCTAACTGTTCACATTTTCACAGAATGTCCATACTTTTACCTCATATTTTTGGTGTGGTCCTCAAAAATGTTGTGATTTTCTCGTAAGTCGCTCGGGATTGAAGTTAATAAATAATGACAGGCATTTGAGTTTCAGACTTCAGACTTTCAGAAAATGCATGCTAGCACAAAACCTGTTATTGCAACAAATTTTACATTTATAACAGAGAGATATTTAAAAGCTATCCTTATTTTGGGACCTTTGCTCCCATTATTTTAAGCACTGCTCAGATTTCTTGTGCTAGGAGGTCAAAGAGTATGCCAAAGTCAAGTGCTGATGGCCTGGAGGAATTTAAACATTTTTTGCATGAAACATAGGATGGAAAAGAATAGCAGATGGGCCTTAAAATTTATAAGAATCAGACTGTAATAAAATTGATTCAACCACATTAATAAGGAAATTATTTACAACATATGTTCAGGAACAACAATGGCTTCAGATTGTAAAAAGCCTGCCAGGGAAGGAAATTACCATTACACTTCATATCAAGTTTTACCACCATCTGTGTGTAGTGATCATAGGGTCATAAAGGTTAAATTGCTGCTAGATAATTCTGCCAAACTGAAATGTAAACCAAAGCACAAAACAGAATATATGTAAGGAAAACAGTCACCATATAAAGCTCATTGGAGTGATGATTTCACTGGAAGAAACACAAAAAAATGTGGCAGGTTTTGAAAGATAATGTAAAAAAAAGTTTAACATCAGGGAATAGGTACATAAGGTCAAAAGGGTATATATAAGAACAAGGTGTTTGATTAAGGTGAGAGACAAAAATAAACAATGGAAAATGGAAAGGAGGTGAAACCATAACTTTGAAAACTGAAATAAAGAAAGCTGGTCAGACAAATTAAACAGAGTATGAGACAAGATAAAAAAATTGAAGAAAATGTATATAAAGATATTGAGCATAATAGGAAATCATTTTATAAATTAATAAGTTGGGGTAGGAGTAAAGACATACAAACTGATAATCTGTGCCTAGAATCTAAAAGTTATTCTCAAACACATCAGATGATAGATATATTTACAAAATATTATGCAAAGTAGTTTGCCTCCACAAAGGGGATGATAAATAATCATAGTAATATCCAGATAACTTCAGATACTGAAAAGAAATGAGGTTATATTGAAAAAGAACTACACAAATTGCACCCTGACAAAGCAAAGGGAGAGTAAGGAATTAGTAATAATTACCAGAAAATGAACTTGCTATTATATTTGTTATTCACTAGGTCATTTAAGTATGAGAAGATGCTTCAAAGTTGAAGACGTATGCTTGTTAAACCTTTCCTTAAGGGAAAGGGAACTAGGACAAACCCAGAGTCATACTGACCCATAAATTTACTTTCATGCTTGAGAAAAATAATGGAGAATATTTTTTTGGATAAATTATTGTCATAATTGGAAAGGCTGGGACTTAAAACCATATATTAGCATGCATATATTGAAAATAGATGTATAACCACCTCTAACATGATGTAATGTAACGATATAATAGCTATAAAAAAGAAAATGTGCTGTGTTATAATTTATATAAACTTAATTTCAGCATGTGATAGGGTCATACACAAACCACTAATCTATCAATTAGAATAACTAGATACTGATGTAATCTTAATAAGCTGGACAGCTGCATGTCTTATAAATAGGACATAGAGAGCATCATACAGTAATTAGACAGGTGAAATTCTAGGTTGCAATCAGGGTGTCTCACAGGGCCCAGTTCTAGGCCCACATCTGCTTAGGTTGTATCTTTTAGATCTAGCCTTTTCAGCTGAGGTGTTGTATAGTCTGTATGCAGATGACTCGAAAATGTGTAAACTGATTATGTGTTACAGATAGGGCATGTCTGCAAAAGAACTTGACTAAACTGACCATTTGGGAACAGGAGAATATGTGATAAACATATCAGAAGTTAAGCATGTGAGACTTGGGAGACACAGATTGAAAGATGAATATTTAATCCAGCGCACATTGATTGAAAGTGTAGATTCATTTAAGGAATTAGATATATGGATAGATATAGGTTCAAAATTTTCTAATCATATCAACAAACTGATTAGTGATAGTTATCAAAGTCTAGGTTGTATAAAAAGATTTATAAAGTCTAAGAAATTAAATCATTGTTTGTCAATTATGTTAGACCCAAACTTGAGCACAGTATAACAATATGGAAACCCTCTAAGACAACAAGCATGAGTAGATTGGAAGGAGTGCAGTGGAAATACATCAAGCACACCCATGGAAATGAAAATTTAAGTTATCATGAAAGACTGAAATATCTGAACTTGCATAGTGTCCCATACATACATTTAAAAGAAGACATAATTAAGGTGTATAGGACACTTAGAAATAGCTACCTCTGGGAATGTTTAGGGTTATCAAAAATAGTGCAAAATCATTAAACAACTTGCATAGAGAATTGAATTCATCCTCACGTTTTGGTGAGTACCTTCACAAAGGTCCATCTTGTTCACAAAATCTCATTAGGACAACACTGATATATAAACTGCATTTTATATAGCATATATCATGAACAGAAGATAGTAAAGAAGATAGTTGGATGCACAAGTCCCAGGATAAAAAACAGTTCCCAATTCTGGTAGGTGCACTGGTACTAAGATGAAGAAATGACAGTGTAGAATCCTCAAGACACAGAAATATTCCTACAATGGGGCTAGGCCAGGGCCAGGGGGGATGATGCCCCCCCCCCCCGCTGTAGAAGGAAGTAGCAGTTCACAAAAATCACAAAAATTGATAGGCCAAAAAAGAGCCACATAGACAATAGAGTGGACTATTGAGGATAAGAAAGAAATTATGTATTGTTACTATTATGAAAGAAACCCAGAATTTCCAGACAACAGATATACAGAAAGATTAAGAGAGAAATTAAAGGAAAGAAAAATAGTTCCACAAGAAAAACTTTCAGAAGCTTCAAATACAAATTTGTGTTCATTAATACAACAGATTTATGAAAACATTATAGAGACCAAGAAACCTTGGGCCATTTGGAAAAACAAGCAACTGAGGAAGTGCAAAAATATAAAGAACAAAATCTAGAGATTTCTGAAATGTATTGAAAGAAATATGGACATGGGAATGAAAGAGAGATCTGATATGGTGCAATATTTATGAAAGGGAGAAAGCCAAATTAATCAATATAAAAAGGCATCCCCAAAGACATTTGTAGAGAAATACAGGCAAAGGTATCCAGATATGGAAAATTTCACAATACAAAAAAAATAAGACCACAAAGAGGGAACTTAAAACAAAAGATTAATAAAGTAGAAATTAAAAATTGAAGCTGAAGTTATAGAATATCTGTGAAGTGAAGGATTTAGTGTAGAGAATCTAACTCTGGTAACACTGCAGCAGGACAGAGCAATGGATCCCCAAATTAAGGAGAACCCAGTGGAGCGGGAAACATCTGATCAGTTGCCATATAAAGATACTTTGGAGCATTCCATAGGAAATGAGTACAAACATTCAGTTGGAGTTGCACAACAAGGAAAGGAACAGGAAACTGTGGCAAATCTGACAAAGTCAATGTTGTGAAGTGATAGGCCAGAGAGTTCCCATATGAAAGAGCAACAGATGGCACAAGATGAAACTGAACAGAATGTGACACAGGAAGATGCTCTGAAACTTTGTGTTGCATGCCCACAGGGAATGGAAAACAAAAACCGTGCCCTCAGTTTAGAAGAAAATGATCTAAGAGAAGAGTTCTTTGATTTAATAGAGATGGACAGGCATATTCAGATCAATGAAAGAAATAGACTACAGAAAATCAATAAAACCCCAAAAGTTAGAAATTTGATAATACAAATGAATACAGTAAATAGGACTGTTCATAGAAATTCATGGGACATAACAGAAGTAAATAAGATATATTACTGTGCAACTAAATTAATAACAGATAGTCGTACCACAAAAACATGGGCCAGTAAGGGAAACAAAGGGCAGAAATAAAGTGTCATCATGGAGAATAGAGAAAACTATAAAGCAATTAAGACAAGCCCATGGATTCAGTAAACTTCATGAAGTGTTCATGTAGACTCTACATGGAGTGTATATCCATCTGATCCCCATCCATGTGAAGCAAAGTTCCTCCCTAACCCTATTCAAGTGGAACTTGGTCAATTGGATGGAAAACTGGAAATTCATCCCTGGTTTGGTACCTATGTCTCTAATGGACACAGGTAACCTGTAAATGGTTCCTCTCCCAGGCCCTTGCTTACACTTATCAAGGGTATCAGAACTTGTCAGAGATTTGGGATGCATGGCTAGGCCCTTGTCGTCATTAGCCTAATAAACACCTATGAATGTATATGCTGGCTGCAAAACCTTGTCAGCAAACATGGATATTAATTATGTTTAAAGGAGAGCACATTTGGTCCGTGGATTTACTTGGAATGCCAGCATGATCAACAGGGTTGTAAACATACTTTTAAAATGAGCAAGAAATATGAACAAAGGCAATAAATAATTTGTGAACAAAGGATGCAGACTAGGGATGCATATTAAATATTGCTCTTACAAACTTAGAAAGTTGATAGAGACAGGTTTTGCATACACATGACTTTTGTGAAGGGTACAAAGTCTGAGACTCAAATCTCTGTCACTATTGTCTGACTTACACCTAATATACCAATGATTTGCCAGTAAACTACAACTATATGAGAGAGAGTGCAAAAATATGAGGCAGAATCTGGGCATTCTGATAAAATTTGTACACTTGAGGGGTATGGCTGTACAAATAGCTGTCATTCTGTTAGTGCAACATATCTGCATAGGGGCCAACGTACTGAGAGGACAAATAACCAGTCAGAAAGACATATTTCACCATAGATGTTACATGGGAATGTGTTAGAATGCAACACTCCCAACCCTTAGAGCGAGAAATGTTGACAAAGCGATGAAAATGGGTGGACAAAGGGTCAGAATGGGGATAAACTGTTAATATTCCAAGTCCTAACTTATGAAGATGATAGAATATATAGGTTCTACATTAGCAGGAACTTTCTGAAGAGTATGACATTTGAAAATCAAATGTCAGTCATCAGTTACTGACTGCACTCTGCAATGACATGCCAATGATTTGGCAGGAAAGCAGCATGTTATGAGGAAAAGATCACAAATATGAGACAAAAACTGGACATTCTGCACAGATCAAGAAAGTTGAGAGGTATGTACCCACATGTCTGTAATACTGAGTGACAGAACTACAGACATCATCTCAGTCATATGGCAGAAAGCCACATATTTCATAAAGAAAACATATGGACATCCTGGGAATATCTGGACATTTGAGAGGTAAGAATGTAAAGTATATGGACCAATCACAGTACAGAACAGTGTACCTACAGTGCAGAGTACTGTGATAGCCCATTCCTGGCTTTCAGTACTAAAGCTGTGATAATGATTTCTAATAGGACATGGGACTGCCATGTAAAACGATCGCTCAGGAGAAGTGTGTGTATTGAATAGGGACACACAGATGAATTGTAGGAATGAACACAGAGAAAGAGTACAGTAAAACTCCCGCATGTACAGCAGAGGAGGGCATGTCAATGGAAGATGGCTGTAGCAGAAACACCAAGTACATATCTATATGGTATAGTATGGACTGTACAGTGAATAGGTGCTGTCTGTGACTGACAAACAAGATGACATAACAACAGGGAGGATGTGTCTGTGAACTAAGCATCCTTACATGAATAATGCAGAGGACATCTATTAGGGATCTGGCATACAACTGAGGTATGGTGCATACTGGGAAGCTGTGCAAACAGATATACCTGAATATGAGTGTACTCTCAGCAGAGGTCTCCAGCATGGTGGCCACAGGGAAAGGATTATGGCAAACATTGTAAGATCCAACCACAATCATGGACATTGTCTGAATAATGCCACCATTAATCCCATACCTCTGATATAACATATGTGATGTGGAGTGATAACAGATGAGCCTTTCACACACGGGACAAGTAGCATGATACATCCACACTCTATGAGGGTAACCATGCACACTGTACTGGTACTGCAATAGCTGCAGGAGGTGCTACGAGGGATACTGATATACCAGTATGTGACAGTATGGGCACTATAGGCTAGTTGCCTTGTGTGTATGGCATATATCAATGGCACAATTCACAGTGTCACAAATGATATACATGCCAATAATGTTGTCAAATACCTATATATGCAGCGTGTGCATAGGGTGAACAAGTAGCACACATGCATCTGGTGTAACAACTTGATTGTTGTTCCTCACCATCAGACAGTCATGTATATTCCATTCCACAGAAGAAATACTCAGGTATGGACAAAAAGCTGCATGACAGTGCACCGTGACAAAGGTTCTGCATTTCAGTTACACTTCACTGGAACATGCGTAGGGAGGTATATGGGAAAGGATGCATTGTACTCAGTTATTTGTGTGATGAAGGCTGGGAACTATGATGTTAGTATGCCCTTTGATGTGTATGTCCTTCACATACCCAGTACTTGTGTTACAGTCAAGGGAGGAGTCAGCACTGTGACCACATGCTGATGGATGTACCACTTACCTTCTACCCAAGACACGGGTCACATACCTATTGGTCTGATTATAGGGTATGATGTCCACACTTCACTGGGTGTTGTGTCTGTTTCCTGATGTAATACCTTCCTCCATGTGTCTGATCAATGCAGGTGTTATCATGGCTATAGCAGTGGTCTCTGGTATGTGGTGATACTGTGTGTATTTTATTAATATCACAGTTGTAGTCCATGATTGCCCACAAGCTGTATTCCTTCAGGAAGCTGTTTAGACACAGCATGTGTATGTCATTTGTGATGTCCATCACTTAACTAAGGGGCAGCAATGGTCTAGCAGACATTCTTAACATACAGACTGATCACTGGACCTGAGATATATGTCGTGTCATACATTTCAACATAGTGAGATGCCACATATATCATGCACTGGTATAACATTTGGTGATATAGCTGTTTACAGCCACATATGATAATGTTGATTGAATACCACAGTGGGACTTTTTGTCAAATGTTCAAGTTCCTTCATCTGTTCAAGTTCCACAACATGATACTGTTGTCATCATGCATTCCCTCAATGACCTCTTTGAGAACATCTATTAGATGTAACAGACCTGCTATATCAGTAACAACTCATACAGGTCTGTTCCATACACCTGGAATATTACTAGCATACATGGAGAAGAGGTCCATGATGACATTTTGGTCTACCTCACAGTCAAAGAGAGTTAGAATGTCTCAGTTCATGCATGCATCAGATGCTGTCCCGCCCCAACACAGGTGGATGCATGTTGATGTACACCATTTTACAGCAACATAGGCCATGCAGAGAGTATGTTGAATTGTGTATTCCACCCAATAACAGCTGGTGACTTCAAATCAAAGGGGGACTGCAGGAGACAGCTGAATGGTTGGGGCCAATGGAAAGGGGTGGGGCCAACTAGAATGGGGCGAAGCTATGTTCAAAATCAAAAAGACTGGGATGTTAATTAAATACACTGCCCTGGGTGTCAAACAGTCATTATGAGAGTCCAATCAAGACAAAATGAAGTGTAGATGAAAAAAATATTGCAATGCATTGCCTACATGACAGCTTACTTACTATCTAGATGGAAACAAAAATGTTGTGAGGCATGAAAAAATAAATTACATTTTAAATACATTACTGGAATGCCACTCAAAGTCAAGTATAAAACGACAAGTAGCCAACAACATGCATTTTCTGAAAAATAAGCATAAATCAACAGTATAAAAATATGATAGAAAAACAGAACATTCTGCAAAATCAAAGACCGATGAAAAGCCATGACTGTACTTGTGTCTACCTTGGATGCGGGGATAATCTGCACACTTACATTGCATAACTGCCCTTTGCCTTGCTTGGGCACATCCAAAGTCACTACATGGGGGGGGGGGGGTGAGGTACAGCAAGTATGTCACAATTTGAAATGTCTTTGGCTGATGGTGATGGCCCTGACACATTTGTCATACTTTCAACCTCAGAGCAAGAAATCTGGACAAAGCCATAAATAAAAGTTGACCAAAGGCCCAAAAATAAGGACAATTTTGAAATATTGTTCTTACAAACTTAGAAAGTTAATATAATAGTAGGTCTTGCATTAGTATGAATTTTCTGAAGGGTATGAAATCTGAAACTCAGATGTTTGTCATTTTCTAACTTCAATCCTTAGTGATTTGCCACTAATTTGCCAGAAAATCATAATTTTATAAACAATGGACCAAAAATGTGATGCAAAACAAAAAGCTCTGGATATTCTGCGAAAATCTGAAAACACACACACACACACACACACACACACACACACACACACACACACACACACACACACACACACACACACACATACACGCTCTTCTGCTGTAGCCTTCTTTTTAGAGAGAAGAATAATAAACTGCATATAAAGGCAAAGAGTCTGTGTCTGTTTGTGTGTGTGTGTGTGTGTGTGGGGGGGGGGGGGTCCTTTAAAGTTCAGATCACCTTTGTAAACATGAAAATGCTGAAACTGTCACAGCCTGCGCTGCTTCCTGTAATTTGATTACAAGGTGTTGTATTATCTTATAATTTTATCTCCTTCCCGTGCATAAAATATACTAATCAAAGCTTTTATCAACACTTTCATCTGGAAGCATTTATTCATCTAATAAAAAAGTATCTGATCTGCTATTACATCAGCATATGTTTATGTACCAAAGCTCTTCTGTGAAGTAAAAGATTCCGACAATATGATCTGAAGTTAGAACAAATCACATATATAATTTACCATCCATTCAGATTTATTATCGCAAATGTGCTCGCTTTGCATTTACAATAAAAATGTTTAGCTGGGTCATATAACATACTAAATGATAAGTTTAACTGTATGGCAAATCAGATTCTACTCCACTGTTAACACTGAAAAAGAAAAGTAGCTTTTTTCTGTATATGGCCTTCTTGTGTGCCTTAAGTGCTGAACATTTTTTGTATCTATGTTCCTTTTGTTTGAGTTCTTCTTATGCAGTGGACTAGAAAGCAGATGTAATATAATAATAATAATAATAATACCAATTATTTGACTAATGTAGATTTTATAGCTAGAGTCTTCTCGTGTCTCAAACTATGCACCTTTCAGCAAGAGACAATACTTTCTAAAAGCTGGATATTTGATTCAGTTATTTATTCTATTTACCAGACCTTCATCTGGAGACAATAAGCTTTTTAATGAATTTTATGATATTTATTTGTTTCCTCATCACACTTTGTTTTACCACAACCATTAGGTATGTACAACAAGTAGTGTTAGAAGTTTCCATAGAAAAAACCCACATGTAGTCAACTAACAAACTGACCCACTAACAAACTGACCCTTGTCCCTGAACCTGCACTACTGCTGCAGTATTACAGTATGCATTCATTTCATTCACACAGCTGCGGTGGTGGTGCTGCGGTAGCGTTGTCGCCTCACAGGAAGACGTTGTCCCTGTTCGATTATCAGCTAAAGCGTCTTCTGTGTAGACATGCGTGAATGGGCGTACCTTCGTTGAAGGTTGTGCATCAGGCCTGGCAAGTCGGTACGTAAAAATCTACTGCCAATCATTAGCGGACCGGAGTTCCGCTGTGGCGACCCCTAACCAGGAAAAGCTGAAAGATACAACAACACTTCAATTTTCATTTCAAAATGTGAATTGATTCACATGAATATAATGTTAATGCATTGCATACATACCAGACTAGTATCTTCCTGTAAAAGTGTACCAATTTTAGACTTTTTGGCATGTTTTGAGATACCTAATTTTCTGTTGTGTTCCCCCTCCTTTAGAATACACCATCCCCCCTTCTTAGAATACATACCATCTTCAGAATTATTCATAGTAAGTACTTTTTTTTTCTCCCCAATACCTGGTAACCATCATCTCTCTGTAGTGTATTTGTCTCATTCTTTTCATTCCGAATGCAAACTTTTCCCAGCCCATTCGTTCCTAGGGAGTGATGTTCAGTCACCAAGGTTGTTACTCAGACAAGCAACAGGGACTTTTCTTCCTATGCATGTTACTGTTTGTACATTTTTATCCATTGAAGCAATAAGAATTCCATGACCAATCAGCATCACAACAGTTGCTTAATAAAATTTAACGTTTATCAAAAATAATACAATAAGCACCCATGGGGTCTCAGCAAGTTATTGCCCTGAAAATTAGCAGGTTAAGCTATTTATAAGTCATATGCATCACATGACTGCAACAATAAAGACATCTTGTCAGATGATTACTCTCAAATCCACTTCCTGATTTTCCTGATTCAATCCTTATGGAGGCAAATTATTACATTTTAACATATGCAGGTTATTTGCAAAGAATTCTCTTTCTTTCTTTAATGTCTATAGACCTATAAGGTGTAACAATCATTTTCCAAAAAAAAAACAAGTTAGTCTAGTCCTTAACTCTAAACATCTTTCCATTTATATAAACAACCTATCCTGTTAAAATGTATTAGCACATTTTTGCATTTGACTTGAGTATATTGTGTAAAATTAATATAATATCCAAATCCGTGTGTTAAATAACTATAAGTACTTTCTTTTTCTACATAGAACCTTCAGTGGACTCTAAAACACAACTTCAAATCTGCTTGTAATAATATATGCACTGGTACTTCCTTATAGTAACCATCGTCATGTCATATAAGTAAACACACGCACAGGTTTATTATCATAATTTCCCCTTCTGTTCTGTTATAATTAATTGCAAGTGTCCTGCCAAGTCTTCCACTCACAGGACCAGGGAAAGGAAGTGGAAGACATGGCGGTTGTAATATGCTATCAAATCATTACAGAAAACAGACATATTGAAGGAAAGAAGAAGGAGTCCATAATGGTACAGAGAATGTACTTCCCTAAAACAGCCATCAATGTAATGTAAAAAATAAATAAATAAATGAAATGAAAAGCACCAGTAAGTGATTACTTCTTCTATATGCAGAACTTCAGATGAAATTCTACATGTAGAGCAAAAGCATTTACTGATGCTGTGCAAGTGATTTTATAGTTGTACTTAATATTTTTTATTAAACTGGTACCATCTGTACATTTTTATTATATTACATTTAGTTACCAAGTCTGCACAGTGCTGTATTTGCTAATATATTTGGTGCAGGATATGACAGTGGGACTAAGTAACAGACAAAATATTGTGGAATTAGCATGCAGGTGACGTATAAAAACAGTCTGTTGTAAATGTTTTTTCAGTATGTGCTCTATATAATGCATGCGTTTTTACTCTTAGTACTTTATCCCACACATCTAATAATCCCATCACACTGAAATGTTTGTAAACCTTCAGAATGATGGTAGTGAGCATCAGATAGAAGTGCTGCAAGTCTGAAATAGGATTTGCAATGAGGTCTTGAGATATCTGAGCTTTCCTGGCAACAATTTCACATAAGCAGACACACCAAATACAGCACCAGTTATGAGAATAGAATACAAATTAATCATTATAAAAAACAATTTTATAGGAAGCAACCCCCACTAGTCCAGGTCTATATTAGAACATCGAATATTTAACAGTTTGAGTCATTAAAGGTCGACCTTTAGTGATCAAATCGAATGTTCAAAAAAATAAAAAATAAAAACAACAACAAAAATAAACGGTGTAGGCAGGGGGGCAAGACCACCTGCACTCCCCACACCCCCGCTACTTAAATATACCAACTCCGGGACCACAGTACATTGAAGTAAACAGAAATCTCCCCTTACGGAGATTTCCGTTTACTCATTCGATGCTCTGCAGTTTCTCAGTTCTCATGTCGACAATGTCAGATTTGACATTGTCAGCTTTCGAGAATTTAATATAGACCCCACCAGTCCTCCTTGATGTGTGAAGACAAAACAGTCAGTAGTAGACAACAGAATACCAGAAACAGACTACCAGTAAGTGATTCTATACAAACATAAACAATCTAGATTTTTTACACTGTAACAAGATTGCATGGTGTAAAACTAGCATTTAGCCAACTGTTCACTACAAATTAGCTCTGACTCTGAGTAAGTAACAAGTATTTGTCAGTGCATTTGCACTTTGTCCATATAGATTAGATTACAGCAAAGTTCATACTATGTTCCCCATTTCTCTGTTTTCTTGAGTAAGTTCACCCATTTAGCTTTTTTAAACATCCCTATATACCAGCTGGACTTCATGGTTTTCTGTTGTTGTGATATAGAAATTGTGATGATATAGGAATTGTGATGTGAGTTTTGCCTTTACACTTATCTGCTACTCAGAGGGATGGATTGGTTGTATTTTGTCAGTCTAATGTGAGTTATGGACATAAAATAATTGGATCACTTTAATAAAGCGATGCACATCTTCCTGTCTGTAAATGACCATAAGGACTCTCATATCAATGGAATTGGTATTCTAGAAATTAAGGAAGTGTATCTCTTTCTTGTCAACTTTTATGATTTTTAAGTATTACTGTAATTTCTTGGAGACTTGAAGACTGTCAATTACTTTGATTATAGTTGAGAATGTCTGAGTACAACTAGATTCCTAAAAATAATACGTTTGCTATTAGGCTATTAACAGTTAAGTAATTTTAAAGTGCAACTGCACTGTGTATACAATGTAAAAAACATGTTTTTAAAGATTTTACCAAGTTGCTTTGGAAGGAAATAGTTTTTACACATTATTGATCTACTAGTGATATAAGAAACAGAACAAAAAAAGATCTTTCACAATTATGAGTAAAGGTTTAATGGTTTCTTGTTCAGCTCAAATTATACTTCTAACAGTCATCATGCTAAAAATGAGGCCACTAATACAGTAACCAAATTTTTTATTCTTTCGCCAATTATTCGATTCATTAATATGTGATTAGAATTAAACCAGAAGTTATAACATGTACCTGAGCAGCTTTAATGCCTATTAAGTGATCAAATCCAGGAATTAAATGACTACAGCTGCTGAGGTTCTAGTTGCAGCTAATTACTCCAGTCCAAAGTCATTGTGCTAACACCTATGGCTTAGCCTTTTTAAATCCTTCTAATCAGTCAGTAACTGTAGTTATAACTCATTCATCCCCACTTTTAAGTATTCAGCTAATTAATCCAAAGCCATGAAAATTTAATGCCTACTACAATAATGCAGACTATGTGCATTTATTTTTGCTGCTGTTTTATTTACTTTTAAAGTCTGTCATGCCATTTCTGATTTCTTATGAAATTAATAGGACTGTAATGAATTTTTCAGGTTCTCTTGTTATATAACATACAATACAGATACATATGAAATGAAGCAATAACTTATCCTGTACCAGACAGACATAATGTATAGTCTATTTCTACTGCTTGTTGTCTTGCTCTCTTACACTTTATGAAACTGTTGTAGCAAATGGCATTGGCATAGTATTAGTATACAACATTATGATTACATACCACCAAGAAAAAGAGTAAAAATGTAAAGTCACTTGAACTTCAGTTTCTTAGCTGTCAGCTCAGATTAGTCACTCAATGTCCATCGATCGAACGAAGTTAGGAATTCAATTAACCTCAGGATGACCGATTTCCGTAATGCAATTCAATTGCAAAAAAACAAGTTAACTCACTTAACTGGCTGCTACTGTTTGTTTATCGCTCTTTTCCCAGCACACAAAGCCGGGAAGAGAGCGAGAACCAATCAGTAGCCATTTAGTCCATCCACGTCACGTATGTGCCTGCAGATGTTGCAGTCTGAGCCCCTTCCACTTCTATGCTGTTACAAGCTGCATAGACTTCTAGGCATGACACTGATACCTTTGCTCCTTAATCCAGACTGCTTTTACAGCAGTCTGGATATATTTACATAAACTGTACTTTTTTTTTTTAAAACCCAGAACTCGGTGAGCATGTGCAATTCGAGTTCTGGGACTACAGCAAGTCAGTGAGACTCACAGCTAAATAAGCAGCAGCTACCTTAGAATAAATAATTAATATTATTATTTATTATTATCCCTGTAACTGAAGTAAATTGACTCTTACATTGAGCTGTAATACTTACCTTATAGCTTTAGGACACCTTAGGAAACCTTGTAAATTGCAATAGCCCCGCTACGTTCGCCCTCGCTACACTCGGGCTCTCTTCTCTCCCCTCTCTGCCCCCAATTGCCTCCCGCCCCCAGTACCTCTAAATTTATAGTACTATAGCCACCCCCCACTTTCTAGATCCTATCTGCTTTCATCTGGGATCATTCTACCCACCCCCATTCTACTACCTACATTTTAATAGCACCTATTAGCTTTCATCTGGCATTCTCCCATCCCCCTTCCAGTACCTTTACCTCACCACTCTATCTTCTGGTGTTGCATCACCAGGTAAAACAGTTCCTTAACTCACTAGTTGAATCACATATAATGGTATATTCCTCTTTACTACCCCTCTTGTTCACACCATACCTCCTTACCTTGTATGAAAACTAGTTTCCCACGAGATTTCAGGTCCCAAAAGGCCATACTATCACCCCAGCTGTAAATCCTTCCACTTTCAACCATACTTACAGTACCAGATCCTATCCAACATCTTGTTCAGTCTATCAACATCTCAACCCCAGGCACATTAGCTCTAGATCCAAACACTACCACAAACTAATAAACAAATTCCTGAAGTTCATCACCAAGTATAGACTCAACCTAATACTTGGTGGTGATATTCACCCCAACCCTAGCCCACTCACTTCAGATACACATACCCCCTCTACTTGTAATCTAAGCTACAAACCTACAATTAATAGGCCAACTAACTCTCTCCTAGTCTGTCATCTCAATATTAGAAGCATTAATAACAAGGTACATGAATTGCATGCACTTCTGGATGTCCACTCCCCTGAGATTCTCTGTTTATCTGAAACCTGGTTAAAACCTAACACTAAAGACAATGAAGTGTTACCACCTGGGTACAACATACACAGGCTGGACCGTGCTTCGAGGAAGGGGGGTGGGGTAGCTGTACTCTATAAATCTGAGTTGAATGTCACCATAGATGTAATACAACCTCCTCATATTAATAACTCAGAGATACTTGCCACCAAATTGAAACTTAATAAAAATAAATGCATTAATATCATCTGTATGTACATTCCCCCAGATAACAATATATCTACATTTGAAGATATTCTGCACTGGCTATCATGTCACTACCCCCAAGAAACCCTACTACTTGGAGACTTTAACACAGACTGGGGCACCTGTTCCTCAGAATCCCCAACCACCCATATTAACCTGCATGCATTTACACAAATCATATCCACCCCTACCAGGATAGGTAAACCCAACCAAAAAGAAAGTATACTTGACTAGGTACTCATAAACAGTCACCCCTACCTGTACACCTCTGGTACCCTCCTTAATGGCCTAAGCGATCACCTTCTCACATATGTAATTAAGCACAAAACCATTAATTCCCAACAACCCTTACTCAGAAAGGTTAGAAACAATAAAAACTTTGACCCTGCCAAATTCCAACAAGAACTAAACTCATGTAATTGGTCTATTCTAAAACACCTCCCTTAGAGGAAGCAGTAGCATACTTTAACAACAAATTCCTTGAGATCCTTGATTTGCATGCACCTGTTCGTTCAAAGAGAACCAAGGCAAAAACTGCACCATGGCTTTCTGTAGAGTCTAAACTCAAAATTACCCTTAGAAACAAAGCATGGGCTTTATGGCATTCTTCTAAAGACCCACAAGATCACATTAAATACAGGCAATCCAGGAACAAAACCAAAAAATCAATTTTACAAGACAAAAAAACAATACTACTGTAATTTACAGACAGTAAATCAAAATAACCCTCAGAAGTTTTGGGCAGGTTTAAATAATCTACTACATCCTGGACAAACTTCAACCCCAATCCCTGCTACTACTATTGATAAAACCCCTGAAGATGTTTCTGATAGTTTTAACCAATTCTTTACTGAGACAATTCAAGCCCTAGCTAGCCAACTACCTCCTAGCTCCCCTGGTCCTGAAAGTAGCACCCCTAGAAACCTACTTGAGTTCAGCTTCCAGCCAGTCGCCACTTCACTTATACGTACCTTGATCAAAAAAGTAAAACCCACTACACTTTCTGCTGATCAACTCCCTGCCGAGTACCTACAAAAATCAGCTGATGCTATTGCTTACCCCGTCTCAATACTAATCAATCGAACCATAGTAGAAGCTAAAATTCCCACCATCTGGAAAATATCCTATGTAATCCCACTTCACAAAGGAGGCAGCTCTACTGAATTCTCCAATTATAGGCCAATAGCTATACTCTCTCCACTTGCAAAGATTATGGAAAAATGTATTCATAGACAACTCATGTACCACCTAATCCAAAATCGCCGTATGGCAGACACTCAGCATGGCTTCTGTCCTCATCACAGCACTACTTCAGCCCTCCTAGCCTTTACCAACACCATAAACCATAATTGCAACAATAATTATATATCCTCAGCCCTATTTTGGATCTTTCCAAGGCATTCGATATGGTTGATCACCAACTTTTAATCCACACCCTGCAAACATTCTGTCTAGATACTGGAGCCCTCCAATGGTTTCAATCCTACCTGAATGGTCGACAGCAGGCTGTCCTCTGGCAGAACAAACTCTCTAAACTTCTACCTAACACCCTTGGAGTACCACAAGGCTCTATACTAGGGCCCTTGCTGTTCTCCATCTTCATTAACGACCTTTATACTGTCATCCCAAAAGTCAGCTGTATCCAATATGCTGAAGACTCTGCTCTGATGTGCTCAGCCACATCTCCAGTAGAGTTATGGTCAGCTACCCAGACCACCTTTAATACAATAGAAAACTGGCTTTCTGAACATCGTCTGATCCTAAATCCCAAAAAAACTAAAATGCTGTTATTTTCACCAACACATAGGTCTGCCGCTTTCACCTTTACCATAAAATCAAATGATGGCACAATAATCTCCCCTGACCCATTTACAAAACTATTAGGTGTCATCATAGACAATAATCTAAAATTTGACCTACATGTTAACCAAACTATCAAAACCATCAATAAAAAACTAGGGTCACTTTACAGAATAAAAGCCTTCCTAACTCCTCTAGCCAAAATTGCCATAGCTCACTCTCACCTTCTTTCAACCCTTTTGTATGCATCCCCTCTACTCTCAAATTTAAATAAGACTGTCCTTAACAAACTCTCAATTTGCTACAACCACATTGCCAGGTTTGCCACTGGGCTGTCTTTTAGGACACATCATTGCATCAATCTAAATCAGCTTGGTTGGCTTGAACTACCCAGCCTAATCCAGTATAACCAACTGATTATGGCTTATAAAATCCTCTATAATCCGGACAATACTCCTGCATTTAAAAATATTATCACCCCCTATAACAATCCTAGACCACTTCGATCCTCTAACAAACTACTAATTCAGACTAGCAAAATTAATAACACATCCGGTGATTCTCTCTTTGCAAACTCTGTAAGTAGATCCTGGAACTCTCTTCCAGCTGATATTACCTTACTTTCCACCTTAGGTCAATTTAAAACTAGACTCAAACAACATTTGTCACTTAACTGGCTATGTCAATGTATCAAGCCTGGCTAACTCTCTCTAGAATGTGTAAAAATCTGATAACCAGTTTACTGTGTAATTTAATTTAATCCTGACTTGTGCTCAGGATTAACTGTAACCTGTGGAACTTGTTTAACTTGCTTACTTATGTAATCTCTGTAAATAGTCTGTTTGTAATATGTAATGCTGGTATTATGTAATGCTGTATCTGCTTATCCTTGGAGCTTTTCTCCCCAGGCCTCTGCTGAAAATGGACATGCATCCAGTCGGACTATCCCGGTCAACAAATGTAAAATAAAATAAATAAATAAATTATAGGTTCATAGGTTCATAGGTGGGTACTAGGCTATCTGCCTGAAGGCATTTATAAGCCTAGCCAGAATGTGTTGGCTTTCGCCGTCCCCTTAGATTAGTTCCCTGTGCCTCTGTCCAGCAGAGCCACTGAAGTGATCCCTGAGGTAAACTTTCTGTTTCCCATCCACTCATCAAGGTTTCTTTTGAAGAGTGTTAGCAAGGAGCTCTGCCTAATGTATATTGGGATCTTGTTCCAAAGCATGGGAAGTCTCTGGGACAGGAATCGATCCCTCCAGCATGTCCTATTTATTGTTGTGATGAGGTTTAGATCCCTGGAGCGTGTGGCTCGAGGGGATAAGGTTTTCTTTAGGTGGAGCATGTCCATCAATTCCGGGTTGGACATGGCCTTGTATAGGCGGTATGCAATCGAATACAACTGGAGTTTCTTCATTCAAGCTGCATAGGGCATCTGTCTGAGGCCATTGATTCTCTTGGTGAGGTACTTCTGTGGTCTTTCCAGCTGTTGCAGATGTCTTGTAAGGTACATCCCAAATGGGGCGTTGTACTCTAAGATGGGTCTGATGAGTGATAAGTAGAGGGGCACAATGACCTCTTTTGATCTGGATGCGAACCCTTTTGTGATTAGGTGGGCCATGTAGAAGGACTTTCTAACCACTTTGGCAATGTGATTATCAAAGGTGAGATTACTATCTACTTGGATCCACAGATCCCTTATTACGTCTTCCGTATTTAGGGGACTGCTACCTATGTGGTAGTTTGTGAGTACTTTGTTTTTTCCAAAGGGGATGACTATGCACTTTTTGGCATTTAGCTTGAGGCCATGATTTTGATACCAGGTATCCGTCTCAGTGAGACTCTTTTGGAGGATGCCTGTGTCAGCCAGAGAGTCAATTATAGCCCCTAGTTTACAGTTGTTTGTAAACTCGGTCAGCCATAGTCCTCCTGTGCTTGCCTGTACCTCTGAGAAGTATATGCCGAACAGGAGGGGTCCTAGGACTGAGCCCTGGGGAACACCACATGTAACCAGTTTAGAGATAGACCTAGCTCCCACAACTGTCACCATGTGAGTTCTGTCTGTGAGCCAGTTGGCAACCCACCTTGTAACGTAGGGGTTTATGTTCAGGCTGGTGAGCTTGTCTATAATACCAGAATGGGGGAATAGTGTTGAAGGCTTTAGCGATGTCTAGGTAGGCTGTGTGTACCATCTTTCCCTCGTCTATAGCCTTGGTAACTGTCTCAAAGAAGTCCACCAGGATTAGGAGGCCTGATCTGCCCTTATCAAAGCCAGACTGGGTAGGATCCAGTGTTTGGAGGTTCCCAATGTCTCTGTTAATGAGTTCCATGATGATGCGATCCATAGCCTTCTGACTAAGCTAGTCAGGCTTATAGGGCGATAGTTCCCAGGATTTGTTGTAGCTCCATCTTTGTGGAGTGGAATAACAATTGCTGCGTGCCACCCTATGGGAATGTAGCCTGTGGAGAGGCTGAGGTTGAACAGTGTGTTCAGGTGAGGGGTTAGTTTGTATTTGAGCTCGTGTAGGACACAGCCTGGGACACTGTCCGGTCCCATTGATGCTGAGTTTTTGGCTTTGGAGAGGGCTGTTTTAACCTGAGTGTCTATGATTTCAGGGACTCTACATTCTTCTGTATGGTTATGGGCCCTTTTGGGAATGTGATGGGGTTGAAGTTTGCGCTGAACCTGTCTGCCAGGATGTTGGCAATATCGGTTATTTCAGTGTATTTTGTGCTATTCTGCACTAACTCTGAGCAGATATGAGCATTGCCACTTAGATTCTTGACATAGCTAAAGAATGCCTTGTGGTTATCTTTGGAGTCCTTGGCAATTTTTCTTTCAAAGCTCGCCTTGGATCATTTGGATGATTTTATGAGGGATTGTAGTTTCTTGCTTATACTGATCAGGGATGTCTTCCCTTCTTGGGATTTTACTCTTTTCTGTACTAGTTTCCTCCTTCTATTGTACAGCTTGTTTATGGCAGGAGTCCACCAGACTGGTTTCCTTTTCTTGGAGGAGTGAGTCTTGGTTTTGCTTGGGATGGCACAATCCATGCATTCTTGTAGCTGTCCATAGAATGCATTAGTAAAGTATTTTGCAGCTTGGACAGTGTTATCCTTCAGCATGGGGGCTTTGAAACTTTCCACCTCGGTCTTAAGTAACCTGAAGTTTGCTTTTGAAAAGTTTTTCATGGTGGCTTTCTTGTCCAGGGGTGGGGGCGGAATATGGATATCTAAAGTGATTTGTTTATGGTTAGATCTAACCAGTGAGGGGTTGACCTCTGGTGTGGAACACCGGTCACCCATGTTGGTGATGACCAGGTCCAATATGTTGTCACCTCTGGTGGGAGTGTTGACCGGTTGAACCAGGGAGTTTGAGTTTATAAATTCTAGGAAATGTTGGGCAAGGGAGTTAGTACTTGAGTAGTTCTTCCAGTTAATGTTTGGGTAATTTATAGTATACTACACTAAAAGGTAGTCTGCACCATTACTCAATGAAAACAATTGAGATGGTTCATCTGATACGACATTCTTTGCTGCATAAGAAGGAGACATCTAGTTTAACAAAGAAAGATATACACAAATAACAAAGCCATACTTCAGCTTACAGCATCAGATCTGTAAGAATCAGTCTCTCATACAAAAGAAGTCCCATTCTTTATAGTGTCTTTTTCTGAATGCATCAGCAGTTTAGAGAATTTGCCAAAATAAGTCTTTCCTTTGAAGCTGGTTTGCTGACAGTTTGTTCTCCATATCTCATTTTGTTCCTGAAGAATAACTCCTTGGTCTAGGTTGAAGAGAAGAAGACCAAGAACAAAACCTTGTGGGATACCTGTGGGTGTGGGAAGGAAGGAGGAGGTTGAAGTTTTCCATTATACAGGTTGTTGGCGGTTGGAAAAGTAGCTGGAAAACCAGGTGATGGTGGTGGGAGAGAGGTGTATGGTGGAGAGTTGGGATATAAATAGGGTGTGTGAGATGGTGTCAAAGGCCTTTGACAGATCTAGGGATAGTGTGGATATGAACTTGCCTGGTTCGCGTTTGAGATTTATGGTTTCAAGAACGGAAAGAAGGACAGTCATGGTGCTGTGGCCAGGGCAGAAGCTGTGTTGAATAGGGGAGAGGAGATTGTTTAGTGTTAGGTGTGCCATAAGTTGTGCTTGTATTGTTTTCACTAGTATTTTAGAAAGAGGGGAAGGATGGCAATAGGCCTAAAGTTGGTGGTATAAGTATTTTTGCCACCTTTGTGGAGGGAGATGATGTAAACATTGCACCAGATAGAAGGGACGTATAATTCTTATATGGATCTATTTATAAGAATAGAGATGGGATAGGCAATACTGTCTGCAGATTGTCTGAGGAAGGTGGGTGGAAGGTTGTCAGGTGCATTGTGACAGGGTTTGAGTTTGAGGAGAAGTCTTTTTATAGTGCTTGTGGGGTTGGGCTTGAGGCAGAAGGATGTGGAGGAAGGTTGATCAGGGTGGTGGTTGGGGCAGGAGGGGGTGGTGGTGGAGGAGGGGGGTGCGAAGGAGGCTGATAGTTTAGCTATGCAGTCTATGAAGAATGAGTTGAACTGGCTGGCTGTTTCAAGGTTGGAGAGGTTGGAGTCTGGGCAGAGGTTTTCTTTGTTGCCAGGATGCAGCATGGATGAGATGGAGTCCCAGACTTTTTTTGGATTTGTTGAGTGCAAGGACTGGAGTTTGGAGTAGTGGGCTTTACGGTCTTTAATGATTAGTTTTTTTGCAGAGTTCCATAGTTGCTTATACTCTAGGAGGGTGTTAGGGTTTTTATGTTTTTGATATTGCTTCCATTTTTTTGTCCCTTTTGTGCAAGGATAGCTTAGTATCTTTTGATAACCATGGGCAGGGATTGGTTTTGATGCATTTGGTTTGGGGGGGGGGCTTGCTGATTGAGAAGGGTTAGGAATGAGTGGTTAAAGTAGGAAACAGCATCATCTAGAGGAAGGATTTTTAGAGGTGGCAAGTCAGTATGCTTTAAGCATTCAGAAAAAGTTAGAGAGTTGAAAGAGGAAAGGTTGTGGGTTTGGATGTAGTGGTGTTGTTTATGCAGTGGAGATGGGAGACGGTCTGCGAAAGCTGGTAGGTGATCACTGATAGGATCAGATAGTGTTCTGGCTTTGGTGATAAGGTTTGGTTGAGTTGTTAGGATCCAGTCAATGATGGTACAAGAGGTACCATCTTTATTTGGTCTGGTTGGAGATTGTATTAGTTGGGAGAAGTTGTACAGATTGATTGTGTGGGACAGGGCTTCAGAGTTAATAGTATTCCAACTGATGTTGGTATCATCAAGTATATAGTTTTATTTTTTATATTGAAGGAGAACCAGGACAGGATGTTTTCAATTGTTTTTATACTATCACCAGGGGGAATATAGAGGGCAGCAATACATATGGACTTGTGGTTGTTTATTTTTAGTAAACATATTATAATTTCAGTGTTGGCAAAGGTTGGTATTTCATTGGAGTAGGGAGTTGTGGTATGGGAGGTGAGATAGATTATTGCTACTCCACCTCCTTTTTTGTGGGCTCTGTCAATGTGAATGATTTGGAAACCTGGTGGTAGGATTTTGCTATATTTTATATAGGTTTTCAGCCAGGTTTCAGAAATGGTGGTAATGTCGGGGTGGTTATGGGAAAGCCAGGCATGGAGGTTAGGGATTTTGTTTTTTAGGCTTTGTGCATTAAGTGTTGTAAGGTGAATTGCATTTAGTTTGTGGGTTGAGTGGAGGGTTTGGTGAGACTGATGTTAGGGATGGGTCTGGGGCTGGGGTGTATGTCACCGGCTAGTGAGAGAGAGAGAGAGATGTGGTGGAGTAGATGAGTGAGACAGTGTGTTGGGCTGCCTAAGTAAACAGGCTACAGAACACAGTACTTAATGCAAGTGCCACAGCCCAACTCTGATTTATACAGGAGTGCAGATGAAGTTATAGTAGATGACATCAGCAGGCCATGTGGGGGGCAACAGGTTGCAATGCCTGCATAGGCACATAGCTTCATAGGTTCATATGAGGATACTAGCCTACTAGCACTAGGGTGTGTAGAATCCTAGCTATGTAAAAACAGAAGTACTTTTATTGAGCATAGTTGGATGGTTGTTTCAGCAGTGTGTGTTTGTGAGCAGCATCAGCTGGCCCTGTCCATTAGGGACATAGGTGCCAGCTCAGAAGCGACTGTACAATCACTCAGCCAGTTGTCAAGGTTGACATTCAATAAGGTTATTGAGGACCACTGCTTCACATGCAGTGGGAGCCTATTACAGCCTCTGGGGTGGCACCTATGTCCCACATAGACAGGCCCAGTTGTTTCTTCTCACAAAATCACTCTGCTAGCAATGACCATTAAAATATGCTTAATAAGAGTACTTGTTTTTTTACACAGCTAGGTTTCTATTGCCTTATGTATAGGGATAACCATGTACTCCTACAATTTACCAATACAATATGTGAGTGAATGAATGATGCAAGTATACAATGAATCTAGAATAAATGCTCTCTCTCTCGCTCTCTCTCTCTCTCTCATGGAACAATGAACCAGATATAAAACAGGTTTTCAGCACACACACTTCACCTACTCAACAAACCAAGTTCACAATACATAAACCCACATATGCAGAGGTACTCATTAAAAACTTACCAAAAAGAGCAGATACTTCACAAATGCAAACCTTCTGCACAGATGGCAGTCCCAATAGAACTCACTACACATAAAAAACAAACATGTCAGTGTCTCACCCATTAAGCTCTTAAGGCACCCCTCAAAATGAATGTCTTGTTCATAGACAAATCCATAGTGAGACACACAGATGTTCCCATCACCAGGTCATACAAGGAGAAGGTTACAGTCAGCTGCCTGTCAGGTGCCAGGATCCAGAAAGTCACACATGCACTCAAGTGTCTCAACAACAATCACAGTTACACCTCTGTTATACTCAATGTTGCAGTAAATGACTTGAGATGTACCTCACTGGACTATATGATGGGTGATATCACTGATTTCTCAGATTATGTGTCCCATGCAGGTATGTCCGTAGCCCTAATCAGCATTCTACCATTACACAGGATGATGCCACAATACAAACAAAAGAATTATTGACTTCAACAATTGGCTTAGCTATTGGTGTCATTCCAGGGGGATCCAATATTTTTCAGGCTGTGATGATATGAGCAACAGACCATGCTGCTTTGCCATGGATGGTCTTCATCTGTTAAATCTTGCCTTTTGGTTACTGGCCAAGGTACTTGCTGCCCCCATAGTGACTTTTTAGGCAATGTCATAAGAACAAACTTCCTGACATAAAACTATCTTCAAAATACAAACTCATGGTTATGCTGCTTAATGCCAGGAGTCGGAATTAGAAACTACACACAATGGAGTCACTTCCTACTTCGGAAGATTTCAGTGTTTGTGCAGTCACAGAGACATGGTTTAGGGCTGCAGAGAATACGCTGGCCATGAAAGGCTATAATGCCTTCCACACATTCAGGCCACAACATGAATGTGAAAAAAAACAAAGGAGGAGGTGTATCCAACTTCATAAAAGACAAGTACACCCCAAGACTGATTAAGTAGTATGACTCCTTAGAGTTATTACAAGTCCAACTAACTGTAGAAGAAACCCCTTCCATGTAATTGTTAGCTACAGGTCCACCAACATGAACCATGAAACAACACAGTGCCTTCCTGGACCTACTTAAGTCACTCATAATACAGCCAAATGGGTAACTTAAACTATCCTTCCATCAACTGGGATACAAATATGAGCTCAGACACCCTTGCCCTAAGGTCCCTGCACTTTGTAAACATGAATGCTCTAGAACAGTTATAATGCACCCCCATGAGGGACTCAAATGTCCTTCACCTAGTACTCACTGATATGGGACATCGCTGCACCACCCCATATGTGAGACTCTCCCTGGTAAAGTCTGATCATAAATCAGACATATTTGATATAGCAGTCATACCTGACTCCCCCTCAGGATCCAAAAGGTGGAAAAATCTCTGCAAAGCAAACTATAGCATCCTAAGTGATAGCATATATAGTTTCAAACCTACTGCCACCACTGACAGAATAGACTCCTATGCAGAGGTGTACACAAATGCCCTGTATAAACACCTTTACAAGTGTGTAGACTTAAGCTGTACCAGATCGGATCAAAACTTGCTCATGAAAACAAAGCCACTCTGGTGGATATCTAGCATAAATAGATTATACAACAAGGGAAAGAAACTGATATCCAGGAATAAGAGGGAACAGTCTCTGCAGAACACCCTCTATAACTTGAATAAGCAAATTAGACATCTTGCAGAGTCCTCTAAAGCTAATTACAAAACTAAATTAGCATCTATCACTAAGGATAATCACAAGGCATTCTTTAGCTATGTCTGTAATGTAAAAGGGAAGGCCCAGCAAATTCAGAGTGGATGGTACCACTCATACTGAACCTGAGGACATAGCCAGAAAGGTTTGGCAACAACTGCACATCCTTATCTCCACCAGCCATACCACACAGAATATCAGTCAACAGTTTGCTACCTATTATCTCCAAATAACTGGTCAAAACTGCAGTCGTCATTGTCAAAAAAATCAGCTTCTATGGGACTGGATAACATCCCATGCTGCTTGCTAAACAGTCTAAAGCAAGGGTTAGAACTACTGGGTGCTGTCTTCAACCACAATCTAAGTACTGACTTTGTTCTGCAAGAGGGGAAAACAGCAACCAAAATAACCTTTCACAGATGGGGCTGACAGAGGGAACTATACACCCACAAGCCTGACCGGCCTTGTCTGCAAGCCATGGAGACAATCATCTTGGACCTTATCAATAAGCACACTGGTGACCTTCAAACTCTTCACATGACCCACTTTGGTTTTGTCAAGGGCAGATCATGCCTGTTAAACCTAGTGGAATTCTTCAAGAGTGTCCCCAAAGCCCTGAATGAAGGCAAATCAGTACATACAGCCTATATCAACTTGCTGAAGGGTTTTGGCACAATCCCTCACTGAGGCATCATAGTGGAACTCACCCACCTGGGGACTAACCCATATGTCATTAGATGTGTAGGCAGCTGGCTCACCAACAGAATGCATACAGTCATAGGTGGTGATTCCACCTCTACCAGCAGACCCATTACCAGTGGTGTCCCACAGAGATCTGTGCTGGGCCTCCTACTGTTTGAAATATATTCCTCAGAAAATCAGGCAAAAAAAGATCATCTGTGGCTCAAAAAGTTTGCTTATGACTGCAAACTGGGTGCAATCATTGAATCCACAAACAATGTCAATATACAACAAAAATGTGCTTACATACAAAAATGATTGTTGCCAAAGCCACAGACTTAATGTTAACCTAAAGTAATGCTCTATTATCCCTTTTGGCAAAGGAGAAGTCCATGCAAATTACACTATTAATAATACCCTCCATATGTTCTAATCCAGTGGTGAGAGATTTGGGAATACAGATTGATGGCAGCCTCACCTTTGATCATTTTGTGCCCATAGTGGTATTGAAGGCCCTTTACACTGCACACCTAATAAGTCAGGACATAGCATCCAAGATGAAGGATGTTATACCTCCACTGTACTTACCCATCATAAGACCAATAATAGATTACAATGCTACCTTTTGCATGTACATCACCAGACACCTGGAACAGTTGGAGAGACCTCAAAGGTTTCTCACTAAGAAAACCCAGGGACTTCCAACACATTATCTATATGGACACTGTACTCTGTATCATATAGACTGCTGAGAGGTGACTTGTGGCTGGCCTATAGACCAGTCTCAAACCCTGCCTTAATGGAAATGCTGCACTTCTGCAAATCACATGGGACAAGATTCACTTGCTCTAGGGACCTTATCCTAGCCAGATATGTCTCTCCATCATGTCCTGTTGATGTTGCAGGACATAATGGAGAGACAGATATGTCTCCCACAGACTGAAACTTCCATGGAGTGAACTCACAATTCATGTAAAATTGAGCTTCTCAATGACTCTATTTATGTATAACTGGGACAATTGGATAGGAAAGCATAGATTTACCCTGAGGGTTCCACCTATGTCACTCTTTGACAGGGTCAACCAGTGCCGATCATGGATTTGCAAATATGGACTACTTATCATGGTCTGTAAGGGAACAATGACTCAACTTGGATAGGCTTGACAAGGCACTATGACCATTACTGTAGTAACCTCCTGTGAAACTATGAACCTATGGCCATTATGGTACAGCCTCATATGAACCTGTGAGGCTATAAACGTGTGCTGGCCTGCCAACATCTTGTCACATATGTGGGCTGCTGATATCATGTACTATAAGTTCAACTGCAGGCTTATAAATGTCAGAATAGAGCTGTGGTGCTTGTTTTATGTACTGTGTTCTGTAGTCTGTGTACCTAGATAGATAGGGGCTCTACTCCCACTGCAGTCAACTGTGTGTGCTCTTGCTTGACATTATGGAGAGACTTTTAATGTAGCATGTGGGACACTGTTATTACTGTATTCTCAGTGGATGTTGCTGATGTTATCAGCTGTATCAGATGCCTGGCTATGTGGTCATTCCTCCACGGCATAGACAGATACTGACTAGAAGGCCAGACAGACGTCACCCCATCCTATACCAGACAGATGACAGTGATATGGATTTTAGTCTAATCACATACATCATGCCATGCTTTGTAGGCCCGTGTTATTTTCCTGAGAAAGCCCTGTGGTAGCTCCAGCTGCTGCATGTGTCTGTACAGGTTCATGCAAAAGAGAGCGAGACAGGGTCCAAATGGAGAGATGATGAAAAAGGGTCTGAATGGACAAATGATAAAATCAGCAAAATGAAAGAAGTATTGCTAAGAATTGAATTTATCATCAAGTCTTGGTGAGTACCTTCATGAGGTGGACCCTGTTTTTTACAAAATCTTATCAAGATGACACTAATATATAGACTGTATTGTATATAACATATATCATGGAAAGAAGTAGGTTAAAAAATGAAGAAGATACCTGCAGTCACAAGATAAAAAAGTGCCCAATCCTGGTAGGTGCACTGGTACCAGGACTGGAAAAAATGACAGTGTAAAATCCTCAAGATACAGCAATATTCTTAAAATGGGACTAGGCCAGGCCCAGGGGGAGGATGATCCCACCCCCACTCCCATTGTTGAAAGAAGTAGCAGTCCACAAAAATCACAAAAACTGATAGGCCAAAAAAGAGTCATACAGATGAAAGAGTGAACTACTGAGGATAAGAAAGAAATTATGTATTCTTACTATTATGCAAGAAGCCCAGAATTTGCAGACAAAAGATATACAAAAAGTTTAAGAGAGAAATTAGAGGAAAGAAAATACTTCCACAAGAAAAACTGTCAGCAGCTTCAAATGTGTGTTCATTAATACAACAAATCCATGCAAAACACTATATAAACCAAGAAACCTTGTGCCATTTGGAAAAAGAAGTGACTGAGGAAGTGCAAAAATTTGAAGAACAAAATTTAGAGATGTTTGAAGGGTTTAAAAAAGCAACATGGACATGGGAAAGAAAGAGAGATCTGATATGATTCAATATTTATGCAAAGGAGAAAGCCAAATTAATCTACACAAAAAAGGCAGCCCCAAAGATATTCAAACAGAAATACAGGCAAAGGCACCCAGATATGGAACATTTCACAATAAAAAAGAAGTAAGATCACAAAGAGGGAACTCGGAGCAGAAGATTAGTTAAGTAGAAGTTAAAAATTGAAGCTCCAGTTATGGAATATTTGCAAAGTGAAAGATCTGGTATAGAAAGTATAACAAAGGTTATATCACAACATGATGGAACAACTAGTTCCCAAAGTAAGGCAAAACAAGAGGAGCAGGAGACATCTGAAGAAGAAATATGGACACGGGAAAGAAAAATATTTAATATGGTGCAAGATTTATGCAGAGGAGAAAGCAAAACTAATCAATGCAAAAAGAGCAGCACCAAAGATATTTGAAGAGAAATGCAAAGAAAGTCATCTGGATATGGAAAATTTTCCAATACAAAAAATAAGAACATAAAGAGGAAAAGAAGAAAAGAGGATTAGTAATGGAGAAGTTAAAGAAACAGAAACTGAGGTTATGGAGTACAACACAATGGGATAGAGCAATGGACACCCAAATTAAGAAGAAAGTAATGGGGCAGGAAGCATGCAGTCAGTTGACATATGAAGACATTTTGGAGCCTCCCATAGCAAACCAGTACAAACGTTCAGTTGGAGCTATATAGCAAGGGAAAGAACAGGAAACTGTAACAACTCTGACACAGTCAATGTCATGGAGTGGTAGGCCATTGAATTCCCATATGAAACAGCAATGGATGACAATGGCTGACACTGAAGAGAATGTGGCACAAGAAGATGATCTGGGACTTTCTATAGAATGCTCACAGGAAATGGCGAACAAAGAATGTGCCCTCAGTTTAGAAGAAAATGATCTAAGAGAAGAGTTGCCTGATTCAATACAGATGGATAGACATATTAAACTCAATGAAAGAAATAGACTGTAGAAGGCCAATAAAACCAAAAAAGTTAAGAAGTTTGATAAAAAATTGAACACAGTAATTAGGACTGTCCATAGGGATTCATGCGATATAACAGAAGCAAATAGGATACATTACTGTGCAACCAAATTAATAACAGATAAAGTCCTACCACAAGAACACAGGGTAGTAAGGAAAAGGACGGGGAGAAATTGAATGCCATCATGGAAGTATTGAACAGAGAAAACTATAAAGCAATTAAGACAAGAAGTGCCACTCTTTGAAGAGTACAGAAGAGGGAACAGATCAACAAAATTACTCAGAAAGACAGACATGCTAAATCTATTCCCAGTATTATAATGGATCAAAATTTGTCATCCACTATCACAAATATGACTTTTGGCTTTTCCCGGTTAGGGGTCGCCACAGCGGAACTCCAATCTGCTCATGATTGGCAGTGGATTTGTACGGTGCCGAGTTGCCAGCCTGACACCCAACCTTCAACGAAGGCATGCCCATTAACGCTCACACCTACCTGCATGTCTTTAATGTCACTCAACCATGGGGAGGACATGCAGACTCCACACAGAAGGTGCTCCAGCCAAGAATCGAATGGGAGAACCTCTTGCTGTGAGGTGACAATGCTAACTGCTGCACCACTGTGGCTTATCTACTATCACAAATAATAAACTAAAAATATCAGCACAGGCAGAAAAGCTTAGAAGATAAACAGATAAATATAAAGGAAAAGTACAAAATAAGCAATGTATTGATGACCCAAAAAAGTTTTATAGAGAATTGGGAAACAAGATAAAAGGAATTGAAAGACCGCCAAAAAAAGAAGAAATGGATACATTTTGGAGAAATATTTATTAAGATCCTGTAGAATATAAAAAGATGCTAAATGGATAGAGGAAGTAAAAGAAAGAGTAAGAAGTTCAAATGTATAGAATATGAATTGGGATGAAGTAATGACCAGAGAGACTGAAACAAAGTTTAGAAAAGCCTCTAATTGAAAAACTCCAGGCCCAGATGCAATACCTAACTTCTGGTTAAAAGTATTAACATCTTTGCATGAAGATTTAGCCATGAGTAAAAACTATTTATATGTGCACTCTGAACAGACACCAGCCTGGCTAACAACAGGAAAAACAATGCTTCTACTTAAAACTGAACCTGCAAGCTAATTTAAAAACTATAGACCAATAATGTGCCTTCCAATAATGTATAAACTATGCACTGGAATTGATGCAGACATAGTTTATAGTCAATTAGAAGAAAACTCAATTATGGGAATATAACAAAAGGGTAATCATAGAAATTCATAGGCAACAAAGGATCATTTGTTGTTAAAGTCATAGCGGAGAACTGTAAAAAGGAGAAGAATCTAAGTATGGCATGGATTGAATACAAACAAGCATTTGATGGTGTCCCACATTCATATATGAGTGCTTAAAATGTATAAGATACACCCTACACTGATAAACTGCATCACAACAGCCATGAAACAGTGACAATCTATTTTACAGTTAAGCCATCACAAAAGACAAATTATTATTCCAGGGATACAAATCCAAAGGGAGATATTCTAGGGTGATTCTCTCTCACCACTGATCTTTTGCCTTGCCCCTAACCCATTAAGCTGTCTACTTAACAGATTAGGTCACCGCTATAATTTGGCTCCTAAAAAGCAACAAAGTGGAAAAACTTCTAATCTTCTCCTTGTAGATGATTCAAACTGTATAGTTCATCAGATGAGGAACTGAAAGCACAACTGCAAGTGATCAAAACTTTCTCAGATGATATAAGAATGTCATTTGATCTTGATAAATGTGTAAAAGCAACCTTTAAAACAGGAAAGCTGCAGCACCAAGAAAACATCAGTTTGGGACAAAATAATGATATAAAAATTTGAGCAAGAGGGAGTGTATAAATATTTGGAAATTGATGAAGGATCAACAATAAAACATGAACAAATGTGGATAAAACTCAGAAATGAATATTTTAGAAGACTACAATTAATCCTGAAAACAGCATTGACATCTAGGAACAAAGTTCAAGCTATAAACCAATTTGTTCTTCCTGTCCTAACTTACAGTTTTGGAGAGACTGACTGACCCCAAAAGGTGTTGGCTAGAATAGACAGGAAAACAAGAAGGATGCTTCATGCTCATCAAATGATTTATAAAAATCAGTGCATACCAAGATTATATATTCCCCATTCCGAAGGAGGTATGGGCCTCCTTTAAATTAATTACATATATAGATCTGCAATTGTGATACTGCAGACATATCTGCTGACCTCAGAAGACCCAAGCATAGTGAAAGTTTTGAAGCATGAGGAGAATAAATCTAAGATGACTTCTCTGCTTAGTCTAGCTGAAGCATATCAGCATCAAGTGGGAATGGAAATTAAACCAGACGTAGATAAAAATCAGCCAGCAACTGAATGTGCCAAAAAAAAAAAAGAAAGAATTTAAGGTGAAGGATCAGATGAGAATGCAAGAAATGTAAAAAATGCATAAATATAGTTGCAAGTATAGAGAACTCCTGGAACAACCTCATGTTGATCAGGATCAAACACAGGAATGTTTAAGGAGAGGCAAATTAAAACCAAAAAATGAAAGGTTAATATTGAGGCCCAAGATATTGGACAATGTACACATCGGTTTACAAACTCCAGTGTACATGTGGGAGAAACAGACAAATGTAGGTTTTGTAAAACAGAACTGGAAATAGTTGCACACCTTGTTGCTGGTTGTGACATACTAATGGCAGAAGGACTGTATACTGAAAGGCATAATAATGTAGCAAGAGGTTAAAACACTGGAAAGATGAGCCACAAAGCTTCATAGAAAATTATGAAGTCTACATCACATGGAATCACCCATTGCCAACAGTTCAAAAGATAGATGTAAGAAAACCAGATATAGTGGTCCATGAGAAGAAGACAAAAGTAGCATTCATTACTGAAATCGCTATGTACAGTGACTACAGTGTCTTGTGTACAAAGAGACACAAATTCATGAAATATCAGGATTTTCAGGCAGAAACAAGAGCAACGTGGAAGAAATATACCCAGGCAGTTCCAACATTAGTAGGAGCAACAGGTCTTATAAAAAATAATCTACAATTGTATTTGGATATGCTACTGATACATGTAATTCCATTCAAATTGCAGAAGGAGTCATTACCTGAAACATTGCGGGTGCTGCAAAGAGCACTTCTATCTGACATCAAAGAATGAAACAGTACTAATTTCATGAACTTTAATTATACTTTGACTTAGGAATGGGGTGCATTCCAGTCATGGTATTAGAAACCCAAAAGACAAATTAAAAAAGAGCATTATACTCTGTTACTGTTCTGATGAGGTTTGACCACAGTGCTTTTGTAAAATCTGAAGATCTGAATATGATGGCATGACTTATGATGTGCACCATACATTTATCTTGGAAGATCATTAAAGCAAGAAGTTAGAAAGTAATGATATACAACTAATCTTAGTGGCATCCACAAAGTCTCAAACAACCCAATAAACAAGTATCGTGGATCCATAAACAAAACAGTGTAAGAAAGTTCTCTGAGTGAAAGATTTTCAATTCATATATATCTAGTTAATCACTGTATATTAATAAGATCAGATAATGGTAGTAGAAGTAGCAAACTTAAACTTGTCTTAAGTCAACAAATAATAAAAAATATAATTTGAAATATTATACAGAATTACTAAGTATTCAAATGTAATCCAAGCAAGGTAGACAGTCTGTTTCCAGTTGAAAGTCCTTTATTAAGCACTCAGACAAGCGATCTAAGTAAAACAAAAATAACAAAATAATATTTCATCACAAACATTCTAATTAAATATCTGCTTTTTATCAGGTATGGGAGTGGTTTATTGTGCTGTAAATCACAGTGTATTGGTATACATGTTAACAAATTCACATCCCTTCCCCCATCAGTGTGACATTCAAACTGGTCCTTCCCTGCTGATAGCTGGGCTGGCAGTATCCCCTTTCTTGACATGTCCCATAACAGTAACTCAGTTGTACCCTTGCATGTGCCATAATAGTAACTCACTTTTGCTCCTCTCAAAGAACTGTCCATTCTTGTTTGTGCCATAAAAGTAACTCTGCTTTGCTCAGCCCAAAAGAACAGTCTATGTTTGTGTGTGCCATAACATTAACTCGGCTTTGTTTCCCCCATCAACAGAACAGTTGTACCAATTTATGTGCCATAACAGTAACTCACCTTTGTTCTCCACCCAAAAAGCACAGTCTATGCTTGTTTGTGCCATCCAACCTGCCCTTCAGTTGTTGACAAATGCATATCATATTATTGCCAGTTAATATCCTCACACATTTTAAGGCCAATTATATAGCATAGCTTACAGACTGCATGTCTCAGAGTACTGGTCAGATAACTGATGAATGACCAGGAAACACAGAAAGGTAAGACAGAGCTGTATAGTTGCAAGCAATAATCATAACAAGCTGTGCGATCACTAAATGCACTATGTCCAAATATAACAAAAAAGAGGTCTATAGATTAGTACTAGGCCAGGTGCTCTTGTGGGCCATTTAAAGCCTAACTAATTAACCCATGTGAAAAATCAAACTCGGCACCTTGTGTCTGTAAGGCAAGTATCTTAGCCATTGCATCAATATCTCTCTGATGGTTCATGGCTTGACATCAGTGTACATTCTTTTGCAGTTGCTTGTGTAATGAATGACTTCAGTTCTTTGCTGCAAAGCTGTTTGTGTGCCAAAGAGGGATAAGGCACCCATCCTGTTTTCTGAAGGTACATTTCAGTGAGAGTTGAAATGCAGACCTATGTACTAACATTTTCTACAGTGTATGTCAAAGATTGCTTTTCCTCCTTTCAACTATTTCTCCCTTTTTATTGTTTTTTATCTTTTCTTTTCTTTTATGCTAAATAACACTATAAATCTGACAGAGAAAACACAATTTGCAAACAAATGAAGAGGAGGTTGGATGTTAACGAAACAGGACCTGTGAATTGTGCACTGCTTATTTGCATTTCCAACCTTGACAGACCTACATGTAACACTTTGTAAGTGTAACATAACACACCCACCTGATGATGTAAGCATCACAGTCGTCAGCCCACAAACACAAACCACTGAAGGAGTGCCTACACTATGTGAAAATCCCTACAGCGATCTGACTTTTGGGATTCAGCAATTCTAATGAGTTCAGACCTTATTTGCATCTTCACTATGCTGACAGCCCTGAATCTACACCAATAGCAACTGTGTAGCTAGGGAAAGTGAATATTGAACACAGAAGTTAAGGTATTACATTTAAACAATGTTCCTGTTTTGAGCCTTTGTCCCCTGTTTATTTTAATATTTCCCAGATACCTTGGCATACCTCTCAACTGCATAGATTTTTGCAGGATGTCCAGTTTTTGTCTCATATTTTTGGTCTGCTCTTCATAAAAATGTTTTTTAGATAAATCACTGTTATGATCTAAAGATTAATATCACTAAATAATTACATGAAATTTGAGCTTCAGACTTCATAAGTTTCAGAAAATGCATGCTAACACAAATCCTGTTATTCTGGCAAATTTCTAATTAATAAGAACAGTATTTAAAATGTGTCCTATTTCATCCATATCTTGTGTTAAGAGGCTGAGACGTCTGTGTAAGAAGTTAAGAGATACACAAAGCAGTTAACTGTTGCTGCTGGTGCTGCTGCCTGCAAACCTGTTGTTCTATCAATTTTCTAAGTTGGTAAGAGCAATATTTAAAATTGTCCCTATATTTGGGTCTTTTCTCCCATTATTTATGGCTTTGTCCAGATGGCCTACCCTAAGAGGTTGATAGTTATGGTCTGCATTACTGTACTGTCCATTTGGGGGGAAGGCAGCAAAATTGCATTTTACACACCTGTTGTTCTATCAATTTTGTAAGTTTGTAAAAGCAACATTTTTAGTCCTTCCCCCCATTGTTTATGGCTTTGTCTAGATATCTTGCCCTAAGAGGTTGAGAACTATGGCTGGAATTACTGTACTGTTAATTTGGGGGCAGGACAACAAAACTGCATTTCTGTCAACATAAGCCCTGCTACTTTAGCAACTTTCTAAGTTAATAAGAGCAATATTTAAAATCTGTCCCTATTTTTGGACCTTTGACCCCAATTATTGATGGCTTTGTCCAGATTTCCAACTCTAAAAGCTTGAGAGGTATGCCATGTGGACTCCCTTCCATGGCTGTATTTGAAAAGTTTTGGAATACAGATGGGACCCCAGCATGGAGTTTACAAGGTTGCTTCTGACCTTGTTGAGTCACTCCAGTGTGTTTTCTGGGTTTATTAACATGTGTTTTGACTGCTTATGCAGCTGATTAGCATGCCAAGATGTTTAACTGTTTTTCACGGGGAAGTACACCTCTACACAGCGCTTAGTGAGTTCATATCTTCCCACAGCCATGATTGCATCACATTGCAACGTGAACATGGTGAAAAACCTCTGTATAGGCTTTATTGAATTCCCCCAAGAAGTATCACTGTTAGAAAAGCATAGAAGAGTGAAATACTCAAAAAGATAGATGTGATAAAATCAATGCACAATATCTGAACAGATCAGTATCTATCATGCACTATCACAAATAATAAACTAAAATTCAGTATCAGACCTACTAACAACCCTAATGTTGGACCCACCCACCCTTCAACCTATTCAAACACCAGCCCTAGACCATCAACTACTTATAACCCTGTTATTAATAACCCCCTACTCACCAAATGTCATACAAACCCCATTCTCATTTCAGCCCATACCCACTGACAGCATTAGGAAACTGCTACAAAAATTAAAACCCTGCTCCACATCAGCTGATAATCTTCCACCAAACTACCTTAAACTGGCTGCTAACTCAAGTGCCTACCCAATCAGTATCCTTATAAATAGGTCTTTATCTGAATCAGAAGTACCTACCATATGGAAACAATCTCACATCACCCCCATCCATAAAGGAGGCAACTCTTTTGAACCATCCAATTTCCGTCCTATATCCATCTTGTCACCCATATCCAAAATTATTAATAGAGGTATCCTTCAGCAGGTAATGCAATATCTATTGTAAAACAATCTTTTAACCAAAACCCAAAATGGCTTCTGGCCTAGCCACAGCACAGCTACAGCCCTATTATCTTTTGCAGACACAGTGAACAAGGCCAGAGATGCAGGATGTTATACAGCCTTAGTATTCCTTAATCTGTCCAAGGCCTTTGACATATTGTCTCATCCCTTACTATCGAACACACTGTCTAACTTAGGTTTCTCACATAACACGGTAAAATGGTTTCAGAGCTACCTCAACGCTCATAAACAAGCAGTGAAATGGTCCAATGAACTCTCAGCCTTTCTCCACACCCTTACTGGAATCCCTCAAGGCTCCATCCTAGGACCCCTACCTTTCACACTCCCTGTCACCCTGGGACCCTCATTCAGTACGCTGATGATTCCATCATAATCTGTACTGCTCAATCACTACCAGAACTACTTTCTAAAACTCAACAGTCCTTCACTGCAGTCGAATCCTGGCTAAGAAATGCCCAACTCTTTCTTAATCCAAAGAAGACAAAACTAGTACTCTTTCATCCCAAAAACACCTCCCCTGTCACTGATCATTTCAACATCCTTGCATCTGACAACACTGTCATGGAAATAGTGCAGGAAACCAAACTTCTATGAGTTATCATTGACAATAAACTTTCATTTGACCCCCATATGCAGCAAAATATCAAGAAAACTCATCAAAAACTGAGACTCTTATATAGAAACAAACATTTTTTTACTGCAGCAACCAAACCTACCCTTGCAAAAACATGTATACTTCCCTCCCTTCTTTATGGTGCCCCTATTCTAAGTAACTTACAAACTTCTACTCTAAGCAAGGTGACTGTCTGCCCTGCACTAGCCAATCTAGTCACACCTTACACACCAAATCAATCCCTACAATCAGAAGACAAAAACCTCTTAGCTATCTGAAAGCCGACAAGAAAACCAGGTCACTCTCTGTATTCCTACTCTGTCTCTATACTTTGGAATTCACTCCCTCTAGCTACCAGGTCTATATCTGGCCTAACCCATTTCAAAGCCTCTTTAAAAAATAATCTGAAAAGTACATGGATCTGCTCTTGCATAAAGCCTGCCTAATGCGCAGCTCTTCCTCTTCTTCCAAACTAGTCTCATCCTCCTCTTCTGTCACACTTCAATCCTTTATAGTCTGCAAGATCCTAAGGCTCTTCTAACTCCTTTTCTGTTTGTATACCATATCCTTAAGATATACTCAGTCTGTGTTGCTTCTATTCTTAACTAACTCCTTCTCTGGTTCTATACCATATCCTTAAGCTACTGCTCAGGCTGTATTGCTTCTATTCTTGTTAACTCTCTCACTATCTTTCTGTGTCACTAACTTTTTGGCTATTATTTTCATAACTGACACTAGCATTCTATTTTTCATGTACTATAACAGTCAATGTCATACATTGCACTACCTATGTACTATTTTTGGACACTATCTACATCATGTATGGTGAGAGTGATTATTATTGTCTATAATGTTGTAACTCTATAGAATTGTCTAGATGTATAGTGCATATTGTAACATAGTTTGCTCTTTCAACTTATTCTTGTATAGTATTTTTAATGCCATTTGTATTGTATTGGATTATACTGTATTTTTTTGTCCTATATGTGGAGCTTTTCTCCCTGGGCCTCTGCTGAAAACGGACTCTGTAGATCCAGTCAGACCACTTTGGTAAACAAATGTCAAATAAAATAAATAATAAATAAAAATAGCACATGCAGAAAAACTTAGAAGATATACAGATAAACATAAAGAAAAAGCACAAAATAGGCAATGTATTGATGACCCAAAAAAGTTTTATAGAGAGTTGGGAAACAAGGAAAAAGGAGATGAAATACAACAAAAAAAAGAAGAAATAGATACATATTGGAGAAATATCTATGAAGATCCTGTGGAACATAACAAGGATGCTGAATGGATAGAAGAAATAAAACATAGAATAGAAAGTCAAATGCACAGGATTTGAACTGGGATGAAGTAACGGGCAGAGAAACTGAAACAATGTTAAGAAAAGCTCCTAAATGGAAAACTCCAGGTCTAAATGCAGTACCTAACTTGTGGCTAAATGTATTAACGTCTTTATTTGAAGATTTATCCATGAGTAAGAATTATATATATGCATACCCCAAGCAGATACCAACCTGGTTAATAAAAGGAAAAAAAATACTCCTACTTATGATTGAACCTGCAAGTTATCCTAAAAACTATAGACCAATAATTTGCTTTCTGACAATGTATAAATTATACACTGGAATTGATGCTGACAGATTTTATAGTCATTTAGGAGAAAACTCAATCAGGGAAATAGTACAAAAGGGTAACAAAAGAAAGGCATCTGAAACAAAGGATCATTTTTGTTAAATAAAGTCATAATGGAAAACTGTAAAAAATGGGAAGAATATAATTATGGCATGGATAGACTTCAAAAAAGCATTTGACAGTATCCCACATTCATGGATAAAAGAGTCCTTGAAATTATATAAGGTACACCCTACACTGATCGATTACATTACACCAACCATGAAACAGTGGCAAACCACTTTGCAGTAAGGCCATGATAAAGGATAAATTATTTCTCCAGGGATAAAAATTCAAAGGGGGATATTCCAGGGTGATTCTGCCACCCCCTGCTTTTTGTCTTGCCCTTAACCCATTAAGCTGTCTACTTAACAGATTAGGTCATTATTACAATTTGGCTCCCAGAAAACAACAAAGTGTAAAGACTTCTCATGTTTTTTTTTTTTTGCTTGTTTTGTGTGGATGATTTAAAATTGTATAGTTCTTGAGATGATGAACTGAAAGTATAACTGCAAGAAGTCAAAACTTTTTCAGATGATATAACAAGGTAATTTGGTCTTGATAAATGTGCAAAAGCAACCTTTAAATTGCAAATAAGCAGCACCAAGAAAACATCTGCATGGGACAGGAATGTGATAAAAAAGAACTTGAGCAAGAGGAGGTGTATAAATATTTGGGATATGATGAAGGATCAACAATAAAACATGAACAAATGTGAATAAAACTTAGTAAGAAATATTTTCTTGAGCAAGAGGGAGTGTACAAATATTTGGGATATGATGAAGGATCAACAATAAAACATGAACAAATGTGAATAAAACTTAGTAAGAAATGTTTTAGAAGACAGAAATTAATACTGAAAACATCACTGATATTGTGGAACAAAGTCCAAGCTATAAACCAATTTGCACTTCCCTCCCTAACTTATAGTTTTGGAGTGACTGATTGGCCCCAGAAGGGGTTGGATCAGTTGGACAGGAAAACAAGAAAGATGCTTCATGCTTAACAAATTTATTATAAAAATCAGTGTATACCAAGGCTATATATTCATCATTCTGAAGGAGGTATGGGCCTCCTTGAAATTAATTACATGTACAGATCTGGAATCGTAGTACTGCATACATATCTACTGATTTAACAAGGCCCAAATGTGGTGAAAGTTTTAAAACATGAGGAGAATAAGTCTAAGGCGACTTCCCTGCTTAGTTTAGTAGAAGCATATTGGTGTCAAATGGAAATGGAGATCAAACCAGATGTAGATAAAAATCAGGCAGCAACTAAATGTGACAAAAAATGAAAGGAAGAATATAAGGTGAAGGATCAGATGAGAAAGCAATAAATGTGGAAAATGCATAACTATAGTTGCAAGTATAGAAAACTCTTGGAACAACCTCAAGTTCATCAGGACTGAATGCAGGAATGGTTAATAAGAGGAGAATTTAAACCAAAAGACAAATGGTTAATATTGATGGCCCAGTATAGTGGACTATGTACACATTGGTTTACAAAGTCCATTGAACATATGGGAGAAAACGACAAATGTAGGTTTTGTGAAACAAAATTGGAAACAGTCACACATCTTGTTGCTGATTGTGATATACTAATAGGAGCTATTGCAAGTGTCTAATTAGATAAATGTCAAAGAGGCATTGTATACAATAAGTCTGATAAGGGCCAAGTATATTCTTACTACAACTTCCTTAAATCTAGATGCCATTAACTTACCTATAAGTTAGGCAACATAGAATTATTTTTGCATTGTATTAGGTATATGTTGGTCAAAGGCCAGATTGTTGTCTACATATGTTTCCAGATCCCTGTTGACTGTTAGAAGTGTTTTATCAATGAAGTAGTAACTTGCAATGACAATTTCCCCAAAGGCCATTATAATGTATTTTTTTAGTACTGAGTTTTAGGCCATGGCTTTGACACCAGACATTTGTCTGTGTTATACCCATTTGGAAGATGTTTGTGCCTAGGGAGAATCTATAATTGTACCCAATTTATAGTCATCTGTGAGCTTGGTGAACCAGAGGCCTTTAAGATTAGCCTTGACTTCCTAGACGTAGATGCCAAACAAGAGCAGGCCCAGCATGGAGCCCTCGGGTACTCCACTGCTGACCAGTCTCTTGGTGGAGGTGGTCTCACCGATCCTGACTTCTTGCATCCTGTCTGTGAGCCAGATGGCAATCCAGTAAGTTACGAAAGGGTTTATGCCTAGCTCAAAGAGCTTGTCAACAACATCTGAGTAGGATATTGTATCAAATGCCTTAGTCAAGTCAAGATACGCAGTGTACACTGTTTTACTCTCATCCATTGCCTTGGTGCCTTGGTGAGCTTCACAGAAATGTTTACCTGGTGAAGTAAGCATGACATTCCCTTAACAATGCCAAATTGGGAAGGGTCCAGTGTCTGTAGGTTGCCAATGCCCTTATTTATCATTTCCATGATATTTTGTTCCATGACTTTGTATATTAGGCTGATGGGTCTGTAGTTCTCTGGGTTGGTTAATGGTCTGCCCTTGTGTAGGGGAATGGCTATTGCCATCTTCCAATCACTTGAAGCACAGACTGTTTCAAGGTTGTAGATAAAGTGTGCCTTAACTGCTCTTGATAGGTCATGTCTTAGACTGTTCAGGAGGCAACTAGGGATTTTGTTGGTTCCCACAGATGTGGTGTTCTTGGCTTTCAAGAGTGCTGCTAGCACATGGTTCCTGCTGATAGCTGGGGGAAGTATGTTGGAGGAGATTTCACTTGGTGGAACTTTGTGGTAGTAGGAGGGTGAAGTTTGCACTGGATTTATCAGCCAGTAGATTTGCTATGTCACCCTGATTGGTGTAGGCGGTACCATTCGCTGTTGTGCATTACCTCTATGGTTACTGATATAGCTGAATAAGGCCTTCTGAATGTCCTTAGCTTGTGAGGCTACCCTGACCTCACAGTTAGCCTTGTTGGACTTAATTAGACCTCTTAGTTTCTTGTTTAACTGTATAAGAGAGCACTTCTCTTTGAAGAAGTTGCTTTTACTGATCGTGGCCATGAGTTTTCTTCTTTTATTAAATACCCTGCTTAGATGAGGATTCCACCAGTGGGATTTGTTTTTAGTGTTTGTTTTGGGTTTAGTTTTGGTAGTTATGGCAGCCTCTATACAGCTAGTCACATGTTTGTATAGTAACTCTGTGAATAATTCTGCATAGGTAGCTGTGGTCTCGGGGTTGGGGGAGCTTTGAATTTTGACAAACTGTCAGTTAATAGAATGTATTTTGCTTTTGTATAGTTCCTAACTGTTACTCATTTAACTGGATTTTCTCGGTCGAATGAGACACCTTTGTGATGTGACCTCACTAGTGAGGACTTGACATAGGTGGAGCAATGCTCTTTCATGTTGGTGAGTACCAGCTCCAGTATCTTTGATCATCTAATTGTAAAAGGCACTATCTGTTCCAGGGTGTTTGTGTTAATACAGTCCAGTATGTGCTGTTCTTGATCTAACGGTGTGCAAGGCACTGTAGCTTTGTACGTCTGGAGTACTTTCTATGGCTTTAAACCAAGTCTCAGTCACTAGACAGATGTCTACATTCCACTGAGTGAGGAGGGCTTGAAGGGTGTGGAGTTTTTTTTTGTTTTGGCTCCTTGCATTAAGCAGTAACACCTTAAGGTTGCTTTTAGACTTTTTCACTATTTTGGCACCTTTGTCTTTTTGGAATTGCCTAAAAACGTAAGGTGGCAGATAAAGTTTTAGCCAGTATCTGAAAACCTACGGGGAACAGATGCAACCCATCTTTGCCAAAGCAATCTGGCTTTTTGACCACATACTTCCATGCTGTCAGATATTGGATCCCACTGGAGTAACACCAGCAACTAAGCCAATTATTAGAATCAATCATTTCATGGTCATATTTTGGCCATCAACCTTGGTGAATGTAGAATGCTGCTCAATGCAAGGCTCATAACTATCTGTGATACATATTCCAAGAGATCCATTTCATATAGTCCAGTGAGGAATGTCTCAGGTCATTTACACCCACAGCAACTATGATAGAATCATATTGATACTTGGGGTGCAGTCATTTGAGTGCATGTGTGACATTGCGGATCCTGACTCCAGATGGACAACTAACCATTTTCTTCTCCTTGCCCAGGCTGGTGAGTAGGGTATCTGTGTGCCACACAATGGACTCCCAAATGACAAGGGTATTGTGTAAAATGTATGCTTGTCTTATGGCCTTTGCACCTGGGAGAGCATTAAGTGGATGCTTATGTGAAATGTTTGGTATTGCTTTTGGTGTGTGCCTTAGTGATTGCTGAAGAGCAGTGCTACTATTAGGTGACTTTAGTGGTCCTAGTGGTGTTTATAAGATTAAGGACTGGGTTTAAACAGGAATCTCGTTGGTTAGTTTCTTGGCTTCAGGAGTCTCCTAGGTTAGTTTCTGGGCATAAGGGCAGGATGTTATATAATGCTAGGGATAGGTGCTATTCAATGTACATGCTAACTGCTCTAAGTTTATTTCTACACAATGCCACAGTGTTTAACAAATTTTAGATCGAATCCTAACTTTATAGGTAAATTTTAGTGTTTAGGCATTTGCTACTATATGGGACACTGCTAACTTTTGTGGCCCAGTGGGCAGCTCTGTACAGAGAAGAAAAAGCTTGAAAGCTGTTTACTATACTCTCTAGCCAAAAACTGACCACACCAGGTAAACACCTTCTGACACAAAGATGTCTGATTGTGCAATTTCTTTATTTGTAAGTACAGCAAAATCAGTTCTCAAGTACAGATTAAGCAATCAACAACCACCAAGCCGCTAAGTCCCTGGAAATTTTCCTTCTACACAGAAATTTGGAGGCACACAGACTAGAAAAGCCACCAAACAGAGAAATCTCTATTGTTGTCATAAAATTAAATAAATTCTTTAGAAACGCACAAAAACAGTAGTGAGCACTGCATAAAACAAGTTCAGGAGCAGTTAACCAATGAAATATTCTTATCTTAGCTTGGATGGCTCTGGATGTAGTTGAAAGACTGGAAAAAGTGTTGCAGAGTTCTCTGTAAGTGAACAAAGAGCCTGGTAACTTGCATGGTTGATTGTAGAGGAAAAAGCTTGTAAACTGACTCCTATGCTCTCTAGCCAACGAACAACCATGCTTTGAGCTTCCCCCAGTGCTTCTCAACTTAACAAGCCCAGGTCAATACCTTCTACCACAAGTAACTTGAGTATAGGATTTAAGCACTGGGCTAGGACTTTTTCACTTGTGAGTAAAAAATCAATGGAAAAATATCACTGTAACTGTGCCACGTGTATCTTAGGCCTTATGCCTCAATCTAACGTAATAGCCATTAGTGTTTCTATGTTAGGAAAGTGGATGTAATGTATAGACAATGTAATGTATAGACAATATAATATATAGACAGTGAAATGTATAGACAATGTATGTAGTTTAGTAGGGCTGGAACTCTATTCTATCACTTAGTAGTGCCCTGTGCAATTCACAAACCTCATTGTATCAGTCCATATGTGTGTACTCAGCTTTGTGCCTGGATGACTCCAGGTATAGAACAGATATACAAATCAGGTGTCCAAACTCTCTTCCATTAAAAATAAATGTAAATCACAGAGTAGAGCAAGCATGTGGAGTGAAGCACCTGTCAGTGCCATGTGGTGTAAAGCAACACAGTGGTACAACATACCTGAATGATTACCTATCACTGTGACATTAGATGCTTTACATTACTGAGAACCCATATGGATTTCCTAATTTTTTTTGGATGCAACAGAGACCTGCTCTGCTGTTATGGAAAAAAATGCATAAACCTTTCCAAGTGTGAAACTGCTACAACATCAAAGCAGGAAAACCAGAGTGTGTACCACCATCTTCTTGCCATTATTAAACTGTATACAATGGAGCAGGTATGCTGACAATGTGGGCATTGGTCCATAATAAGTGTTATTAAACATACAACATGGCATATTAAACATTATACATATCACTGCAAATGTTAACTGCATAACTCACTGTGACCATAGTAATGTGTACTTGATAAATAACCCATATTATGCATATGCAAAATGAGAAATAATATGGATTATCTATCACACATCCTATCAGTAGACTCCCTACCTAATCACGCAAGTAATGTACTCTCCAGTAATACCTGTTGCCTTCTCCTGTCAAAAAACTTAGGATGTATAGCAGATTCACTATTATCATTTATTATAGTGGTGTGAACACTTACAAACAGCAGGTACAAAGAAAGATACATTGTGCAGTGGACAAGATGACACTTAACTGTGTTTTAAAATGGATGACACATTTATTCTGGTGCATTTTTCATTAAGATTACATACTGGAAACCATACATAATTCTAAAACATGAATAGTTTAACATATTATGGCTATAAAGGAAAAATGCTTAAAAATAATCATGAAATACATCCTGCAGGAGGAAACCACAGTAGAGATTTGAGTCCTTTAACCACATTTGTCACAGAATAAGAGACACCTAATTCAGCTTCATTGAAGTTAAAAATGTGGTGCACAGTCCCAGCCTGCTACCACTAAGGCCAATGTTTATGCTGTGTAACTCTACGGTAAATTAGGTTTATGAATTATGTTACAGTTCTGATTATGTACATGTTTCAGTGCATATATCATGCAGATCCCTACTGAAATGTCAGCCGCAAAATGCCGAGTGACAACAAGCCGAAAAAAAAAATGACAGAAAACACAAAAGTGCAAATCTCAAAAATTGGTCTTTTCCTTAAAACTTATTTTTGTGTGCGTGTGTGGGAGGGGGTCCACCCTGCCACATCTCCTAAACATATATATATATATATATATATATATATATATATATATATATATATATATATATATATACCGACTCTTAAATGGCCATACCTTGGAGAAAAGGGAATATTCTCAGAATTGGCATCTTCTACTTTGTATATGTAAGTCTGTTCTTTCGACAGTTCAGTCTCTATATTTTGAACTCTATCTAGTGCGTGGGACCCAGCACTTCAAATGGTTACCTGATCATGCACAATGTTTATGGATATGATGCAGAGCATATGTCTGGATACAGGAAACAGAGCAGTATGCTTGCTTTTCACTGGTTTTCTTTGCCCCATTTTCATTCCTATTATTATTGTCACAAAGCATCATGGAAAAATGGTCATTGAACAGTGAACCCTGCATTCTACAGAATGCTACTGATGTTTATATTTTCAATTTCATTTTAGATGTCGATGAATGCAGTGCAAATAATACGTGTCCTAATGCAAAATGTCACAATACCTTTGGAAGTTATCATTGCGTATGCATACCTGGATTTAAGAGTCCTTCAGGAGCAATTAATTTCACTGGTCCACTTGAGAGGTGTGAAGGTAGGTATATATTTCTTTTCATTCTGAGAACAGTACCAAGGTAATTAGCCATGGATGTAATGTTGGCACTTCTTAAGACACTTAAATTGGCTACTTAAGAAGCTGTTATGACCATTTGCAATAAAATCAACAGCTGGGTAACTATTCAATTAGATGTGATCCATTTTGCGCTGCATACAAGCCCAGAGGATGCATGGATGAAATGGTAGGAATCATAAGTGTTATGATCAAAAGTAAAACTGTATAATGTAATCAGTGCTTGCACCATTGTTTAGCCATTAACTCAAAGGATTGCCAGAAATGGAACTTTCTAGTTGTACAGTAGAAGAGTTACAAATGTGAGAGTCCCTCACCCCAAATAGTACAGTGCCAAATATCACTGAATAATACATCTAGTACATATTATTTGGTAATTAAATGTCTGCATAATAGCTTAATAAATTACACATAGTATGCTTTAGCCAAAAAGCATAAAAATTGCCAACTGGTATCATTGTCAAATCATTATCCTTCCACAGTCTGTATCATTAGAAGTGGCTCTTGCACTTAGATTTCAGTTTACTTCAGACCTTTGGGTATATGGTCCCTTATTTATTTATTTATATTTCATTACCAAAGTAGTGCACTGATCAATATTGACCAATTTCAGGCCAGCACAGGTGAAATACAAAGCATTTGACAACAAATAAATACAGAAAGGTAAACAAAATTTACCACAAGGTTAGTACAATCTGGAGTCTAAAACCTGGGCCAGTAAGATCATATCTCATAAAATCATAGTCACAAGCTTTTGAGATTGCTTCCATGAACCTGGGTCAATCTTAAGCATCTTGGTGATGAAGCATTGCTATGCTTCAAGTAAATTAATCTAGCTATAACCAATTTCTGTAGTACACATCTCACATTTATGGCTTCCATCTATATGTATATGTATTTAGATTGCACGCTCAAAAGCCCAAATACTCAAACATTATTTTTGTGAGAAGTAAATAAAAACTAAAATCCTGAACTGCACATTTTTCTCAGGGTAAATAAACACTTGCCCAAAACTTTACAAAAACACATCGTAGTATCTGAAGTCCACTTAGGTGGGTGGGGGGGTTATTCCCCCACACCCCCCAACTGTATATACCAACTCCAAGATCGCACTACAGTAGGGAAAAGGGCATAGTTCCTCAAAGGGGCAATTGTTACTTGCCCTGTGCAAAACTCTGCAGTTTGGGATTTCAGTTTTCTTTATTTTCGTCTCACAAAACAAAAATTTTAATTATTTTTGTAAAGTAATATTAAATCCAAACCACATTTCAAAAGTAAAATAACACTTCCCAAATTTAAAAATTATATTTTTTAAATTATTTTGTTGTTTTTTTAAAAAAATTATAAAAATTTTTAAAATTTTAATAATAGAAAAATAGTTCAAAGAAATTTTGGGTTCCCTGTTAAAAAACCCGGAAACCCCCAAAAAATTTGGTCCAAAAACATGAAACCAATGAAAATTTGTTTAAATTATATTTGACCCTTTTATACCCAAATAATTCAATATTTATTACCTTGGGGTTATTTATATAATATAATATATGTAAGTTTATTTATTTAATATTTTTTAATTATTATTATTATTTATTTTTTTTGGGGTATAGTCCTTAACAAGGTGAATAGTTAGGGATTAGGGAGGGGGAAAGGAAGTGAACCTGAAAATGAACTTTTTAGGGAAAAGGGGGTTTTGAATTTTAAAAAGTAAATTTTTTTTTTTTGGGTAGGTTTAGGGGGCGGGGGGGTTTGGGCCCCTAGGTATTCACATTTTAATTTTACTTGGGTTTTGGGTTTTTTGAGTTTTAAATTGTTTAGTTTTATTATGTGGGTTTTGCTTATAATTCCCCAAAATTAAAATTAGGGGGGTGAAAAAAATTTAAGGGCCCAAAATTAGTAAAAAATTGTAAGTTAAAAAATAAAAAATAGTGGAAGTGATTTTTTTGAAAAATATTGAAAATAGAAGTTTTTGGAATGGCAAAAAAAGTATTTTTATTTAAAACTAAAAAAATAAATTGTCCAAAAAGTCAAATTTTCTTTTTATAGTGAGGTGGGGAGTTAATATAAACCCATATTAAAATTAAAAAATGTTGAATTTAAAAGCCCCCTTTTGGTATTAAATAAAAAAAATTCCAAAAAATTTTATATGTAGAAAGGGAGATTGATAAATTATTTTAAAACAAAAATATAAATTAAATTAAAAAAAAAAAAAAAAATTAAATATTATTATTATAAATTTTAAAATAAATTCTTCAAAAAAGCAATAAGAAGATTTGAGTTTTTTTTCTTTTTTATTGATTAACTTTTGTTTTTGACCAAAATTGGTTATGCACAATTAAGAAGATTTATACCTTTTACAAAAACCGCCCTTCTAAGATACTTTTTTTTCCAAATTAAAAAACAAAATTTATAATAAATATTTTTTAAATTTTAATATTATTATACTGCCAAATACGTGAAGAAAAGGATGTTAAAATTTTCCCTTTTGGGCTACCACTTCCTAATAAAAACAGAAATGAAAGCTGCTTTATTTACTTGAGTTAGACTGTTTACTTCTCTAAATTTAAAAAAAAAAATCCCAGTAAATTTTTATTTTTGTTTTTTTTTTTTTTAAAATACACTGAATAATAACCCCCCCCCAAATTTTGGGTAATATTCATTTACTCCATAAAACCCCCGGGAGGTAGAGATCCCATTATTGGTTTTTAACAAAAGGGGGAAATTTGATTGAATAAAATTATTCATATATATAAAAAGAACCCCCCCCTTTCTTCAAAAGATGTAAGAATTTTTTGGGGCCGGGGGTGCATTATAAATTATTTAGAATTTTTTTTTTTTTTGTTTGTTTTGGAATTTTACAAAAATTTTTTTTTATTTCAACTTGAAGGCAAAAAAAAAAAAAGTTAAAAAATTTCCTTTTTTTTTAAAAAATGGCATGCCAGGGGGGTATTTAAAAAAATAAACATTTTAAAAATTCCAAATATCAACAATTACCTTATTACTTTTTTTTCCCACTAGGGCGAACTCCCTTTTCAGGGGGTGGAATTGTGTTTTTTGGTTGGATGTGGTACTTAAAAGCATAATTAATAAAAAAACTTGATTGGGGAACCCTTTAGACCAATCATGGGTTAAATTTTATAACTCAGCGGTGAAAAAATTTTTTTTTTTTTTTTTGGGGGTTTGGGGTTTATTTGGTTCTACCTTCTGACCCAAGGGCTCCTTTTTTGGGGTTTAAAAGTTCATTTAAAAAATTCCTAAGTTCCACATTTGACTTGCAACACAGATTTTTTTTAAGGGAAATCCAGGAAAATGAAATGTCAATTAATTCTTTAAAATTTTTTTGAAAAAAAAACCCGCATTTGTAAATTTGGTTTGTTGTTGTTGTGTTGTGTTTTCCCTTTTTTTCCCATTTTTTCCAATTAGGGGGCTTTTTCCTCTTTTTGGGTAAGGTTGGGGCTATTTTTGGTTTTTTTGGGTTTGTAATTAAAATTTGGAATTAAGGGAAACAGTAAAAAATTTTATTTATTTTAAAATTTTTCTCTTTTTTTTACCAGAATGGAACAATATGTCTGGTGAATTGGGGGGACATTAGGGGGGTTAAATTTTGCTTTTTCAAAATAAAAGGAAAAAAATTTGTCCTATTTTGGGAAATTTTATTACTATTTGGTGGTTTGGGTTGGGTAATAAAATGGTGTGTTATTTGGGGGAAGCAATTTTCTTTTTGTCTTCTAAAACCCTAGTCTTTTATTTTCATTTTTAACTTTATGGAAAAAGCTGTAATTGTTCCCCCCATCTTTTGGATATAGAAACATGTGAAACATTACCCCATATTATTTGCAAAATGATACCCCCACAAAATGGTTAAGCAATATAAATTTTTGTTTCAAAATTTTCCAAATGAAAATTTGTTGTATGAAAAGTTCTGGTCCAAACAGGGTTTTCCCTACTTAGGCTTTTTGGTAAGCCCCCAAAAAGTTTACAAAAAGGCCTTTGGATTAAAAAGATAAAACCTATGCCTTTAAAGGGGTATTTGCAAAATTTTCTTGGCTCCACTAAAAAAAATTAAGGTTTCAATTTAAGCTGTTCTAGGTTTTTTACAACCCTTTATGTGAAATTTTTCCATTTTCTTAATTTAACTGGTTTGTCTACATGCTTTGCCAAAAGGCGGGAATTACCTAGTTTTTAGTAAAACTTTTGCCCCCATTGTTTTGAACAATACTAAAGGGTTTATTTGGGGGCATTATTTGTGTTTTTTGGGGGGGGTTTGTGGGTTTGGGGGGTTACCCTCCAAATTTAAAAACTTTTTAAAAATTTTATTTAAAAATTTTTAATTTTAAATTTAAAACCCGATTTAAAGGGCCTCCTTGGAGAAAAGGGAATATTTAAAATTGGCACTTTTTTGTATTTAATCTTTTTTCACTTAGCTTTTTTTTTAATTTATTATTGGGGCATTAAAAGGGTTATGATATGTGTTTTGGTTGTGGGTTTCGGGAACAAAAAAATATTTTTTTATTTTTTTTATTTTATTTTATTATTAGCCCAAAAGCATCTGGAAAAAGGATTCGGGAAGCATTCTACTGTATGATTTTCTTTCAATTTCTTTTTAAATGTCATAATGCGGCAAATAAATGTTCCTAATAAAAATGCACAATTTTGGGAAATTATTTTGCGAGCATACCTGGTTTTAAGACCCGGGAGCTTTTTCACTGGTTTTGGGGGTTAATTATTATTTTTTTCACAGAACAGAAAGGTAATTACCAGGTGAAGGGGCATTTTTAAGACACAAAATTTATTTAAAAACTTTATGCCATTTGAAATAAAATAAACGGGTCTATTCAAAATGTACCATTTTGGGTAAAACCCCAAGGGATCTGGATAAATTAGGAAATAATTTATGAAAAAAATAAAAGTTAAGTAATATCTTCCCTTTTTTAGCCAAAACCAAAAGGATTCCCAAAAAAAGGGAATTTTATTTAAAGAAATTAAAATTGGGCCCCCTAAAATGTAATCCCAAAATTCATAAAATACACTGTACTATTATTTGGTTTTAAATTCTGCATAAAGCAAAAAAAAATTTAATTTTTAGAAAAAGAAAAAAATTTTTAACGGGTATTTTGTAAATTTTTTCCTTCCACATTTACATTAAAGGGTTTGCATTGATTTCAGTTTACTTAGATTTTATTGGTCCCAAAATTTTTTTTTATACATTCCAAATATCACTGATAATATTGCCCAATTTGGAAATTTAAAATAAAGCTTTAAAAAATAAACAAAGAAGGAAAAACAAAAACCAAATTGCAACTGGATCTAAAACCTCCTAAGTCTTTCATAAAATTTCACAAGTTTTAGTTTTTCCCAAAACCTGGGTAATTTCTTTTATAAATTCATCCAAGTAAATTAATCATATAACCAATTTCGGAACACATTAATTTTAGGCTTACAAAAATTTTAAAAAGGAAAAACCCAAATCCCAAAAATTTTTTTTTTGGGGAAAATTTAAAAAAAAAAACCCGAAGACTTTTTTCTCAAAATAAACACCCCCAAAATTTCAAAAACCCTTTTAATCTAAGCCACTTGGTGGGGGGGGGGTTACCCCCAAAAATTAATTACCAACCCAAAATCGATACATAAAAAATGTTCCTCAAAGGGGAATTGTTATTCCCCTTTCAAAACCCATTTATTTATTTTTTTATTTTTTACAAAATCTGAAAACATTTGGTAATCTTTTGCCACTTAAACCCATGTATATTAAAACCCACAAAATTGTTTAAAAAAATCCACACCAATATATAAAAATTTTTAAATATAATAAAAAAAGATATTTAAAAAATTTTAAAATTTTTTAAAATTTAATTTGTTTTGTTTTAAATCATTTGATATATGGCCTTTAAACTAAATGACAGAAAAACACACACATATTATGAAATGAAAAACAACATCCTGAATAAAATTTAAATTTAATGTATAGTTGATTTTATATAATAATTAAATATTTTTGATTAGGGTTAGGGTGGGGGTTAAAGGTAATGTACTGTAAAACGTAACTTTTTTTGGGGGTTTGAAGGGGGTTTTTTAAGTGAAGGGGATTAATTTTGGGGAATTTAAAAGTAATGTAAATAGTTACCCTTGGGTTGGGGTGGGGGAAGGTAAGTGTCCCAAAAAAGTAATTTATTTGGGGTTTAAAAAGTGGGTTTTTGTTAAGTGTTTTAAGTATTATTTATTTTGTTTGGGTGGAGTATTTGGGGGAGTGGGGTTGGAATATTTTGTTTTGTTTTGCCTTGGGTTTTTAGTGTTTTTTTCCCCAAAGGGGGGCCCCCTTTGGTAAGTGTTTTTCATTTAAAATATGACCCTTTTTAAAAATTTAAATAGGTTTTTTAAAATAAATTTAAGGAAAATTATGTTTAAAATTTGAGTTTTCCCAAAAAACCAAAAAATAAATTGGAATAGATTTATGTTGATCCCCAAATGTGTTTAAAAAAAGAGAAAAGTTAAAAGTATTTTTTACATAAATAAAATAAATTGGAAAATAAATTAAGCTTTTTTATAGTGGGGTAATTGAAATAGAAAACCCCATAAAAAATTGTAAAAGTATGAAATTGGAAAAGACCCACTATTGAAATAAAAAAAAAGAAAAATTTAAGGTATTTAAATAACCCTCCCCCATAAATTTAAAAAAAAAAATAAAAACTTTAAAATTTAACAAAAAAAAAAATTTAATATAAAATATTAAATTATAAATTTTTTTGCAAGAAATGCAATAAATTTTTGATTTTTCACGGTTTTTTGACTTATTGAAATTTTTTAATTGTTTTTTCTTTAACAATAACATTTACAAATATATAAATATAATTTAAATATTTTTTTTGGGTTTAAAATTAAAAAGAAATGTGGCTTTTCATCGTCCCCATTTTACTTCCCAAATGATTCGGGGATGGTCCCATTTATTACTTGAAGAAAAGGGATGTTAAAATTACTCCTTTCCCCCAAAACAGCTGATCCCAATGAAAAAGAAATGGTGTTTCATTAAATAAAATGTAGTTTAAATACCCCAAGTTTAAAAATTTAAAAGTTCGTATTTTTAAATTTTTAAGTTTTTCTTTTTTTTTAAAAAAAGGATATCAATAACCCCCCGGGTTTGGTAAAGCTTTTACTCAATAAAAAACCAGAGGGAGGTGATTTAGTATATTTTTGTTTTAAAATGAAAAAATTAAAATTTGATTGAAAAAAATTTCTTCATATATATAAAAGCCCCCCCCTTTTAAAATAGAACTGATATGCTTTTCCGGGGTGTAATGCCCCCCTCCAAATGAAGTTTTTGTTTTTGTTTGTGTTTTTTGTTTTCATTTGACAAAAAGTCAATTTTTTTTTTTCAATTAATTTTTTAAAAACAAAAAAATTTAAAAAAATTTCCATTTTTTTAAAAACTGGTTACTATCGGTGGGCAAAAAAATGCAACTTTTCAAATTTCCAAATGTAAAAGGAATTTGTTTTTGGGTTTTTTTCCATTTTAAAACCCTTTTATTGGGGGGAAATTAGTGTTCCCCCCAGGTTAAATTCTTGTAAAAGCGCCTAAATTAAAGTGAAAAAAATCCCAATTATTATTTCCAAGTAACAGGGGATTATTTTTTATGGAATCTTTTTGGGAGAAAGGGGGTTTTTGGTGGTGGGTTTTTTTGGGTTTTTTTTTGGGTTGATCCCCCAAGTGCCCTATTAAAACACCTATTTTTTTAAAAGTTATGCCAAAAATTCCTGGTTCCACATTTAAAGCCTTGACAATTGATTGGAATTTTTAAGGAAATTGGTTGTGTTTTTTTTTTTTTTTTGGTAAAACCCAATTGAAACCATCCAGGCCCTTCCTATTGTTTTAAAGTTAAAGGGTTTCCAATTTTCCCATTTTTTCCCAAATTTTGGGGGGGCTTTTTCCCTTTTTGGGAAATAAGGGTTGAACAGGGTTTTGGGGGTTGTTTTTTTTTTTTGGGGGGGTTTTTGTAAATCAGGGGCCCAGTAAAATTTTATTGGGCATTAAAAATTCATTGCTTTTTTCCATGATATCTTTTGAAGTTGGACATTTGTGGGGTTTGTTTTTTTTGGGGGAAAAAAAAAATTTTTTTTAAAAAAAATTTTACGGGTTTTTAAAAATTTTTGGGCTTGATTAATATGATATTGGCTGTTTTTTTTCCCAAACCTATTTTTTTAAAATTTTTTTAAATTTTAGGTAAAAGCATTAATAATTTTCCTAATTGGTATTATAAAACCCAAAAACCCCTTAGGGGAAATTTTGCTAAGATGGTATGTGGTTTGTTTCATAGGGGCCTTTTGTTTCTGAAAAAAATGTCTTATTTTACTGAAAGTTATGAAAAGTCCAAAAGGGTACTACACTTTTTTGATTGGGATTCCCTGAATGTACCCAAAAAGATTTTTAAAAAACCTTTGGCTTCAAAAGAAACCAAAACCCATATTTTTAAGGGGGCTTTGTTAGTATTCCATAAAAATGTGGTATTGCAAGTTAAATCCAAGTTGGTAGCCGCCCTTTTTCTAATGGCTTGATTTTAATTTTTTATTTTCAGGGGCATGGTTTTCAATGTTTACGAAAACAATATTCCTAGTTTTTTGATTTTTTAATTCTTTGATCCCATTTATTTTTGAATTCAAAAAAAAGGGGTTTTAAATTGGTGGGCTTTGGTTTGTTTGGGGGTTGTTTTTTCCATCCCAATTTAATTAATTTATAATTTAAAAATTTTAAAAATATTTAAAAAGGGTATTTAAAAAATTTTCAAATTGGCTTTTTTTTTATTTTAATTTGTTTTTGCAGTTGTTCATATTTTGTTTTGTGGGGGGACCCGCTTTTCAAATTTATATATAAATTTTATATATATAAATATTTATACAAAAAGGCATATTTGAGGTTTTTTTTGTTTTTCATTCCTATTTTATTGTAAAAGCTCTAAAAATGGTCTTAAATGAACCCTTTTCAAAGTGACAGTTTAATTTTCTTTCTTTTTAATGTATGAATGATGCAAAAATAGTTTAAGAAAAGAAAATATTTGGGGTTTTTTTTCTCCATTTAAACCCTTTAAAATTAAATTTCACGGCCCATTGAAGGTTAAAAGGGGGTTAAATTTTTTTTCATTCTAAAAAGTCCCGGGTAATTCCATATTAATTTTGGATTTTAAGCATTAAAGGGTTTAAGAATTTTATACCTTTGAATAAAATCAAACGGGGTAAATTCTTAAGGACCATTTTTTGTAAAACCCGGGGAGGGGTAAAAGGTAGGAATAAAATTTTATCAAAAGTAAAAGTATAATGAATATGTTGCCCCTTTTTAGCCATTAATGGTTTAAAAAGGGAAACTTTCTATTTACAGTGAAATTAAAAATGTGGACCCCTCCCCCAAATAAAGGGCCAAAATCATGAATAAAATTAGACATATTTTTGGGTAATTAAACTGATAATGAAAAAAAATTCACAATTGTTTAGCCAAAAACTAAAATTCCAATGGACTTTAAAAATTTACCTAAGGGTAATTAAAAGTCTCCATTATTTTTCATTTACTTAATTTTGGGGGTAATTTTATTTTTTTTTTAATTTCTTCCAAATGGGCCTATAAATTACCAATTTCTAGCCAAAAAAAAATTTTGCAACTAAATAAAAATCAAAATTTCCAAAAGGTTATAAAGGGGTCTCCCGGGGCCAAAAAATCAACTTAAAATATGCCCAAAATTTTAATTCTTCCAGAACCGGGGTCAATTTAACATTTGGTGATGAACAGCTTGCCAAAAAATTTAAAGTAAACCCAATTTTTAACCCCCTTTAGGTTCCATCTTTTTAAAAATTTTTTTTAGTTTTCCAAAAAAAAATATCAAACTTTTTTTTTTAGAATTAAAAAAAACTAAAACCCTGAATGACTTTTTTCTGGGGGTAAAAAAAATTAAAAAATTTTAAAAAAAACCTGTAGTACAATCCATTAGGGGGGTTTATTAATTTTTTAACCCAAATCAACAAAGGGGGAAAAAGGGGATACCTAAAGGGGAATTGACTTCCCTGGAAAATTCCATTGGGGAAAAATTTTTTTAAAAAAAAAATTTAAATTTTATGGGTTTTCCACCTTAAAACCCCTTAATTTAAAACACACTACATAGAAAGCAAATCCAACAAAAATTTTTTTAAAATTTAATTTTTTATTTTTTATTTTCTTAAAATTTAAACTAGATTGGGCTGACACTTTTAGTAAACCATGAAAACACAACATCCTAATGCAAAATTAAATTTAATTCATATTATTTTATATAATAATTAAATAGTTAGGGATTAAAGGTTAGGGGGGGGTTAAGGTAATGAAACTAGTTTTTTAATTTTTGATTTAAAGGGGGTTTTGAATGATTGGGGGAATTTATTTTGGGGGGTATATTTTTTTAAAAAATTTCGGAGGGGGGTTTAGGGTTGGTTAAGGAAAGTCCCTTTAAAAATTAGTTTTTTATTTGGGGTTAAAAGGGGGGTTTTGTTAAGGTTGAAGGTTTTTATTTTTTTGGGAAAAGGGGGGTTTGGGGTTGGCCTTAACGAATTTTGAATTTCGACTTGGGTTTTTTGGGAAAGTGCTATTTTGTATTAAGTAAGTAATTTTTGGTTAAAATTAGTTTTAATTATTAAATTATTATTTTTTTATTATTTTTTTAAAAATTAATTTTTTAAAAATAAATTTAAGGCCCCTTTAGTGTAAAATTGTTAGTTCCCCAAAATCAAAAAAAGTGGAAGTTGATTTATAAATAGACCCAAAATAAATAATTATAATAAAAAAAAATAAAATATTTATTATTATAAATGAAAATAAAATTTAAAAAAAAAAGAAACATTATAGAATTTATAGTAAATTTAATAGTAAAATTTTAAAAATTGATAAAATGATGCAAACAAAGAATTTGTTTTAAACCAAGAAAATTCACAAAAGAATTTATACTTATTTGAAATAGACCTCCGCCCCAAAATTTTAACATTAAAAAAAAAATAAAAAAAAATTAAAAAAAAAAAAAAAAAAATTTATAAATTTTTAAAATTCAGCAAGAAATGCAATAAAAAATTTTTGAGTTTTTTTGGCTTTTTGATTTGACTTAAATTTTTATACTTAAAATTTTAACTTTTTTACAAAAATTTATATTTTAATATATAAATCCCCCAATGTCAAAAATTTTTTGTGGGTTTAAAAAAAATCACTTGGCTTTTACTGACCCCATTTTCTTCTAAGATTGGTTATGGGCTCCCTTTATTACTTGAAGATACATGTTAAAATTACTCCTTTCCCCCAAAACAGCTAAAAACCTGCTAAAAACTGGTGTTTCATTAAGTACTTGCAATTAACTTTAATATTCCTTTAATGTAAAAAATTAAAAAGTTGGGGTTTTTATTATTTAAGTCCCTTTTTTTTAAAATAACTGAAATTGGCTTCCACCCCGGGTTTTGGAAATTTGTTTTTAAACAAAAAAAGACCCTGAATTTTTTAGTCCCTTTTATTGTGATTCAATCAAAAGTGTGGAAATTTTTATTGTAAATAAAATTATTACCCTTATAAAAAATGCCCCCATTCATTAAAACAGAATGTATATTGTTACTACTGAAAAGGGGCCACCCCAAATGTATTTAGAATTTTTTTTTTTTTTGGGGGGGGTTTTTTTTTGGCATTTGTTTTAAAAATTATTTTTTTTTTTAGGAGATTTTTTTTCAAAAAATAAAATTAAAAAATTTATTTTTTTCCCCTTTAAGCTACGGGCATTTCAAAATAATAAATTTTTTTTTGTGGAAATTTCCTTAATGGATTTTAATTTCGGGGGCAAAAGTTTTCATTAATTAAACCCCTTTTTCCCCCTTGGGTTAAGCCGGTATGGGCCAAAAAGCCCCTAAATTCAATAAAGAAATTCCATTTTTTAATGTTCCAGCCATCTAGGGGGATTTAATTTTGAGGGAACTGCTCGTGGGGAAAGTTTTTTTTTTTGGGTTTGGGGGGTTTGGGGGGTTGTGGGGGTTTGGGTTTGGTGGGGGTTGGGGGTTCTCCCCCAAACCTCATTAGGGAACGTTTTTTGGGGCTTAAATTTTTAAAAATTTGGTTTTTGTTGTTTGTTGGTTTTTTTGTGTTGGGTTTAAAAAAAAATGTTTTTTTCAAAAAATTCTTCTTTAGAAAAAAACCGAAATTTTAACCCCCTTGGTTTTATTTAAAATTGTTTAAATTAAAGGTTTCCACTTTTTCCCTTTTTTCCAATTATGGGGGATTTTATTTTGGAAGGAAATTAACTATTTTTTTTTTTTGGGGTTGTTTGGGGTTTTGTTTTTTGGGTTTTTTTGGGGGTTTGTTGTTTTTGTGTGTTTGGGGAAAATTTGTCAATAAAACCTGGGCCCAAAAAAAATTTAATTACTTGGTTTTTTTTTGTTTTGTTTTGGTGGTTGTTGGAGCTTTGTCTATGTGGGGATATAATGTATTGTACTATGTGTCAGACAGTAACAAGCCGAAATAAATTACTGTGCCTAGTATTTGGATATTATTCATCTATTTGGTCACAGACAGATATCTGAGGTATGCAGAGTCAATAAAATGGCTGTAGATGGTGAGTGTGTGGGTGTGTATATGCATATGTGGTTCTGTTTGTCTCTCTGCAAACCTATGTCTTTTTACTTTTCACTGTTTAAGTCTTTATGGTTAAAAGCATGTCAATAATGTTAAACCTCACCATCTGGTCATGGATATCCAGAAGCCACATAGCTGAAACACTGTATGCCCTTATGGGATTATTTGCATACATGCCATAGGCCTCCACTAAAGTAGGCTTAATGTTCTACATAGTGAAGCCTTTTGTTTCTAAAGTATTACCAAATAGTCAAATTATGTTGTACTGCAAAGTTCATGAAAAGTCCAAAGCATGGTATGTCTACAGCTAGCTTGGATTGGCGTTATTGGCCTGAATGTACCCATAAAGATTTATCAAGTAGAAAGCCATTGGCATTCAAAAATGTATACCCGAAACACCATATGTCCTTAAGGGGTCATTTGCATATATTCTGTGGATCTCCACTACAGAAAATGTAAGGTATTGCAGAGTTAAGACTCCAAGTTGGCTGAGCCGTTCCGTGTTTACTGAACGGCTTGTATGTGTAACCTTTTTCCATTTTGCTTAGAGGTTACACTGGATTGTACTACATGCTTCTGACAGCAAAGAGCTGGAATATATCACTGCAGCTTTTTTATGTATTTATTAATTCATTTGATCCCACTTAGCTGTTTGAATTCAATACGTAAAGTGGTTATAATTGGTGGGCATGTATGTTAGTGCATATGTGTGTGTGTGTGTGTGTGTGTGTGTGTGTCTGTCCGTATATATTGTCATAGTAATGGGTTGTACTGTAAGTATCAGATAATGATGAGCTGATATACACCATTGTGTGGCTATAATTTATGCATTCATTCCTTCAGTCATAATCATACATCTGATTTGTACATAGCACAATATGTGTGTTGGGGGAGGGAGCTCTAATGGGCTAGACGGTATGCATCTGACAGTAACAAGCCAAAATATATTACTACAGCTATTACTTATGAATTTTTTTTTTTCATTTGATCACAATGAGTTCACATGTAGCAAATGCGTGTATTATAAGTGATGGCAGGCATTGTTATATGGAAATGCCATGGGCTTTTGGCTGGAATATAGACGTCTTGCCATAGAGCTAAATAAAACAAATTATACTCTATGGGGATCAATGATAACAGTTTTAGCTTTCCCTAAGAAAAGACCAAAACATTCCCAGACTGTTTTGCACAACAACTGTGCTCTGTTTGAGATTGTTTTGAGATTTCACTAGTCCAGTTAACCAGTAGCATAACTTAGTTTCATTTTGTTTTGATGTTTCACTAACAGTGTAAACCAGTGGCAAATGAAATTATGATTTGCATAGTTCTGAGACAGTTTTGCCAACCTCTGCCCATTATCAATTAAAAAAAAAGTTTTATAGTAAAAATACAAGGCATCAGAGAAGTGACATAAATTCAGACATAGCAGAATCACATTGAAGAAGGCTTGTACTCCCACCTGGTTCATGCCTCTGGCAGAGAACTAAGGCTCTTACAATGTGTGAAACTGGCACAGGGAAGATGTGAGTATGTCTTGTCTGCCCAAGAAAGCGATAGAAGCTCTTGTTGGCAGAAGTGGAGAGCATTCATGCACAGATGGAGGAGGCATGTGTACTGCCTGTGGTAATGCATATATTACCATCAGAAGAGAAGTTTAATTTATACAACAATAACAACAATATTCTCATAGATAGAATTCCAGAGAGATAAAAAAAAATAAATAAATACACATGGCTGGAATCTTGACCCAGTCAAATGGATATTGCCTAAAAGTTTCTGATGTCTTTCAAACATACAGGAATGAATAGGCTTGTGTAATTTTGCTGGTGGCTTGATAGTCAGATGGTGTTGGGGCAAAAATATAAAATTAAAACAAAAAAGAAAATTGCAAAGTTGGGTATATTATTGAAATGGTAGAGCACATGTTGAAGAAATGCAATGCTTCAGACGAAATAATTATGCATTTAGCAGTTTGTGATGATAGAAAAGCTTTGCTGCAAGCTGTAGCTCTGTTTCTTTTCTAATACTGATAAAAGGAAATATTACGTCAAAGCTCCTTGTATCTTACCCTTTGCTGGTTCCTGACGGCAGCATATAAGGAAAGGCAGCTGAGTAAGTGATAGAACTATGGCAGAAATGCAAATTACTTTTTCTTCTAAGGAAATTAAAAGGACTCAAATCATCAGGGTTTTCATTACACGTTATAGATTAAAACAAGTTGTTGTCTTTCGGCTTTTCCTGGTTAGGGGTTGCCACAGCGGAACTCCAGTCCACTAATGATTGGCAGTAGATTTTCACGAACGCTGAGGTGCCAGCTCGACGTTCAACCTTCAACGAAGGCACGCCCATTTACGCATGTCTGTCGAACATCCACCCAACCGCAGGGAGGACATGCAGACTCCACACAGAAGGCACTCCCCGCACTCCAGCCAAGAATCGAATGGTAGAACCTCTTGCTGTGAGACAACAACCCTACCGCTGCACCACCACGGAAGGACGTCATAGATTAAAACAAGTATGGTGAATAATCATCAAACTCAAGTTAATATGTACTACAGGGATTATATGAAGCTTGACAAGAGGAACTCATAACACCTACATGAAGATTCCAACTCAAGACTGTTTGCCAGAGAGTCAGTAAAGTAAACACAACTAATGGATGTAAGACACTGTGCGAAATATGCCCGTGAAGATGTCTACAGCAGATGTGAGATCTACAGATACACCTTCCACTACAGGATCTGTCAACAACTCACTCACTGTAGTTGTACCTTCTGCTTGTACAGTCTAAACTGCAGGAATCCTTAGCATCAACAGCCTTTTTCCCCATTTTATGACTGGAGTCTTGGTATTACATCAACACTGATCATCACTTATTACCAATGTTCTTACCACTGTGTGACTAGCCCTGCCACTATCACCAGTTTCACCAGCTCACTTACTGAAGTTCCATCTTCTGCTTATACAGCTTGAAGCTTCCAATACAGGCTCCATCACCACACCATTAATGAAGTTGTACATTCTACAATCACAGCATCAACTAAAATATCTCTCAGCAAATCACTTAGTAAAGTTACACCTTCTTCTTATACAGCTTCAAATGCTGGATATGTCAACGAATAATTTATTGAAATTGAACTTTCTATTTATAAAGCTTCAACTACAGGATGTATAAACAATTCACTTATTAAAGCTGCACCTTCTATTTAAATAACTTCAACTACAGGATTTATCAAAAACTCACTTACTAATGTGGCACCTTCTATGTCAGGTACAGCTGCTTAGAGTGTTGTGAAATCAGGAGACTATCTTCTATACCAGGATGAAAGAAGCATCAATACACCACTCAGATACTAACAAGATAAATAATAATTATAAAACAAATCATTATATGCAGCTAAATAATTATATGCAGCTAAATGCTATTTGAGTGTGATCTGTTATGGCATAGTTTCATAATTCATTATTTTAGAGTAATGTTAGTTTTACAAAAAACTTGTACAAAGTATGATGTGTGTGTGTTTGAGTGTGTGTGTGTGTGTGTTTTATGGTTTCACTATGTAATCCCGAAATATTGAAATCCTGAATTTCAGTATTTCAAAATTACATAGCCTAAACCTACAAATCCCAAACACCCCACAACCGCGAAATGCGAAATACCGACAGTACACTACACATACAGCACACACAAACACATGCACACAACTCCCCCCCCAACTCAAATATAAAATCCTACACTAAACATAAGCAGGGGGACAAGCCACCCTGCACCTCCCACACCAGCCTACTTATATATACTAACTCCGAGATCGTGCAATCAGACACACAAAGGTAACTCACACCCACACATTTTACACTCCCTCGCACACATACATCACAGTCACAACACACACTGACATACACTAAAGCCCCTAACCAACACACATACACATACATACATACCCAAACTAGCACTTTACCATTCACACACCACAACACCAGAAATGCTAAGTCCAAGATTGCACAATCAGACACACAAAACTAACTCATACCCACACATTTTACAGTCCCTCGCACACACACATCACAATAACAACAGACACTAACATACACTAAAGCCCCTAACCAACACACATACACACACATACATACCCAAACTAACACCTTACCATTCACACACCACAACACCAGAAGCGCTAATTCAAAATCTCCGTACTTCGGGATTTTGAATTTCACGCTTCTAGTGTTTTGGAATTTAAAGGCTTCACTATTATAATTTCAAAATACTGACATTCGAGATGTCAGTATTTCAAAATTATATAGGGAACCCATGTTTTATATATATATATATATATATATATATATATAGTACAGCATTGAAAATGTATGTTTCTTTTTTCTATAAGAAAAAGGGAGATGCCATATACAAGTAAAGACTTACAAGTAACGTGTATAGCTGAGTCATGTGACTTTAGGTTTTTCCACTTGCGATTAAAGCTTTAATGGAATAACATCACTGTATTTGTGTTTCACTTTGTCCGTTTGCCTCAGTCTGATGTGTTAATCATTAAAGCTTCATTTTAGGAAGACTGTTTCTTATTCATAAACAGCATGTGCAGTAAGTTGGGATGGTACAGCATAAAACCACATACCAAAGCCCTGTGCAATTCACAAAACGCCCATTTCATCACTTTACATGTGCGCTCTCACCTGAGTACCGGGATGAATTCATGTAGAGATGGTCCTCACAATATTCCCTAATTCACAAACATGTGACTCACTAAGTATATCAAGCATGTGAAGTGAAGCACCTGTCAGTACCAGGTGGTTTGAAGCAACATAGTAGTACAATTTATCTGAATGATTACCTGACATGGTGATATTAGAAAAGTTGCACAATGGAGATCCCACACAATGGTAGATTTTCTATTTTGCATTGTATGTAGAGACCTAATCTGCTGCCATGGCAAAAAATCAGAAAACATTGTGAGTCTCACGGTGCTATGATATATGTGCATAAAAAACTGATTGTGTGCCACCATTCCCCATATAGGTACTGAATAGTGTACAGCAAAGCAGGTACACTGATAATGTAAACAGTGGTACATTGTAAGGCTTCTACAAAACCAACACAAAATCTTAGAATCAGTTGCTCTCTCTTTGAACAATGAGTTCTCATGATTTCATTTTCATTACTGTTTCCGATTATGGTGAATGTAGCATCAATAATACATGCCCTAACAATGCAGAATGTCACAACACCAATGGAAGTTATTACTGCACATGCAAACGGGGATTTAAGAGTCTGTCAGGAGCAATTACATTCACTGGATCACAAGATAGATGTGAAGGTAGGTATAATTTAATATTTGATTCCAAGTGCTGTAACAGACATGTGCAGGTAGGTGTTTTAATAATTGATTTTCAGCATTATAAAAGGTTAATGAACGAAAAGTAACTTGTTATGTATGTGACTTTTTTACAGTGCTACAAACCAGGCCCACGAATTTAGCTTGTATTTTGCTGACCCATTCTATTGTGATCATCATGGAAGGAAAGGGTCTTGGAATAATGAGTTAACACTGTAATCTACAGAATATTTCTTATGATTTTATTTTCATTATTGTTTCAGATTATGATGAATGTAGTATCAATAATACATGCCCTAACAATGCAGAATGTCACAACACCATTGGAAGTTATTACTGCACATGTAAACCGGGATTTAAGAGTCTCTCAGGGGCAGTTACCTTCACTGGATCACAAGACAGATGTGAAGGTAGGTATAATTTAATATTTGATTCCATGTGCTATAACTGACAAAGAAAACATGCATGTAACATTAAATATGCATGTAATGTTTTATTTCATTCAGCTATTGACAAGCCAGCTCTGGTATTTCATATGCCCCTTAAAATTAGTTATTTGGGCAGCTATGAGGAAACTATGCACTTGTGTAAAGTTCATTTAGAAGTGGTCAGTATATTTTTAATTTGCCTAGTATACAGCCCTACAGGGTGTGCGGATGAAAAGGTAGGAGTTATAATAATCAAATTAAGGAGGAAATCAATAAAGCCTACACATTATTTTTCATGTAGGCATGACTCAGCATTGCTTACATGGGTGCAAACAATTTTAGATTCAGTAAGTGCCCCTTAGTGGCACTCATGCCCAAGTGAACATGGAAACTTCTGTAAAATGTAAATCACCTCATATGCAGGTGAATCTTATGTAAATGAGGCTGGTTGAGTGATCCAACAAGGAGAAAGGCATCTGTGCAGACCTCCTGTCAGTGTCCTTAGTGTAGCCATCAGGAGTCTATAAAGACAAAGGAGGGGGGTTAAAAGTGCAACTTATGGACATAAATCCCCTGAAACTGTTATAATAGATACTTGTACAAGTAAAACTATTATTGTGGATGTCAGAAAGAGGAAGGGAATAATTTAAATTAATATTTTTTAATAATCTTGGCATGTTTGCGCTGTGGCCCGTGGTGTACAAACATGCTTAACAGAAAAAAAAAAACATAGGAAAATAATAAGATTTGTTAATATGTGACAGAAATGTATTATAGGACCATGTCTTGCGTCCATACAATGGCGCATTGCTGTTGTTGCTAGGGTCATGCGGCTCTGAACAGTGTGGTTTCCAGGCTGTGAGTATGGATATGTGTGCAAATGAGGTGGATTTATTGAAGGGCAAAAAGTGGAAATTGTGTCCACATATCCATTGTGTGTAGGTTCTTAGACCATGTTGATGTTTGCACCAAATGGGGCTGACAGCAAGGGGGCATTTCATGTCACTTCTAGGCTCTTTTAAGCTTAGGTGGATGTGTTTGCATGGCTCGCCACATCACTGTGCATGGTCATGGGGAAAGACCAACCAGGGGACAGTGTTGACGTAGGCAGCCAGTCAGTAAAACTGGATGTATTCAGTTATAAATTTTAAACCTTGTATAAGCTATGCTGCATGGTGCAGTATGTAGGTTAATGGGTACATGTGGGCACAGTACCCAAGTGGCAGAGATAGAGTGTGAACTATGCTGAAAGGTATGCCGCATACCTTAACGGATTCATGCACAGCTCCACGTCATGTACTGAAATAATGCCATTAAGTGATTTTAATTGCATTGTAAGCACTTCTAATACATCATAGTTAGCCAATCACATGTTCTGCACCTACAGCACACCTCTATAAAGTATGCATACACCCTACATTCTGATTTTCCCCCAATACTCTGGACCAGTGGAGTAGAGACCTGAGATTTTAACTGTGAAAATGCTAGGGGCTGCTGCAGGTATGCTACATCTGTATGTGCTAGATGCTGAGGTCAATGCTGTTGCTGCTGACAATAGCTCTAGGCAGAGAAGGAGAAGAGTGTTCAGGCCCAGGGTAACCTCCCAGGTGTTACATGAGCTGGAGATTGTAGAGCACTACATGGTGGACAGGGACATATCACAAGAACTCACTGAGCTTTGCCAACTTCAACTCAGACCCAGAGCCAACAGAAGGGAACCCATGCCAGTGGAAACAAAGGTATGTGTAGCCCTTAGGATACTAGCTACAGGTACTTTCCAAAGACCAGCTATGGACATGATGGGCGTCTCACAGGCATCTGCATCCAGGATATTCCACCAGTCCCTGGATGCCATGCTACCACAGGTCAGTGAGCACATATCTTTCCCCATCATCCCTGAGGTGAAGGCCAGAAATATGCAACACTTCTACCATGTAGCACACTACCCTGAGGTACTGGGAGCCATAAATTGCACTCATGTACACATCAAGGGATCACCTAGTGAGGAGGGTAGAGTCAACGTCAACCACAAGAGTTATCACTTCATCAAGTGCCAAGTTGAGTGCAGTGCCAACGGGATTATTCTGAATGTGTGTGCTGGCAGCCCTGGCAGTTATCACAACTCCCATATCTGGCACACATCACAGCTGTACCAGATGTTTGCTAGGGAGGACATCCCACATGGCCATTTAGTGGGGATGCCAACTGTGCCCTAGAACCATGGATGATGACACCCATCACAAATGCACACGCACCCATGGAAGAACGCAATAATGAGTAACATGCAAAAGCTAGGAACATCATAGAGTGTGTGTTTGGTGTGCTGAAGTCACAGTTCCAGTGCCTAGATATATTTGGAGGAGCCCTGCAGTACTGTCCAGCCACATGTACACAGATGTTCACAGTATGTGTTATGCTACACAACATGAACCTGCGGAAACAGCTGTAGCAGGATCAGCAAAGGGTAGGGACACACAGACCCCATCAGTGCCTAGGTAACCACAGCCACAGTCACAGGAGGACTTGGAGGAGGAACCCCTTGCTCATGTGCAGACATAGGTATGCTCAGTATGCCCTGGTTTTGGATAAGAGACAATACATAGCACATTCACTGACAACCTAGGGGCCTAGGGATTGACACCTTACTCCTACTTATATATATGCCAGGCAACCCACACAACCTGTACTTATCCATGTATTGGCTGTGTACTGCTTGCATCAGACACAGTCAGCCCTGAACTACAGTTCTGTCAACTGCTGCATTTGGAAGGTAAGTCTTTAACCTACACAGGTACTTGTAAGAATTATTATGAGGTGGCATAGTATGTATGGATCTGATACATTTATGCATGTAAATATAGTGGGCTATTTGGACAGAAGTAACATCCACATGGGACTACAGATACCCATTCCGCTATCATGTGTCCCTTAATATTCACTAGACTTCATGCATGGAATATTCAGTACATCAGTCAGGGGGGATGTTACACAGTGGTGTCCCATGATAACTGGAGTACTATGTATCCCAGCAGAACTTGCTGTGTTGGTCCCCCACCCCCAGCACAGCAGTGTTCACTTGCAACTGCTCTAACAGTAACTCAGCAATGGTATATTAGCAATCCAGGCAGTCTCAGGGGAGTCACATAGAAGTTCCTCATGCATCCTATGTCTTACTTAATGCAGGACTAGCAACATACATATTTATGCTGTTGATTGTGTGATGAATGACCGGTCTCTGTCAGACATCTAGTGTGACTCAGTGGACTAGGGAAGTTAGCAGGGGGATGGTGTTGATGGTTCTAATCTAGAAGTATCCACTTCTTTTGGATGTGAGGTATTACTATATAGTGTTTTACAGACTGTCAGTCTTTGCGTGGTGTAATATTATTAACGCAAATAAATTACTTTAGGTGGACATCTCAGTTTTTACAAAAAACATCTGTTTTCCAATGTGAAAATCCAACGTATATTGGATGGGACTAGATTATTTGGATATTTCCCTTGTGAACATTGTAGTTTTTGTAGATATGTTCTTAAAACGAAGGAGTTTACAACTAAAAGTACTAAACGTATTTTTGAATTTCAGACATCTGCTAATTGTAGTAGTAATTGGGTAGTGTATTTGGCTGTTTGCCACTGCTCTGCATTTTATATTGGTCAAACGTCCAGATCTCTGAAATTGTGTATCTGGGAACATCTAAATAATATAAGGAATAAAGTCATTACCAATGCACTGTATAAACACACTCTTGTTCATAATATGGCCAATTTTTATTTTACTATTATTGATAAGATTAGTAGTCAATGATTTAATAAAATTAACTGGCATGAACTTTTAAATAAAAAGGAAAAAGCAAGGATCATTAGACTGGGTGGGTTATTCCCCCCTGGCCTGAATGAGCATTTGTAAAGATTTATGATTATTGTTCAGGATGGTGTGTACAACATATATTAAATGTGTTGTTATGTATATTTGTGATTAATAGATATGTATATATTTTTTATATGAAGGGTACTGCAATAGTTAGGTTAGGCCAGTTAATTATTAGGGATTTTGTATTGATTGTTAGGGTGATGGTTTTTATATAAAAGGGAACACTATTGGGTGTTGAATCACATTGATAAAGGCTTTTGGGCCGAAACCGGTCTGTGTGTGAAGACTTTAAAAAGTTTTTGCTTTCTAATATGTTCTAAAAGGTACTAAAATGGATTTTGATTAAGATTTAATAAAGTCTTTTATTATCCGTGTTGTGCTGGCTGCTTTTTGTATTTGCCTTGTTTGGTTTTTGGCCTTTGCACCTGCCGTCCATGCAAAGCTACTTGCTTGCCTTGGTAATATTATTAACCTCTGTCATATATTAATTACATCGGAGAGCTGTAGAATGTTGTAGACAATGTGACTGAAGTGGAGCACTGCAGAAACAGGAACAAATATCATTGTTTGTCACACGCAAAATCTCAGACTGCAGTACAGGTAGGTGTGGGCTGGAGTCTGTTTATATGCAGGGAGATTCTCACTGAGCATGCTCATACACTTAGCTAAACAGAATACAATTCTGTTGCTCC